>NW_020948983.1:10732602-10740722 GCF_900497805.2 Vombatus ursinus
GAGAGAGAGAGAGAGAGAGAGAGAGAGAGAGAGAGAGAGAGAGAGAGGTCCCCTAGTATGAGGACAGGAGTTGAAAAGAGAAAAATTGTGAGCCTGGTACCGAATTCACTGAGGAAAGAAGGGGACTTGCAGGTCTACAGACAACAGTTACCAGGATTTTGATTGGTTGGTAAATGTAGTCCATACTTTCTTGCCTTATTAAACTAAGTATACTGAACTTTTTAATGACTGGGTCACCATAATGAGCAATCAAAAAAGTTAATGTGATTTTTCAGCTGAATTAACAGAAGTACATAGAACAAGAATAGAGATAATCTTCTATACTGTTTCCTGGTCAGACCATGTAAGGAATATTGTATTTCATTCTGAATACCACATTTTAGAAAAGACTCAAATGACCTATGGCCTAAAGTGGGGGGGGGGATGACCAAGATGGTGAGGGAGCTAGAAATTATACCATATTAACAATCATTTTGGAAAAGAAAAGACTTAAGGGAGAAGTGATAATTGTCTTCAAATATTTTAAGTGCTGTCATGTGAAAGAGGAATAAGATTTGTTTTATCCAAAACTAGGAACAGAAGGTAGAAGTTGCAAAGATGGAGGCTGTATTTCTAAGCCTATCCAGAAGTGAAATGAGCTACCCTATGAGTTGAAGGTGGATGACACTTTTTGGGCACTTTGCTCCTATGTTAAATTGGAGGATTGGGGGGGGGGGGGAGAAGACAAATCACCTGCTTTTTATAGTTTTTCTGAATCTTTCCTGCCTCTCTTAGAGCTGCCGATGCACCTATCTCTAATAGCTTTCTCTCCTAATTAACTCCTAAACTGCTTCCAAGTTAGGATAGCAAAAGTGTTATAACTGTATATGAAATAAGGATAAATAAATCCTGAAGGCTTTCCTATAAGTTGTATGTGCTAGGTCTATATCTCAACATCATCCAAAAAAGGCAAAAGGACCTATTTGTACAAAAATATTTGTAACAGATCTTTTTGTGGTGGCTAAGAATTGGAAACTGAAGGAAAGCCCACCAATTTGAGAATGGCTAAACAAGTTGTGGTACGTGATTGTAATGTAATATTATTGAAATGACAAGCAGAATCATTTCAGAAAAACCTAGGAAGACATGAACTGATACATAGTGAAGTGAACAGAACAGAACCAGGAGAACACTGTACATGGCAAAAGCAAAAACTGTGAATGACAGCTATTTTCAGCAATACAATGATCCAAGTCAATCCCAAAGGACTAATGATAAAGTATACTATCTGCCTCCAGAGAAAGAACTAATATTGACTAAATATAGACTGATGTGTGCTATTTTTCACTTTCATTTTTTTTCTTTTATTTGAGTGTTCTGGTACAAAATGACTAAATGAAAATGTTTCACACAATTGCACATGTGTAACCTATATCTGATTGCTTACTATTTCAAGGAAGAGTGAGAGAGGGAGGGAAGAAGGGAGGGGGATAGAATTTGGAACACAAAACTTTAAATAAAAATGTTTAAAAAATGGAAAAAAATAAGTAAGCCATATGAACTTTGCTATATGAACTTTATGACTTTTGGCTACTTAGAGGTCTTTTGGGGGCTTACTTCCTGGTTCCTACTCATGTTACATATAGTTTATATTGTTCATTAAGTTCAGGTGTTACTATAATTTGAAAATTACAGTAACAAAAAAAATTAAGTGCTTAAATTTAAAAAATGCTAGGGAAAATATTAAGTCCTATGCATTTAATATACCTACATGGACTACACAGAAAGATGAGAAATACTGGAAGACAAATGCAAAAAAGCAAATATAAGAAAAAGAAAACACACTGTTTCAGGAAGAGCTGCTCCTTTGAACTAACTGGGAACCCATTATCAATTCATATTTTATGAGAAACAACTGAAAATGCCCAGATTCCAAGGTCCTTTAAATCTGATAGTTCAATGGAGTCATTATAACCCTTCCAGTGGCATAGCTATTGATCACAAAGTTTGACTTACCTTTAAAAGGAACAATTTTCAAGAAGAGAAAAAGGTAAAATTACATTCATCTTACTCCAAATAGTAGCCTAAAAATGTCTCCATAATAAACATTTTCTACCTTGGACTATGAGAAAGTTTACAAATATCAAGTTTGAGAAGATAAAATATTGAAAAAGAAGTTAAGAAAAATAATTTTGTATTATCCTCTTCCAGATCTTCAGCTTCGAACATTCCTCACTTATCATTAATGTTCTACTTCTTGATATTTAATCTAATAAAAATTCAGGTAAGTAAAAATCAAATTCCTTACATTTACACAAGAAGAGTAGTCCTTCAAAATTAATGAAGGCTCAAATAAAATTAAATAGGAAATAATGTTCATTAAGAAAACATTAATATTAAAAAAAAGCTCCATTCAAGCTATGCATTGGTCCAGTCATTCTAGAAAACAATTTGGAACTGCCCAAAAAGTTATTAAACTGTGCATATTCTTTGTTTTTTTTGTTTTTTTTAGCGAGGCAATAGGATTAAGTGACTTGCCCAGGGTCACACAGCTAGTAAGTGTTACGTGTCTGAGGCTGGATTTGAACTCAGGTCCTCCTGAATCCGGGGATGGTGCTCTATCCACTGCGCCACCTAGTTGCCCCTTGTGCATACTCTTTGACACAACAATACAACTATTCATCTTACACTCATGAAAGGAATCAAAAAGGAAAAGGACCTACATGTACAAAAATATGATAACAATTCTTTTCATAGCAGCAAAAAATTGGAAACAAAGGGGCTGTCTTTTGAGGAAGGGCTAATTAAATTATGGTTTATGTATGTAACAGAATATTATTGTGCCACAAGAAATGACAAAATAGATGGTTTCAAAGGAAGCTGGAAAGACCTCTCTGAACTGATGCAGAACAAAATAAAGAGAACCAGAAAGATTTATACAATGACAACATTGTGGAGAAAAACACCTTTGAAAGACTTTAGAATTCTAATCATTGTTACACTAAACCACGAGTCCATAAGACTAAAGACGAAATGCACCACTCACCTCTTGCCAGTGAGGCAATAAACTTAAAATATCGAAACATACAGTACATATATTTTCAGGTATGGCCAATGTGGAAATCTGTTTTGCTGGACCATGCACATCTATGACAATGGGATTTTTTCAGATATTCTTTTGGCTGAAGGGGGGGGGGGGAGTGAGCAGAGGAACAGATCACAAATGCATGAAAAAATAAACTTACTTTTAAAAGCTCCCCAAAAACATTAATACTATACGTGTTCAAATTAAGGATGCTATCAGCTTATTCAAAACAATGACATTAGGAAATACAAAAATGCAAAAATAGATAGAAAAAAATACAAACCAAAAAATTTTAATCTTTTAAGTACTTCCAGATTTGTTAAAGTCTCAGAAATATGTGCTGTTGAATAAAGAATGGAAAGAGCTTTTGAATTTCACTGATAAAATCAACCAATTTTATATTCTCTCTAGTCTTTGGTAGGAAGTTTCCACTCAATCATATGAAAAACTTGGAAAGCATGCAGTCTTTCTGTGAACTATGAAATTAGTTAATAAAATTCTTAGGAGATTAAGCACTAACACTGGTACTATTACTTCAAATGAACCTTCATAGTGCTTTGAAAACCAAACAGCAAAAAATTCATAAAGCTCTAGGAGGTTGATTTCACACTAACACCAGTGACATCCTTAGGTTCTCTTTAACATGCTTTAGTTCTGAAAACAATACCTGTATTCTTTCATAAAATGGAAATTTTATCATATAACATACACTGCACTTTGCAGTCGTCCCTAATCTTTAGAGATGTTAGAATCAGCTAAATGGTGGGAAATCTAATTAGCTCTTTAAAATATTGATACCAGAATCTGCATACTTTCTCAAGAGGCACAAATATTACCAACAAGTCCAAAACTGTAAGATCCTTTGCAATCAGAATTTTTTTTTTACTAAGCCTATTCACTTTGCTGAATATAAAATGCCATGGGGAAAAACCCATGAGAAAAGACAGTTCAAATACTAGTTCACTTTATAACAACGCAAGTATGTATCATAGGACACAAACTAAATATTATTTCCTCAGACTTGTAAGTCTTCCTCTGCAATCTGAGGCACCTCATATCAGCTATATTCCAAGACATTTAGTCATATGCTAAATCCAATCTCCATCACACTTCAAACTTGCTATGTTGTCACACAGGACAACAGTAACAAACTAGGAATTTCCATTTCATTTTTCAGTGCTTCAACATCAGTTAAGTTTGTACATTAAGAAAAAATGTAAATACAATTTTATATCTTTTATCAGCAGACTCATAGAGAAAAATAAAATTACAAAGATGTTAAGTCAGTGACACCTCCCTGACAAAATATAAGTAACTAAAGCCAAACATCATTTTAAATTACACATTTCAGCAGATACAACCAGGGATGTTGGAAGAACAAAGCAGATATAAATGTTGTGGTTGCAATTAACATAAAAGCTACATACTCAAACTACTATAAGGCGCTAATTAATAACCTATATCAGAATCACAGTATCAGAGAATCTCAACTTGGAAGAACATTTAGTCTAATCAATACCTGAACAAAAATTCCCAATACAGGGTCAGCTAGGTGTCGCAGTGGATAGAGCACTGGCCCTGAAGTCAGGAGGACCTGAGTTCAAATCCAACCTTAAACCAAACACTTGACATGAGCTGTGTGACTCTGGGCAAGCCCAACTGCTTAAAAAAAAATTTCCTAATACTACGTACCCAAGTAGTGGTAATCCAACTTTTCCATGAAGACCTCCAGTAGAGTAACCTACTACCTCTCTAGTAATATTGATTCCTGCCTACAGGGTAAATCTGGTGATATAACAGCACACACATTATATTGTGCCTAGCTTTCCTGCCAGTCCCTCAACAAGGAAATATTTTACTTTATTTTCCTAGTAACTTAACCAGGAAGCATCAATTAATGCATTTTTTTTAAATTAATATAAGAAGACTGCAAGATGTGGAGAGAAAGAATCCCAGTTCTACTGCTCACTATCTGGATGACCTTTCTAGGCCTGTTTCCTCATCTGTAAAATCTGAGGGTTGTACTTGATAATAAATCTATGATCCTAAAATACTAAATCTGAACATCTGAGTATTTCCAAATAATTGAAAATACTATTAATAGATACTGGTTTAGCAAGTTCAAAATATTATTTCATTTGATCCATGCCTCCTACCCACACACAGATATACACAAAGTATATTCTGAAAGTCAGAAAACATGATTCTAGAGTTACAAGCATACAAAGAAAAAACATCTCATGGAAAAAGAATTCAACAAAGTTTTTTTTGTTAACAGAACACGGCACTCATCCTAGAGAAATATCACAACCGATTTTTTTATAATCCAGCATATTAAAAAAGCAGATCCAATTAGCATGATTTAGTTGTCTGGAAAACAAAGGAACTCAACTTCATTCATCCTCCCCCACTTATGCATCAGTAAGGCAAGGGGAAAAATATAACAGTAGCCATTCAAAAGCAACTATCTTTGGGGTTATTCCACATCAGACTCTGGTTTCTATGTTTCTGAAAACGGAAAAAACAAGTCATCTGTTCCTACCCAGGCCACTGAAGAAACAGTAATATTCTTAAAACAGAATTCCAGAAAGTATATCAAAGATAATTTACAGTCAGTGTTGCCTTTTCATAGCATGAAATATGTAAATACTGTGGCACTCTGCTTGTGGGCAGTGTCATGATCACTTTATTTGCTACATATACCAAAACCCACCTCTTTACTGAAACTTTAATACAGTGATAAAAACTATCAACTGCAAACTACTAAATACATTTTGTGAGCCATTAACCAAAAGAGAAGTAAGAGACTCACATTACTAAAACTTCCATTAGGTCACTCTATTTAAACTATAGTAGCCAAAAAAGGAAAACCTGTATTTTGTATTAAGTCTTTTAAGATGCAAATTAGATCTTGAGACAAAGATCTTTTTTCAAAAAAATAAACAAACATTTTTGAAAGTCAGGTAGGCAATTCTTTCATTTAGCTCTTCAAAAAAGTATTAATATTCTCATATTTTATTTAATCCCTGGTTAAAAGGCATTTAGATAGTTTTGTGGTTGAAAACATCTAGATTAGATAGTGTGCAACCAAACTAATTAAAGCAGTGAAAGCTAACCATAATTTTTTTGTCTCTGGACTGACTTCATATATGCATAACTACATTTTAAAAAATTTACAGTGTACCTGATGCTCAAATGAGTAAGAAACAGATTTCACATAAATTCTACTTATGTCACACAGAAAGGAGAAATTAAAATGTCTATTGTCTATATCCCTACAGATTCCAGTCATCAAGAAACACTGCCTCATTAATTCAAATTGCAAAATTACAAGTCTACACTACAAATCATGTACGGCACAAGCTAAGTCTTTATGTATGCATTCATACGTAGTTAAGATAACCACAATATTTTTCCTCCTTTTCTGAGAGCAATCTCTTTAAAACTGTATAGAAAAGCATTTTTCTCTGTTGGTGCTATATTTTAGTCACAAATTATGGGCTTTCACAAGATAAAAAAATGAAACTTTACTCTGATATTGATTCAAAGGGATTAATGAGTTTCTTGTTTTCTAAAGGAGTGCAAAAAATGACTGAGGTATAAGTTCAGATACAAACATTCACCGTCATGTAATCATCATGCTGTAGCAGATACTGCTATACAATATGCATGTCTAACCTCCTTTTTCTTCAGCATCTCCAGAAACAGAGGTTTAGTTAGGTTTTAAAACAGGACCATCTCATATATTCACATTAAACACTAGCTCTCCACACAAAGCAACAAACAGAAAATTCAGAAGCCAAATTTCAAGGTCTGATAACTTTAAAAAAAAAAATTTTATCCTGGGTATACACATATGAACACACCAAGAGCCATGAGGCAGGATTTATCCCAACTGTTTTTAAATACACAGTCACTCAAACAACTAAGCCCATTTCTCATACACGTCCATTAAAGATTTTGCTTTGAGGTCATTATTTTCCTACCTGAGCAAGCACACCAGAGGGGAGGGAGGAAAGAAGAAAAAAGATGCAAGACAATGAATGTAGTGATAAAATACATATACGTATATATATGTATATATGTATGTATGTATGTACGTATGTATGTCTGAAGAGTCTCCAGCATTACTATTCAATTACTTTTTTCTTTCTTTCAGTTCAGAGCACCCCAGGTCTTGGCTCCCACTCGCTAGCTAATAATAATGATGATAATAGCGATTTTTTTTTTAACCATCAAGGGTTGGGCACCAGGAGGCATACCCAAAGGAGGCAGCCCTAGATGCCTACGACTCCCTTCACAAGAAAAACACACCCAAAATTTACAATCTCGAGCTTCCACGGGAGGGCTGTCTTCGCGGGGTTGGGGGTGGGGAATTGGGTAATTTTGTGTGTGTGTGTGTGTGTGTGTGTGTGTGTGTGTGTGTGTGTTTTGGAAAGAGAGCCTTGCTTTTGGGGGGGAGGAAAGATCCTCACCTGCCCACCTCCTCGGCCCCAAGGGGGCTGCCCCTGACAGGCTGGGCCCCCGGCCCGCCGTGCACCCTCCGCGGCGACGGCCGCTGGCTCCCCTCGCTCCCCAGCTCCCAGAAGCTGTCCCGGGAAGACTCCCTAGGCCCGGCCCGGACCGCTGTCAGACCCAGCCCCCGCCGCCGGGAGCGGCTTTCCGCCCCGCAGAGCAGCGGCCGGGCCCGCACCGAGTCTCCCCGGGCCCGGGCGCCCAGCAAAGCAGCGGCGGCGGCGCCTCCTCCGGGGCCCTCCGTGCCGAGCCCTGCTTGCCCTCTCAGCTCCAGGCCTCACCCCTTCCCTCAAGTTAAGACCCCCGGGCCCCGGCTCGGGCTCCGGGCTGTGGGCACGACGTACCCCCCGCCATTTCGCTGGCGGAGGGGACGTCCCACCCCCCCCCGGCCCCCCCCCCCCCCGCCCGAGCGCTCCCTGGTTACCGTCAAGAGCCCGGACTCCGCCATCCTCCTCCTTCCTCCTCCTCCTCTACAGAAGCGGCGCTACCCAACCGCCGCCCCCCCCCCCCCCCCCCCCCCCCCCCCCCCCCCCCCCCCCCC
>NW_020948983.1:10740822-10951535 GCF_900497805.2 Vombatus ursinus
CTCCCCCTCCCCCCTCCGCCTCTACAGAAGCGGCGCTACCCAACCGCCGCCCCCCGCCCCCCCACCGCTCGCCCCGCCCCGTCCCGTCCCCGGCCCCCCCCTCCACACACACACAACACTCCGCTCCAGCCGCCCCTCCTGCTAGTCCCGCCCGTCGGCGTGCAACGTCACCAGCCCACGAAGGGGGCGGGAGTGCGGGCTGGAAGGCGGGGTCATCCAACGCGGCCCTCCAATGACAACGTCGCATTAGCGTCCCTACGCTCCCTCCGTTCCCTTCCTGACTTACAAAGCTCGGTCTCCTGTCCACTAGGTGGCGCTGCCTCTCTCTCTCTTGGGTCATAGAGTTACTCCTCCGATAAAGGTAGAGCGACACTCCGCCCAACTCAGCATTGACGCCGCGGCGGCCATATTTAATGATGGAAAAAGGGGCACGGGGGGAGGAGAAACTATTCTTCCAGCTTCCGGTCACACGCCTTACGCTTTCCCTTCGCCCAGCCTCCCTGTTTCCCGGGGCAACGGCTAGTGGGTAGAGAAAGTGACCGGTAGGTGACGAGCTGCCCCAAGAAAGGAATGCTAGATGACCTGACGTTCTGCGTTAGACGTGCCAGTTCAGACTTTCCACCGTCAGCCCCGTGTGGGGCAGGTGTCCACACACTTGGGTCACGCAGCTCCAGGTCTCTGGTGCCCTTACCTCGACGGACTAACTAGAGCGCGGGGATGGGAAGCCTATCCCAACCGGAAGTCGTCTCACTGCCTTCCGGGTCGGGAGCGGAGAGGGTTCTGCAGCCGTAGTACCCCTCCCCCAGGGGGCGCCCAGACCTGAGCAGGACTGGAACCCAAAGGTGAGCGATGGTCCGTCCCAGGGGCTGGGGGGAAGCCGAAGGTCAGTGCGGGACACGCTGGACCGTTGGAGGAGGAGGAGGAAGAAGAGGCGGACGGGGGAGCTACTGAGCGCCGGCCCGGTTGGATGGGCGGCTCCTGTCTTCCGGTGGGAGGGCGGGCCGCCGCTCGGGCCGCTCCCAGCTCCCCGCCTGCCTCCTAGGCTGCCCCGGGAGGGTCAGCCCCGCCTCCCCGAAGCGCCCCATTCTGGGAAGGCGGTTCTCCGCCCATCCCCCCCCGCCCGCTGCTGCCGCCGCCGCCCGGAAGAGTAGGGGCGGGGCCGGGAGGCCGCGACTGAGGAGTTAGGGCGGTGGGGTGGAGCCTGGACGGTGACAAAATGACCCCCGTTTACCCCCTCTCCGCCCTGTCTAGGAAGGTGTTGGTAACGCCCTGTAAGAGGGGCGTAGCGGTCTTTGCAACCTGCCCACTCAGTCAACTGAAGAGGATACCAAAGTCCCTAGAGGGCCCTCACCTCCTGCATCTGGCCAAGCTAGGACTGGGAGGGGTCGGGGCTGGGGAAAGGCGCTAATAGCATTTCTTTCTCACACTCTCCCACAGACCTAAGATTTGTCCTTTTATGAAAGCAAACCGCCCCTCTCAGCAGTCTGTTCTTAGATATGAGAGAGAAAATCCAGTTGCACAGATACCGAGCACCTCTTTAAGTGCCGGGAGAGACTTAAAGATGAGTAAAGACGGTTTGGGCCCTCAAGGAGCCTTGCAGGGTTGGGATGGGAGGGGGCTTGGAAAAAAGTTAAAGCAAGGGTACCAGGAATGGTGAAATTGTTAGTTTACTTTCCTGGTCTGAGCTGGAATTTCCCCATTTGCAAAATGAAAGGGTTGGATTTTTAAGTTCTCTTCCAGTACAGATGTCTGATGCTTCAGTGAATGCTTACTGCTGGGGGTTCAGAGGAGGGAAGAGATGATCTTTAATTGGGAGAATGAGAGAATACTTCACAAAGGATGAGTTGGATTTTGATTTAAGGTGGAAGTAGAAAAGTGGTAAGGGGATACATTCCAAATAGAAGAAACAGCATGAGCAAAGAAATGGGAAAATGAAGATGGGGGAGGCAGTGGGTATGTTGGCTAACTGCACATTCAGTATACTGGACTGATGTTCCAGTCCAGTAAAAGACATATGTTCTCCCCCACCCTGACTCTATCACTCCTTATTTGAAACTTTTACAAATCCTTTCATCTCTCTAGGCCTCTTATCCTACCAGTGAAAAGAGGTAGTTTCACTAAAAAGCCCTTTCAAGTCTGATCCTCTTAGGGGGGAAGGGTAGAATTGTGGAAGGCCTTGGATGCTGGCTGAATAGTTTGAACTTTATTCCCTCTAGACAGTAGAGAACCATTGAAGTTTCAGTTTTTTGACCAAGAGGAGTGGCATGATCAGAAATTTGCTTTAGGAAAATTAATCTGTGAGCAAGGAAGATGTTCGAGAGTAAAGATTAGAAATAGAGAAAGCAGCCAGAAAGCTATTTTCAGTAGGCCAGGTATGAGATGATGTGAGCTTCAACAGTGATGGTGGCACTGAGGATGAACTTAAGAAGTATTATGAAATTAGAATCAATTAGAAAAAGACTATTTAAGAGATCCCATGCATTCATCTTATCTTTGGCCTCCACTTCTCTCATGTTATCCTAATTTTTTTCTTCACACATTTCTGTTGAGCCATTGGAGTCCATCAACCAAGCATCTATTAAATATTTACTACGTGCCAGGCACTGTGCTAGTTTCTGTGGATGCAAATAATTAAACCATTCACATGCCCAAAGAGCTAACATTCTACCAGAATAGACAAGTTCATATATGAGTATATAGAGAATAAGTATGAAAGAGAATAAGGTCAAGATAGATAGGACTGCAGGGTACTAGCAGTTTCTGGAATCAGGAAAGAATTCACATAGAAGACAGTACTTAAGCCAAAGCAAGAGAGGAATTCTATGAGGCAGAGATGAGGAGTGAGTTCAAATGAAGAGAAACAGGAGATAAGAGTGCTCTGCATTAGGAACAGCAAGAAGGTCAGTTTGACTGTCATATAGAGTGCAGATAAAAGGCTGGAAAGGCAGATTGAAACTAGGTTGTAAGAGGCTTTCAGGGGGAAACAGAAGTTTGTATTTTATCTTAAAGGTAAGAGGTAGCCATTGGAATTGATTAAGGGAATTAAGTGATCAAATCTGCAGTGAAGAAAAACCACTTGAATAACTGTTTGGAGCATGTATTATGTATGATGTGGACACTTGTAGCAGGCAGACCAATTAGGAGGAAAGTTTTGCAAATGTCTAGGCCAGAAATGATGTGGATCATGGAATCAGAAAGACCTGAGTTCAAATGTGGCCTCAGACACTTGACACTTAACTAGCTGTGTGACCCTGGGCAAGTCACTTAGCTCCGGTTGCCTTACTGGAAAAAAAAAGCCTTAGAAATTATGTGCATCTGAAATAAGGTGGTGGCTGTGTGAGTAGAAAGAAAAGGGATCAGATGCAAGAGATCTGGAAGAAGAAGAAACAATAAGATATAGCAAATGATTGGATATGTGGGCTAAAATGGCAGGAGGAGTTGAGGATAACTTTAAGGTTATTATATCTGGAAGACTGGAAGAGTGATGGTGCCTTTGAGAGAAATGGAGAATTTTGGAAGAGGGGTTGGTTTAGGTAATGAGTTGTTTTGGGCATGTTGAGTTTGAGACGTGTCTAAGACATCCAGTTTGAAATGTACAGTAGGTAGGTAGAGATGCAGGACTAAAGTTTAGAAAGAAACCTGGGCAGGACATATAAATCTGAGTCATCTGACTAGAGATGGTAATTAGACTCTTGGGAGCTGACAAGATCACCAAGAGATTATAGTGAGGAAAGGGAAGTGGGCCTAGGCTAGAACCTTGTTGAAAACCACAGTTAGTTGTGATATGGATGAAGAACCAGCAAAGGAAACTGAGAAGAAGTGGTCACACTGGTAAAAGAACCTGGAGAGAGTAGTGTCAGGAAAACCCATACAGGAGAGAAAATATCCAGGAGACCATGGTCAGTAATGTCAAATGCAGCACAAAAGTCAAGGACAGAAACTTTCTTGTAAACATTAAGATCCAGGATGAGGTTTTGGTTCTTGCTACAGAACTTTATGGCTTTAGGAAGAATCACTCCGCCCAGCCCCCTTCTGTATGTGAGTAGTCATTAAAATATCTGGAGTTCCTTGGTAGTATTGTGTCTATACACTTGGCACTTTTCTAGCTGAATCCGTAAATCTAGAATAAATACCCTGGAAAACAACTAGAACTCCTCGCTAACTGACGAACTAAAAGTTTTTCAGTAGCCATTGAAGGTTCTACCCTATCATACACTGAACATGCACTGCACTGGAGTCTTATACCTCCATGCCTTTGTTCAAACTTTTTTTTCTATGGTTAGAATGCTGTCTTTTTTCCTACTGAATTTCTTCTCATCCCTTAAAGCCAAAATCAGTTCCATCTCTGACCTTCTTCCCTGCTGCCACTGTTTGCCCTTGGCCCCCAGTTGTTTGCAAGTTCTCCCTTAGATCTCACTTATCACTTTATTTCATAATTCTCTAATCTATTTTTTCATGTAATATTATGCATTATAGCTATCTGCCAGGGTAAACTCTGGAAACAGAGTGGGGTAGTGGATTAAGAGCTGGCCTCAGAGTTCAGGGGACATAGGTCAAGTCCTGCTTTAAACTTTCAATACCCTAGGAACTCTCTAAGATTCTAAGTTGCAGGGAGAGCTCCCATCACTACAGTGGAGGAAACTTCCTTGTTAAGAATTTCCTGTACTGATGAAATCATAGGTTTAGTCACTGTCCCTCGGGCCCTCCCCTGCCATATTCTGGATTTTAAAAAATAGCTAAGTGACAATGTGCACAGTATATAGTACAAGTGATACACAACAGGTATAATAAATATTTATGAATAATAATACTAGCATTTATATAGCAGAGTGCTTTATAAATATTTTCTCATTTTATCCTCACAAGAGGTAAGTGCTATTACTACCATTTTACAGAGGAAACTGAGGTAGACAGAGGTTAAGTGACTTGCCCAGGGTCACACAGCAAATAAGTTGATGAGGTAGAATTTGAAGTAGATATTCCTGACTCCAGGTCCACTGTTCTATCCACTGCTGAATATAGCTGACTCTGATATAAGCAGAGCACAGCAACAGGGAAAATAACAAAATTTAGATAAAAGTCTCTGCCATCAAAGAGTTAAAAGTCTAATAGGGAGAGTTTACCTTAGCAGATAGCTATAATGCATAATATTACATGAGAAATAGATTAGAGAATTATGAAATAACTGGGGGACAAGCTTTTCTTACCTAGATAAGCCACCCTGTGACCTCATAGAGAGACAATTTTCTGGACCCTTTAGGGCCTTTTCAAACTCAGCTGAATATATTCACTATTTTTTTAAGTCTATCCAGCACTTAAATATATGCCATATGTACATACTCTTATCAGTGAAGAATGTTCTATAGAAAACCAGCTTGTCCCCTGGGGTAGCACAGCATTTACTCTTCCTGTCTCCACCTGTAAAGTTTGTATTTTCACCCTCTATTAGCCATAAAAGCTGCCTTCCTTCAGCAAAGTATTCCTTCATTACATTGCATCATCTCTGGGTGTAGGCAGTATGTAGCAAAATGTACTGGTGTCAGCATTGTTTCACCATTTCTGTAGGCCTCTTAGAAGCCTGTAGGCTGTTGTTAAAAGATGTGTGGGCTTTGCAATTCAAAATGTGATGAATTTTATTGTCAGAGTAGTTATCAAGGTAAACCACTAGCCTAGTCAAATTCCAGCTTGGGCAATGATGTTCTTCCACCTGAAATTTTTTGCAGTTTTACTTGGGCCTGTTGTATTTACAATAACCTCTTAGTACTGAAAGTCAGGTTGTACTTCAAAATTGCTATATCATATTTATATAATGTTTAGTAAATACCAGGACAGTTCTATATTAGGAGTTGGTCAAGCCACTGAGCTGAGACATTCATTCCTTGCTTGATAGGCATAAAAGTGAGGGATTTACCACACAGTCACTCTAAATTTCTGCCCTGAAGTTTATAATTTTAAAACTAAAGTTATAATAAGAAAAACAACTGTATGGCTAGAATAGTCTCAGAGAAGAAACATATAAAATGTCTATAATTAAATTTACCAGCAAACCAGGCATGAAAAAACATTGTTAAATTTAAGATAAGCTAATTGCTGTAAATCTAAAGTGAATCAAAACTCCCATTAGAACAATAAACATGTAGTTCTGGATCAATCCAAGTCAACTATTCAGTTCATCCAAAACTTAAAAGTATCATCATTGATGTTAGAGCCTTTATTTCCAAATTACTTTAAATGCTACAATCATAATTAACCAGAAGCCTTGTTTGGTAGAAAGCTGTTGATAACTAGTGTTTTTCCTCCCAAGATTTATCTTTTCTTTTCTTTGGTAATTTCAGTTGTTCAACAAATTAAAAACAAACAATCCCTGACCTCAAAGTAGTTTATCGGCTGTTGGGGGAGGGGAGAAGAGAAAGGGGAAAGGAATAGAAGGAGTACACAGCTAAGTAAATAGAAACGATTATGAAGGGAGGAAAGTAAAAATTGGAAGAGGTAAGGAAAGGCCTTGTTTGTGTAGGTAGTGCGTGGTACTTGAGCTGAGCCTGGAAACAAGCTAGAAACTAAGCTTCAGCTTCTCAACTTAGCTCCACTGAGAAGCTGAGGTGAGCAAAGCTTGTGTCCCAGTGGGTGGATGCGGGGGGAGACACCCTATGTAGAGGCAATGGGAGATGTAATTTCACATTTGGGAATAGCTAGCAGACTAGGCAGGCTGGAACACTGAGGGCAAGCATGTTCTTTCAACATCTTCAGACTTGGAATGAACTTTATCTTCACTGAACACTAATGCCTTCAACTTTGGCTTCAAAATAAAGTTTATAGAAAATGATATTCAACAGCAATGGGGTGTGTGATTGATTTTCCACTAACAGTGTAACACCCATTAATGTTATATATGGGTTGGCCAAAGACACTTACAGTTTTTCAACCTAGGCACATTTTAGAAGCTAGGCCCTGCACATTTTACTTGCATGAGTCTTGGAGTTAATTAGCCAAATTGAGCATGTTGCCACATTATTCTACCAGCAGATGCCAGATAGCAAAACAGAATAGAATCTGTACAATCTCCAACTATATTGCATATGATGTCACCCAGGGTGGTACCAAATGAATGTCAGCAATCCAAATTAAATACTCTGCTAAGAAGGGCATTGTCTGCTGAACGAGAAAGAATATTATAACTGTGTGATACTTTTTTTAGTTCCATGCCATTTACTAGAATTTTTTGCCTTTTCTTCCTTTTAAGTTTGCCACATAAAAAAGTTCCAGTTTGGGAGCACACCAGGTTCTCTGCAGCACGAGCAACCACTTTTCAGTCAGTGTGCAAAGTGAGGGGGAGCGGGGAGAGGTTCCTCGCGACTCCGAGCAGATAACAGGAGGAGGAGGAGGAACTGAAGAAGGAGCAGCAGCGGAGAGCCCCGCCTCTAGCGGGGGTGGGGGGGTGTAGGAATAAAAAGAGCAGGAGAGGGCTGCTGCCGCTTTCTAGCTCCAGACAGAGAGCCGGCCGCTGGGGGCGTCCCGAGCCCTCCCTTGGGCGGCTCTCTCGGCCGGCCATCCCTGCGCCCATCCCTCCTCGAGCTTCTGTCGGAGGCTGTGGCTGCTCCGACTACGACAGAACGGTGTCCCCGGGCCAGACAGCCCCATCACGTGGCCCGGGAGGGAATGGGCATTTTGAGGCTCATGCTTTTCGAGCATTTCATGTCCATTATCCACTCACGTTTACATCTAAACAGGAAGGCAGCAAACAGCCATGTAGCAAACTCCTTGGCATTACACTTCTGAAACCGTTGAAAGGTGTGGATCATAACTTAATGAACAATTTAGAAACATTCTTTTAATTGGATTATCACAAATGTGAAGTGTTCCTTTGTGGACAAGATCATGATGATCCAGCCATTGATGTATGTAAAAAGCTTCTTGGCAAATACTCAAGTGTGGGTGCTAAACTTTTTATCAGTGGCAAGAAGGTTGGGATTAATCTCAAAATTAATAATTTAATGCCAGGAGTATGAAGTTGCAAAATATGACCTTATGTGGATTTGTGATAGTGGAATCAAAGTAATTCCAGACACACCAACATGATTAATCAAATAAGAGAAAAAGTGGGCTTGGTTCATGGCCTGCCCTGTGTTGGAGACAGGGTTTTGCTGCTACATTGCAACAGGTATATTTTGATCCTGTGTCTCAGCTAATGTTACTGGGTTCAAATGTGTGACAGGAATGTTGTGTTTGGTGAGGAAGGATGTATTGGATCAAGCTGGAGGGCTTATTGTAGCTTTTGCCCAATACATTGCTGAAGATTACTTTATGGCCAAAGCAACAACTGACTGAGGTTGGAGGTTTGCAAATGGCCACTCAAGTTGCAATGCAAAATTCTGAGCCCTGGTCAGTTTCTCAGTTTCAATCTAGAATGATCAGGTGGACCAAATTACAAATCAGTACGCTACCTGCAACAATAACTTGTGAACCAATTTCTGAATGCTTTGTTGCCAGTTTAATTATTGGATGGGCGACTCACCATGTATTTCAATGGAATATCTTGGTATTTATGTGTCATTGCCTGGCCTAGTTTATATTTGACTATATTCAACTCAGGGGTGTCCAGGATGGCAATCATATGTTTTTCAAAACTTGGTTATGCAGTAGCTTGACATATCTGGGAATCCATGACAATATACGTTTTCCTATCAGCATTGTGGGACCCTACTATGAGCTGGCAAACAGGTAGCTACAGCTTTCTATGTGGAGGCTTGGCAGAGGAAATCCTTGAGGTTTTGTGACTGTATTTAAGAAAATAAAAAGAGAGAGAAGTAATATAAGTTATGTTTGTATAAATGCTTTAAAAATCTACCTTCAAGGGGCAGCTAGATGGTGCAGTGGATTTGGAGTCCAAAGCGCTCTGGCTTTGGAGTCAGGAGGACTGGAGTTCAAATCTAGTCTCAGACACATGACGCTTATTAGCTGTGTGACCCTGGGCAAGTCACTTAACCCCAATTGCCTCACTAAAAAGAAAAAAAAAATCTACTTTCAATAGTTTTATTACTTTTATGTTTTGGTATCTGTTCTTTAATTTATTTTGCATGGCACTTGCATCTGTAAAAAAGAAAAAAAAATACTCATCATCTTGGCCAACAGGTACCTTGTTTAGTACAAATAGAGAATCAAGAGAATTGATTTCAGGACCCTTAAAAAAAGAAGGGAACATATAATTGCTTTGCAGCAAACTGTGACAGTAACCTTCAGTAGAGAAAGTTTCAGATTTAGCAGTAGACTAGTTTGGTAAATGTATGGGATGAAATCATCTTTGGCCCACTGGCTAGCAAGGAACTAGATAGTAATTTTATGCCTATATGGAGTGATTAATATCATTGTGTAATAGTTCACAGTGAGGGACTAGCGGAGAAACTTTTTCATACTTTATAACTACCTCTTCTAGTTGCTACAAAGCAAATATAAATTGTATTAGGTAACTAGGCCTTGCAAAAAGAAACAAAAAAAAAACTTAAAAAAAGAGCTGGAGTCTTGCATTTCTATGTATATATGAGATTTTTTTTTTTTTTTTGTCTCACTGCAGTGAACCAAAAATGGACTGAGTTTGGTTTTTAATGGTAGCCATGTATTGAAGGCATCTTTTTGGCCAATTTTTGTTGGTTCTATCTTGAACCATTGTTATTCACTGTGCTGTAATTACTGTAGCTTAACCCTTCCTTCCCTGCAACCCTAATCCTTATTTTACTTTTCCTTAACTTTTTTAAGGGGGATTGGTTTTGTTTTAGTGTGAGTGAATGTTTTGATAGTTGTGAAAAAAGAATGCATTTCAAAAACATTTCACACATGACCCATTTTCTTACACAGTATGTCTTATTGTCAATAAGAATGTAATTTAATAATGCAGTTATTTGATATCTTTTTTTAAGTAAGCAAGTATTCTAGTCATCAATAAACTAAAATTGCAGTAGAGTATTAAGAAGAGCTGGATGAGTTTACTGTTAAATTTAATCAGTATCAAACCACGTCTACTCTTAGCTTTTCTTTTATGCCTACCGCAGTTAATCTAGTCTTATTTAAATTGAATTTTTGTATAATTAAATAGACTAGATTCATGTAAGTTGTAAATGCATGCTGTACTTCACCTTTCTCTTCCCATTACTCCCTAAACTTGCTTTTGACTCTTGTCAGGATGTTGTTAACTTATGGTGAACTAGACTTTTTTTTAATGGGCAAAAATTTAAGGAACAGTGCATAATCCTTTTGTTTTTATAGTGATATTTGTGCTTCTTTTTCTTCACAATTAGATGGCATATCACAATGAATGTCTACTGGTTAATTGCAGGACTAGCAATGGCAATGTGGCAACTTTAATTTCTAAGTTATTACAATTTCATTGTCAAAGTGAAATGTGTGCATAGTAGCAATAACTACATGTATTTATAGAAAATGGATACTTTTTTCACCTCATTGAGCCAATCTATTTAATTCCCTCATGATGAATATATACACAGTTCAAAATCTACTGTAGGCCGAGCCAATATAATAAAAATGACAATTCTACCTCAGTTAATTTACTTATTCAGTGCCAAATCAATCAAACTACCAAAAAATTATTTGCTAGAGCTAGAAAAAATAATAACAGAATTCATCTGGAAGAACAAAAGGCCCAGAATATCAAGGGAATTAATGGGGGGGAAATACAAAGGAAGGTGGTCTAGCCATACCAGATCTCAGACTATATTAGAAAGCAGTAATCATCAAAACTATCTGGTACTGGCTAAGAAATGAGTGGTGGATCAGTAGAATAGATTTAGGTACGTAAGACACAGTAGTCAATGACCATAATAACCTAGTGTTTGATAAACCCAAAGATCCCAGCCTTTGGGATAAGAACTCATTATTTGACAAAAACTTCTGGGAAAACTGGAAAACAGTAGGACACATACTAGGTGTAGACCAACATCTGACACCATACACCAAAATAAGGTCAAAATGGATGCATGATTTAGACATAAAAGGTCCATAAGCAAATTAGAAGAACAAGGAATAGTCTACCTGTCAGATCTATGGGGAGGGAAAGAATTCATGACCAAACAAGAGATAGAGAGCATTAGGAAATATGAAATAGATAGTTTTGATTGCATTAAATTTGTACAAACAAAACCAATGCAGCCAAGATTAGAAGGAAAGTAGAAAGCTAGAAAACAATCTTTACAGCAAGTGTCTCTGATAAAGGCCTCATTTCTTAAATATATAGAGAACTGAGTCAAATTTATAAGAATGCAAGCTATTCCCCAACTGATAAATGGTCAAAGGATATGAACAGGCAGTTTTCAGATGAGGAAATCAAATCTATCTATAGGCTTATGAAGACATGCTCTAAATCACTTTTGAATTGCAAATGAAAACAACTCTGAGGTACCACCTCACATCATCAGATTGGCTAATATGACAAAAAAGAATGTTGGAGAGGATGTGGGAAAAATTGGGACACTAATCACTGTTCGAGTTATGAACCGATCCAACCATTTTGGAGAGCAATTTGGAACTAGGCTCAAAGGGCAACCAAATTGTATATACCTTTTGATCCAGCAAGTACCACTACTAGATCTGTATCCCAAAGAGGTCATAAAAGGGGAAAGCACCTTCATGTGTAAAAATATTTATAGCAACCCTTTTTGTGGTAGCAAAATATTGGAAATTGAGGAGATGTCCATCAATTGGGGAACGGCTGAAAAAGCTGTGGTATATGAATAATGGAATAATCTCGTGCGATAAGAAATGATTGAACAGGCAGATTTCAGAAAAACCTCAAAAGACATGTACAAATTGATGCGGAATAAAATGAGCAGAACCAGGAAGACATTGTACACAGCGTCAGCAATATTACGTGATAATCAACTATGAAAGACTCAGCTCTTCTCAGCACCACAGTGATCCAAGACAAAGACAAAGGATTCACGCAGGAAAATGCTGTCCACATCCAAATGAAGAACTGGTGGACTCTGAATGCAGATCAAAGCATATTTTTTTCACTTACTTTATTCTTTTCCATGTTTTTTTCCTTTTGATCTATTTCTTCATTTACAACTAATATGGAAATATGTTTTACATGATAGCATGTGTATAACCTATAGCCAGTTGCCTACTGTTTTTAGAAGAGGGAGAGGTGAAAGGGAGGAAGAAAAATTTGGAACTCAAAATCTTGTAAAAATGAATGCTAAAAATGTCTTGACATGTAATTGGTGAAAAAAATAAAATACTGTTTTTAAAAATTTACTGTATGTGTGTGTGTGTTTTATGTATAAACTATATATAAGTATTTCTCTGGGCCAAATTGCTTCATGTTAATATTCTGTTGCCTTGCGATATCACTAAATTTGTTTAAAGGGCATTTTTCTGCATGAACAAAGGTTTTGATGTGTGTTCCATTTCTTACGTGAATCAGGTAGTGATGTTTCGTGAGGAGAGTTGTACGATGAAAACCTGTCTAGTTGTGACCCACAAAATGTTTCTTTTTTTATCACAATTACACAGCTTAATTTTGCTGACCATATTTGTATTTGATTTCTATTTAATGAAGTTTGGTTGATGCCATTCATTGCACTGTTAAAGTGAAGACTTACTTAAATTTAGCTCCATGCTGATCTCAGTGTGGGCAATGTAACTAAACCAAAAAAGACTGAACAGACTTCTTATGTTTTGCAGATAGGGAAAAGTACCGTTCTGTATGTGTGTTTTTTGCAGTAGTGGAGTCTAGCTCACAAAAGTGAAGCTTCACTTAGGTTGGTTTTTTTGTTTGTTTGTTTGTTTTTTGTCTAGGAAGTATGAATTGATTATAATATGGAAAGAATGAATACAAGTGCTGTAGAGAGCATCACAACAGAACTGCAGGAGTCTAAATTTGTCTTGAGTTTTTTGTTGAAAAAAAATTCTGAATGCAAAAAAAAGTTATATTTCTACTTTAAGAACATATTCCCTTTTCCCCCTTTTTAAAAAAATTATTAATCAAGGTTCTAATCTGTCATAGACTTGTGAGCATTATAGTGAATAAGCTGTTAAATTATTATTTTCCCAGACAGATGGGATACAGTTCATTTTAAAAGAAGTGATTAGTTATCCCTAGGCAGCCCAGTAAATATTTGCCAAAAAAAGAATATCCATTAATGTGTCCTATTCTTACTCTATTTAAATGTGATTGGTGTGGCTACATCTCAATTCTCCATGATATTTTTTGTGCTTCTTTACACTATTAGTGATATAAGAGCTCCCTTTAGAAGGCTATTCCCAATCTTAATTTATTTTTTAAAAATAATATTCACTTTAGAATTCTCAAAATGTTTTATAAATAAACTAAGTAGGAAACTGACTTTTTTCTGTATCATAGATATTTACTTCTCTAGGGTAGACAGTAAGTCAGTTGCCATGTAAAGCAAGAACATACATTTCAGTTTTCTACACTAGCTATTAAGATTGTATTCCTTCAATTCAATCCCACACGCATTTATTCAATACTTGTTATGTACAAACCTTGCTATGTGCTAGAAGATACAAAGAATAATGTTATTTTTAAAGTTTGGTTTTAGATGTTGGTGAGGTTTTGGCAAGACATCTGAATAAATATGTCATGTTAAAGAGTTTTAGCTATGGGAATGCAGCTCAAGAGAGCTTTTTTTATTATTTTTAATTAATTTATTTTGAATTATCAGCAATCACTTCCGTAAGCTTTTGAGTTTTAAATTTTTCTCTCCCTCCCTCCCCACTTCCTTCCCCAAGACAGTGCGCAGTCTGATATAGGCTATACATATATATTCCTGTTAAACATATTTTCACATTAGTAATGTTGTCAGTAAGAATTAGAACCAATAGGAGGAACCACCAGAAAGAGGAAACAAAACACAACAGAAGAAAAAAAATGGCAAGTAGTACGCTTCAATCTGCATTGAAACTCCATAGTTCTTTCTTTGGATGTGGATAGCATTTTCCAACATGAGGCCTTTGGAGATGTCTTAGGTCTTTGTATTGCTAAGAAGAGTTAAGTCTATCAATATTAGTCATCGCACAACATGGCTGTTACTATGTACAACATTCTTCTGGTTCTGCTCATTTCACTCAGCATCAGATCATGCAGGTCTTTCCAGGTTTTTCTGAAGTCAGCCTGTTCATCATTTCTTATAGCACAATAGTATTCCATTACATTCATATACCACAACTTGTTCAGCCATTCCCCATTTGATGGGTATCCTCTCAATTTCCAATTCTTTGCCACCACAAAAAGAACTGCTATAAATATTTTTGTACAAGTAGGTCCTTTTCCCATTTGTGTGATCTCTCTGGGATATAGCCCTAGAAGTGCTATTGCTGGGTCAAAGGGTATGCACATTTTTATACCGCTTTGGGCACAATTCCAAATTGCTCTCCAAAATGGCTGGATCATTTCGCAACTCCACCAACAATGCATTAGTGTTCCCATTTTCCCACATCTTCTCCAGCATTTATCATTTTCCTATTTTGTCCTGTTGGCCAATCTGATAGGTGTGATGTGGTGCCTCAGGGTTGTTTTGATTTGCATTTCTTGAATCAATAATGATTTAGAGCATTTTTTCAAATGACTCTAGATGGCTTTAATTTCTTCATCTGAGAACTGCCTGTTCATATCCTTTGACCATTTATCAATTGAGGAATTACTTGTATTCTTATAAATTGGACTTAATTCTCTATATATTTTAGAAATGAGGCCCTTATCAGAGAGACTGGTTGTAAAAATTCTTTCCCAGTTTTCTACCTTCCTTCTAATCTTGGTTTCATTGGCTTTGTTTGTGTAGAAACTTTTCAATTTCATGTAATCAAAATTATCCATTTTGCTTTTCATAATGTTCTCTATCTCCTATTTGGTCATGAATTCTTCTGTTCTCCATAAATTTGATAGGTAAACTATTCCTTGTTCTCCCAGTTTGCTTACAGTGTCAGCCTTTATATCTAAATCATGAACCCATTTTGACTTTATTTTGGTATATGGTGTGACATTTTGGTCTATGCCTAGTTTCTGCCATACTCTTTTCCAGTTTTCCCAGCAGTTTTTTTCAAAGAGTGGATTCTTATCCCAGAAGCTGGGGTCTTTGGGTTTATCAAATAATAGATTACTGTAGTCATTGACTACGGTGTCTTGCATATTTAACCTATTCCGCTGATCCACCACTCTATTTCTTAGCCAGTACCAAGCAGTTTTGATGATTGCTGCTTTATAATACAATTTAAGATCTGGAATGGCTAGGCCACCTTCCCCTACATTTCTTTTCATTAGTTCCCTTGATATTCTGGACCTTTTGTTGTTCCAAATGAATCTTGTTATTATTTTTTCTAACTCTATAAAATAATTTTTGGTAGTTTGATTGACATGGCACTGAATAAGTAAATTAGCTTAGGTAGAATTGTCATTTTTATTATATTAGCTCAACCTACCATGAGCAACTGATGTTTTTCCAGTTATTTAGATCTGATTTTATTTGTGTGAAAAGTGTTTTGTAATTGTAATTTGGATTTATTTTATAGCCTGCAACTTTGCTAAAGTTGTTTATTATTTCAAGTAGTTTTTTACTTGATTCTCTAGGATTCTCTAAGTATATCATCATATCATCTGCAAAGAATGATAGTTTTGTTTCTTTACCTATTCTAATACCTTCAATTTCTTTTTCTTCTCTTATCACTAAAGCTAACGTTTCCAGTACGATATTGAACAGCAGTGGTGATAATGGACATCCTTGTTTCACCTCCGATCTTACTGGAAATGCTTCTAGCTTGTCCCCATTACATATGATGCTTGCTGAAGGTTTTAGGTAGGTGTTATTTATTATTTTAAGGAAGACTCCATTTATTTCTATGCTCTTTAATGTTTTTAATAGGAATGGGTGTTGTTTTTTGTCAAAAGCTTTTTCTGTATCTATTGAGATGATCATGTTGTTTCTGTTAGTTTTGTTGTTGATATGATCAGTTATGCTGATAGTTTTCCTAATATTGAACCAGCCCTGCATTCCTACTGTAATCTATTTGCTAATATTGTATTTAAAATTTTTGCATCTATACTCATTAGGGAAATTGGTCTATAATTTTCTTTTTCTGTTTTGACTCTTCTCAGTTTAGGTATCAGGACCATATTTGTATCATAAAAAGAATTTGGTATGACTCCTTCTTCACCTATTTTCCCAAATAGCCTATGTAGTATTGAAATTAGTTGTTCTTTAAATGTTTGATAGAATTTGCTTGTAAATCCATCTGGCCCTGGAGATTTTTTCCTAGAGAGTTCATCAATGACTTGTTTAATTTCTTTTTCTGAAATGGGGTTATTTAAGTATTTTACTTCTTCTTCTGTTAGTCTGGGCAATTTATATTTTTGTAAATATCCATTTCACTAAGATTGTCAAATTTATTGGCATATAGTTGGGCAAAATAGTTCCTAATTATTGTTTTAATTTCCTCTTCCTTGGTGGTGAATTCACCCTTTTCATTTTTGATACTGGTAATTTGGTTTTCTTCTTTCTTTTTTTTTTAATTGAATTAACCAAATTTTATCTATTTTATTGGGTTTTTTTTTCCCATAAAACCAGCTCTTAGTTTTATTTATTAGTTCGATAGTTTTCTTAATTTTATTTTATTAATTTCTCCTTTGGTTTTCAATATTTCTAATTTGGTGTTTAATTGAAGATTTTTAATTTGTTCTTTTTCTATTTTTTTTAGTTGTATGCTCAATTCATTGATCTCTTTTTCTATTTTATTCATGTAAGCATTTCGAGATATAAAACTTCCCCTAAGAACTGCTTTCGCTGTATCCCATGAGTTTTGGTATGTTGTCTCATTATTGTCATTTTCTTGAATGAAGTTATTGATTGTTTCTATGATTTGTTCTTTGACCTAATCATTTTTTAGGATTAGATTATTTAGTTTCCAATTTTTTTCATCTATCTTTCCATGGCCTTTTATTACATATAACTTTTATTGCATCATGATCTGAAAAGGAAGCATTCAATATTTCTGCCTTTCTGCATTGGATTGTGAGGTTTTTATGCCCTAGTACATGTTCATTTTTTGTGTATGTGCCATGTACTGCTGAGAAAAAAGTGTATTCCTTTCTATCCCCATTCAATTTTCTCCAGAGGTCTATCATACCTAACTTTTCTAATATTCTATTCACCTCCTTAACTTCTTTCTTGTTTATTTTATGGTTAGATTTATCTAGTTCAGAGAGGGGGAGGCTGAGGTGACCCAGTAATATAGTTTTGTTGTCTATTTCTTCCTGTAACTCCCTGAACTTCTCCTCTAAGAATTTGAATGCTGTACCATTTGATGCATATATGTTTTGTAATGATATTAATTCATTGTCTATGGTGCCCTTTAGCAGGATGTAGTTTCCTTCACTATCTTTTTTGATAAGATCTGTTCTTGCTTTTGCTTTATCTGAGATCAGGATTGCTACCCCTGCTTTTTTTACTTCAGCTGAAGCTTAATATATTCTGCTCCAGCCTTTTACCTTTACCCTGTATGTGTGGCTCTTTTTCAAATGTGTTTCCTGAAAACAACATATTGTAGGATTATGATTTTTAATCCATTCTGCTATCCGCTTCCATTTTATGGGAGAGTTCATCCCATTCACATTCACAGTTATGATTATTATCTGTGTCTTTCTGTCCATCCTTCCTCCCCTCTTTATGCTTTTCTTTCTCCTTTTCCCTCCTTACTAGTGTTTTGCTTTTGACCACCGTCTCCCTCAGTCCCACCCCCCTCCTATTAGCCCCTTCGCTTTTCTTGCCCTTTACCCTTACTACTTTTTCCCTCTCTTCTATACCCCCCTCCCTTTTCTTTCCCCTTTTCCTTCCTGCTGCCTCTAGGGCTAGTTAGATTTCTATACCTAACTGATTGTGGTGTTCCCTTCTTGAGCCAAATCTGATGAGAGTAAGGGTCAAACAATGCTCATCTCCCTCCCTTCTTTCCCTCTGCTGCAATTGGTTTTTGTGCCTTTTCCTATAATGTAATTTACCCTTGTCTGCCTCCTCCTTTCCTTTTCTCTCAGTACATTTTCTTAGATCAGATTAATCTACATACTTGGATCCATTTAACCCATTTGATTAGATTTTTCTTTAATTATTATATCAAAATCAACTTATATCCACCACCTTTATGCATACCCCTTGAACATGGTGTAATAACAATACAGTTCTCAAGAGTTACAAGTGTCATCTTCCCTTGCAGGGATGTAAACAGTTTGCCCTTATTAACAACATGTTGTATTTTTCTGTCCCGTTTATTTTTTATGTATTTCTTGAGTCTTGTATTTGAAGATCAAATTTTCTGTTGAGCTCTGGTCTTTTTATCAGGAAGGTATGGAAGTCCCCAATTTTGTTGAATATCCATCTCTTCCCCTGAAAGATCATGCTCATTTTCACTGGGTAGTTGATCCTTGGTTGTAATCCAAGCTCCTTTGCCTTACAGAATATCATATTCCACACCCTATGGTCTTTTGATGTGGAAGCTGCAAGGTCTTATGTAATCCTGACTGTGGCTAAATTGTTTCTTTCTGGCTGTTTGCAGTATTTTCTCTTTGACCTGGTAATTTTGGAATTTGGCTACTATATCCCTTGGCGTTTTCAATTTGGGAACACTTTCAGGAGGTGATCAGTGGATTCTTTCTTTGCCTATTTTACCCTCTGGTTTTAGGACCTCAGGGCAGTTTTCCTTGATGATTTCCTGAAAGATACTGCCAGGCTCTTTTTTTTTTCATCATGATTTTCAGGTAGACCAATAATTTTCAAATTGTCTCTCCTGGATCATTTTTCTAGATCAGTTGTTTTACCAATGAGGTATTTTACGTTTTCGTTTAGTTTTTCATTCTTTTGTTTCTGTTTGACTGATTCTTGCGCTCTCGTAGGGTCATTAGCTTCCATTTGCCCAATTCTAATTTTTAACAAATTGTTTTCCTCTATTAGATTTTATACCTCCTTCCCCATTTGCCCAAATATATATTTTTAGGGACTTGTTTTCTTCAGTGTACTTTTTTTCCAGTTGGCCAATTGTATTTTTTAAGGACTTGTTTTCTACAGTTAACTTTTGTCCTTCTTTTTCCAGGCTATTGACTTTCTCTTGCATAACTCTCATTTTTTCTTCCACCTCTCTCATTTGACTTTTAAAATCCTTCTTGAGCTCTTTTAAGAAGGCTTGTTGTGGGGCAGCTTGGTGGCGCAGTGGATAGAGCACCAGCCATGAATTCAGGAGGACGTGAGTTCAAATCCAGCCTCAGACATATAACACTTACTAGCTGTGTGACCCTGGGCAAGCCACTTAACCCCATTGCCTAGATAAAAAATTTTAAAAAAAAAGAAGGCTTTTTAGGCTTCAGACCAGTTCATATTCCCTTTTGAGGTTCCAGATGTGGGTTTGTTGACAATGTTGTCCTCTTCAGAATTTGTGCCTTGATCTTCACTGTTCCCATAATATGAATCTCTGGTATGTTTCTTTTTGCTCATAGTGTTTGCTTATTTCCTGGCCTTTAAAAAGATTGAACTTTCCTGCTGGGGAGCAGAGGGCACTGACCCAAGCTTCTTCTATTGGAAGCCTTGGGCGTGGTCATTGGCTTTATTTGCTGGGGCCTCCAGTGTTGGCAGTTGGAAGCTGTAGGGTTCTGGCAGCTTACCTGGTGTTGTGCTGGAATCAGCAAGGCTGGAACTCTAGGGCAACTCCTGGTTGCCTGCTTTTCCTTTCCTTGGCTTTCTTCAGCTCCTTTCAGATGGATGTTGCAGAGTGTTTATCCGCCTAGGGCCCTTTGTAGTGCTGCTTCCCTTATTTTTGCTAAGGCACTGGGAGACCCGGTTGCTGTAGAATGCGGAAGCACCTGGGGGTTTTCCGTGCTGGTTTCCACCGGTTCCCCAGCCCTCACTGAGGCACTGGGGGGTCCAAGTGTTGGTGTTTGCCTGCTCCACCACCTGGGTTTCAGGATCTCCTCCTGGTATGCTGAGGTGGGGCTTTCTGCTAGCTTGCTGGGACACCTCCCTTTCTGTACTGCTTCCCTTCCCCCAGGGTAAGAGGGGCCTTTCCCGTTAATCCCTCAATCTACCTGGGCTACTGGACTGCTGCACCCCTTCTTTCTTCTGGTTCATCTGTTCCAGGGTTTTTCCTTAGGCGATATTTTCTGCATTTTCAGAGGTTAATATGGGAGGCTAAGAGTGACTTACCTCTTACTCCAGCGTCTTGGCTCCCGGAAGCGGAACTCCTCAAGAGAGTTTTCAAAGCTAGAGATAGAGATTTGAGTTAACTTCATGGAGGTGTTAGGTGAAGCTGTAGGAATGCATGAAGTTGCCTGGTAGAAAGTATAAAGAAAGAGAAGAGGACCAGTAATGTTCCCCAACATATTTGCAAACATCCAAGTCAGAAATAGTATCTGGCAAAGGGCACAAACAAGAAATAGAGTTAGGAGAAGAGCCAGGAAAATGTGTTTAAAGTCAGGGAAAGAGAGTAAGTAGAAAAGGAGGTGGGGGACGGGACATTGGGATGTTAGTGGAGAGAAGGAAGCTACCAACAGTGTCAGATCTTGCATAGAGGTTGAGTAGAATAATGACTGAGAAAAGATCAATGGATTCAACAGTGATGACATTGGGGACCTTTGAGAGAACAGTTTCAATAAAATGATAGGAAGGAAAGCCAGTTTGCAAAGGTTTAGAGTAGGTGGTGAAATGATGCATTGAGTGTAAATTTTGTTTTGCCCAATCCCCTGCTAAATGGCACAGAAACTTTGACCTTTTGAGTTGCTCTCTTCCTGACCTGAATCAGGTCAGGGGTCACCAGGCCCCCCATTCTAACGGTATCACCATATTGGTATCACACTTAGTACAGATACCTGATTGACCTTAGCCTTATTACATCTCAGAACTCCTGGGTTCAAGTAATACACCAAGCTCAGGTTCCTGGTAATAAGGAGTACAAACTTGTTCCTCCATACCCAGCCTGCAGATTGCGTTTTTCAGAGCTGGGGAGATATAATGACTTTACAAATAGTAAGAGTGGACCTGGTTTGGGATTTGGGAAAGAGAGGAGAGAAAGAGTTGATAGGGAATAAAGATTTAAGTTGCATGAGAGGATGATTCCTGGATCATAGTCCCGGAAGAGTGTGACCTAGGACCAAGGATGCAAGTAGAGTGTCTTACAAGTCTTACAAGGAGTGTAATGTGTTGTAGCAAAAGAGTGCTAAATTTGAATTTATAAGACCAGGATTCAAATTATTGCTCTGCCATTTGCTGCAAAAGTGATATGACCTCAGGCAAATCACTTAAAGACTCTGGGCCTCAATTTCCTCAACTGAAAAATAAGAGTGTTTGATAAATAATCTCCAAGTTTCCTTCATGTTCTAAATTTTTGAGTCTCTAATGTGTCATGTGAGGATGCAACTGTTTTTTAAATTTTTGAAAACATAAATTTAATTATAGAGTTTGGGAAGGGACTTCATGGCCATATAGTCCAACCAATATCAGAAATGAATCCCCACTTTAACATACCCAACCAGTGGATATCTAGCTTCTGCCTAAAGATCTCTATTGAGGGGGATCCTGCCATCTCCCAAGAGACTGCATTCAGCTTTGGAAAGCTCTTAACTATTAGGATGGTTTTTCCACTTTGTAACTTCCATCCAATGCTCCTGGTTCTGCCTTCTGGGCCTAAACAGAACAAATCTAATCCTTCCACATGAAAGCTCTCCAGATAATTAAACACAACAATAAGCTGTCCTGTCTTCTTCAGATTCACTGTACCTAGTTACTACAGCTAATCTTCATATGACACGGACTCAAGTCCCTTACTCCATTTACCCTCTTCTGGATAATCTCCAAATTATCAATATCCTTTGTCAACTGGAAGCCAGAACTGAACAAAATACTCTGTGTGGTCTGATCAGGAAAGACTGTCACTTCCTTATTCCTGGAAGTTCTGCCTTCTTAATGTAGTCCAAGAGACATTAGCTTTTTTGGCTGTCATGTCATACCACTAACTTATATTGAAGTGAAACACTATACCGAAACCAGAAGAAGACAACAAAGTCAAAGCTCCTACATCCAAAGCCTCCAAGAAAAATAGGAATCAGTCCCAGGCCTTGGAAAAGCTCAAAGGGGATTTTGAGAAGCAAGTAAGAGAAGTAGAGGAAAAACTGGGAAGAGAAATGAGAGTGATGCAAGAAAATCATGAAAAACAAGTCAACAGCTTGCTAAAGAAGACCCAAAAAGATAGTGAAGAAAATAACACCTTAAAAAATAGCCTAACCCAAATGGCAAAAGAGGTCCAAAAAGCTAATGAGAAGAAGAATGCTCTAAAAAGCAAAAATGGCCAAATGGAGAAGGAAGTCCAAAAGATTACTGAAGAAAATACTTCCTTAAAAATTAGAATAGAGCAATTGGAAGCTAGTGACCTTATGAGAAATCAAGACACTGTAAAACAAATCCAAAAGAATGAAAAATTAGAAAACAATGTGAAATAACTTACAGGAAAAACAACTGACCTGGAAAATAGATCCAGGAGAGAGAATTTAAAAATTATTGGACTATCTGAAAGCCATGATCAAAAAAAGAGCCTAGACATGATCTTTCAAGAAATTATCAAGGAAAACTGTCCTGATATTTTAGAACCAGAGGGCAAAATAGAAATTGAAAGAATCCACTGATCACCTCCTGAAAGAGATCCCCAAACAAAAACTCCTAGGAATGTTGTAGCCAAGTTCCAGAATTCCCAGGTCAAAGAGAAGATACTGCAAGCAGCCAGAAGGAAACAATTCAAGTACTGTGGAAACACAATCAGGATAACACAAGATTTAGCAGCTTCTACGTTAAGGGTCCGGAGGGCATGGAGTATGATATTCCGGAGGGCAAAAGGAGTTAGGATTAAGACCAAGAATCACCTACCCAGCAAAACTGAGTATAATCCTTCAGGGTAAAAAATGGTCATTCATGAAATAGAGACCTTTCAAGCATTCTTGATGAAAAGACCAGAGCTGAATAAAAAATTCGACTTTCAAATACAAGACTCAAGAGAAGCATGAAAAGGTAAACAGGAAAGAGAAATTATAAGGGATTTATTAAAGTTGAATTGTTTACATTTCTACATGGAAAGATGATACCTTTCTCATGTACATGAAACCTTTCTCAGTATTGGGGTTGTAGGAGGGAATATATATAGAGAGGGCACAGGGTGAGTTGAATATGAAGGGATGATATCTAAAAATAAAATTAAGGAGTGAGAGGATTGTGCAGGGAGAAGGAGAAAGGGAGTGGTAGAATGGGGTAAATTATCTCATATAAAAGAGGGAAGAAAAAGCTTTTACCATGGAGGGGAAGAAGGGGGAGGTGAGAAGAAATGAATGAATCTTACTCTCATTGGGTTTGGCTTGAGGAAGGAATAACATGCACACTCAATTGGGTATGGAAATCTGTCTTACCCTACAAGAAAATAGGGGCGAAGGGATAAGAGAGGAGGAGATGAGAGAAGGGAGGGCAGATTGGGAGAGTGGGTAATCAGAAGCAGAAACTTTTGAGGAGGGACAGGGTCAACAGAAAGAATGAATAAATGGAGGGTGGGATAGGATGAAGGGAAATATAGTTCATTTTTCATAACACAACTACTATGGAAGTGTTTTGCATGACTACATATGTGTAACCTGTATCACGTTGCTTGCCTTCTCAATGAGGGTGGGTGAGCAAGGAGGAAGGGAGAAAATTTGGAACCCAAAGTTTTAAAAACAAATGTTAAAAATTGTTTTTACATACAACTGGGAAATAAGATATACAGGCAATGGGGTATAGAAATCTATTCTGCCCTACAGGAAAATAGAAGGGGGAGTGGATAAGAGAAGGGGAGGGGATAGAAGGGAGAGCAGATCAAGGAAAGTGGTATTCAGAATACATGCCATCTTGGGGTGGGGAGAGGGGAAAATTTGGAACTCGAGATCTTGTGAAAGTGAATGTTGAAAACTAAAAATAAATTAACTAATTTAAAAAAATCAAAATAAAAATTCACAACCTGTCCCCAAACCATGTTTCCAGACCCACTGTATATTACTTACCCTCTCACAGTCTGAAATCAAGCCCTACTGGCTTCTCTGTTCCTCATAAATGACACTCCATCTTCTCTCTGTGATGGCACCAGCCATTCCCCCCACCCAATCTAGAAGGTACTACTCCCTCCTTACCTCAAAGAATCCATGCTTCCTCTAAAATACAGTTCAAGCACCATTTCTTTATTCCAAAGTGCTAGTGCTCTCCGTTCCAAAACTACCTCGCAGTGGAGTTTAAGTAGGAAAATGACATGTTCAGCTCTGCAGTTAAGAAAAATCACTTTGGCAACATTGAGGAGGATGGTCTACCATTATGGGGAGAAACATGAGATAGGAAGATCATGTTAGGAGGCCTTTGCAAGAATCTGGGCAAATGGGGCAGCTAGGTGGTGGAGTGGATAGAGCACCAGGCCTGGAGTCAGGAGGACCTGAGTTCAAATTTGGCCTCCAACCAGACACTTGACACTTTACTGGCTGTGTGACCCTGGGCAAATCACCTAACCCCAATTGCCTTGCCCAAAAAAGAAAAAAAAATAATAATCCAGGCAAATGTTAATGAGGGCCTGAACTAAAGTGGTGACTGTGTGAATAGAGAAAAGGGTAAATTTTGTGGATTTGACATTAGGGTTTGACAACTAACTATGTGAGCTGAGAGTGGGAAATCAAAGATAATTTTAAGATTATGAACCTGGGAGCCTAGAAAAATGATGTATCTTTGATGGAAATAGGGAAATTTGGAAGAGGGGTCATTTTAGGGGAAAAAATGAATACCCTTTTGGACATCCAGGACATCAAGTTTGAAATGTGGAATAGTCTTCCAAAACTGAAGATCAAGGGAAAGACTGTGTGTGCTTGGATATATAGCTCTTTTAGTCATTTGCGTAGAAATGGCAATTAAATCTTTGGAAACTGATGAGGTCACGAAGAGAATACGGAGACAAAAATGAAGAATGCCCAAGATAGAACCCCTGTGAATCTCTACCATGCTAATGATATGAATGCTGATCTAGCAAAAGATTCAGGACACAGGATGGGGCCATGGGAGAATAGTGTCATGAAAATTCTCAATACCAATGAATAAGCATTTATTAAGCACTGCCTGCGTGCTAGACACTGGGGATACAAGAAAGAAGAAAGTTCCTGCCCTCAAGAAACTTACATTCTTTTGAGGATACATGTACATAAATAAACATATATATATATATATATACATATATATATATATATGATAAATACAAGATATTTGTGGGGAGGAAGGACACTGGTAACTGGAGAAACAGAGCTAGAGCAAAATTTTGAAGGAAATGGAGGATTGGAAACAAGTTTCTATTTTATCCTTTTGAGTGTGTTAATAGCAAGTAGGAAGGAGAGTGACGCGATTAGACTTGGATTTTAAGAAAATCACTTTGGTAACTAGAGAATATAGGAAAATAGATTAGAAAGGAGATGAAACTTGAGGCAGGAAGCTATTGCAATAGTTTAGGCAAAAAGAGATGAAGAGTGCCTGAATTAAGGTTGGGGACCATTCAAGTAGAGAAAAGAGTATCGACAGGAAAGATCGTGTGGAGATAGGAATGTGAAGCTTCGGCAAATGATTTATTGATGAAGATGAGAGAGCATGAGGAGTTGACAAATATAGGATCTTCAAGCTAGAAGGGACCTCAGAGATCATCTGATCCAAACTCCCTGATTTTATAGAAGAGGAAAAACTGAGGCCCAGAGAGGGTGACTGACCTGCCCAGCATTATACATACAGTCGTGGCAGAGCTGGGATTTGACTCCAAGTGCCAGGGTGAATGTAAGGATAGTGTCGTCCTGGACAGAAACTGGGAATATTGGAAGGAAGGGCTCATTTTTGGTGGGGAAAGATGATAAGTTCAGTTTTAGATGTGTAGATTTGGAGAATTGCCTGTGGAACATGCAGTTTCAGATCCAATGTATTCTAAAGCATTTTCAATATTAGTTATAATTTTGAAAAATACATTAGTCTTTGCAAGTAAGAATTTTTTAATTAGTTGTGTTTGTATTTCCAGTGTCTAGCACAGTATCTGGTCCATGAAAAGAACATAACAAATTTCCTCACTTTTCCTCCTTATTTCTTTCCTACTACATTCTTTTTTCTCTTCCTTTTCTTCTTTTAAAATTGTCAGAATATAACAGGAGTTTATTGACTCCTGTGTTTGTATTTCAAAATTTTACTTCAGTTCTATTCTTTCCATCAAGAATGCCTGAAAGTCTCATATCATTAAAAGTTCATTTTCCCCCTGTGGGATTATGCTTAGTCTTGCTTAAATAAGTTATTCTTGATTGGAAGCCTCTATCTTTTGTCTTTTGTAATATTGTATTTCAAGCTTTCCACTTCTTTATAGTGGTTGCTACTAAATCTTGTGTGATCCAGTACTTGAACTCTTTCTGGCTACTTGCAGTATTTTTTTTTCTTTGACCTGTAAGCTCTGGATTTCAGATAGGATGTTCCTTGGAATTTTCATTTTAGGGTTTCTTTCTAGAGTTTACTGGTAGATCTTTCAGTTTTCACTTCACCCTTTCATTCTAATAGATCTGGGCAGGTTTTTTTCCATGATTTTAAAAAATATTTATGGTTTTTCTTTTACTAATATTTCCCTCCTACTACTCCATCCCCATTGAGCAAATTAAGCAAAAAAAAAACCTCATACCTCTAACCCCCTCCAAAAAATAACAACAAAGTCTTTAATACATTACTATATTGTCTAGCAGAACAAATTCCCTTATTGTCCATGTCTGAAAATTCTGTCTGCATTTTAAGTTTATCACCTGTCTGACAGGAGGTGAGTGACATATTTCATCATCATTCTTTTGGACTTACCATTTTGGTTTATCATTGCATTTATCATTGCTGGCCCCAGGCCCTTTCACCTAGGTGGAAGACTGTAAATTCAGAGCAATAGAACTGCAGGCTTCCCCTTGGCCTGAGCTCCATACTTTGGTCACTAAACTGCAGACCTCAGACTAGGCTGGGATCTGAATGCGTTACCTGACTCAGGTGGATCAGTGTCATATAGCTGCTATTTACTTTTATCTCTTACTGCTCTTTTCTCAGCACATAGCCTCAGGCTAGATGTGAACAGGATCTGTTGAATGGGCAACTCTTCCTTTTCCTGGAACACAACTGCAGATTGGCCTCATTACCCAGCCCTTCTAAGTCCGCACTAGGTCCACTACTCAGCTGTGGAGCTACAGAGTTGCCAACCAGCTCCTGTTCTTACTTCCTGCACAGTTGGGGTGAGTACTTGCTGGATTCATATCCACTTTTGCTCTGCAATACATCTGCAGGTCATACCTCACTTGGGTTCCCGCCTACATCTTCTCTGTATGTGCAAACCAGTTCTGGGGTTAGAAAAACACAGCTGCTTGCTGGCTCCTGTTCCTGTTCCTTAAGCTAGAAAAATGACTCAATGTATTTTCTCCTTGGATTTCAAACTCTCCCACACACCCCCCAACTTTAACCTCCCTCCATCTTCACTGCTTTGACACTCATCTTAGATCTTTGTTGTTGGAGTAGTTGTGGAGAGAGCTAGGCTATACTGCATCCTCCTAGTCTACTATCTTAGCCATTTTCCTCTAGTAGTCATTTAACAGGTACTTTTAAGAACATCTCAGTCTATGTGCTGTGTTGAAAGAGTTTTGTATGGAGTGGCTCTCCCTAGACAAGGAGTGATTTTACTAAGCAAAATTAATAAGACAGTTGATTTTACTACCTACATGCCTCCAGTAGAGACATCAAAAAAGGAAAACCAAATGGAAGACTGCTTACTTTTGCAACCTATTTTGTATCTTTGATTTACAATCAGAAATTCTATGTAAATTTAATTCATAGGAGTAAGGGCCCCTAAAGACTATTATTATACATAAGACACAAATCTTTTCTGTTTTGGTTGTTTTTCCCCTGGAGACTTGCCATGTTATTTGTCTTAACTCTCAGGAGATCATCATATTGATAAGCATTTAGAATTATACTTGTCATAACTCAGTCATCTGTTTCAAAGCTCTCATTTTATAAATTAGGAAACTGAGGCCTAGGAAAGAAAAGTATGTATTTTTAAAGTCAGACAGCTAGTTAATAGCAGAACAAGATCTACTCACCAAAGCTAAAACAAGACATTTATGTACTATGGACAAGGTTCAAAAATTGTGTCCCAAATATGACTGTCTCTTAGTGGTTTTGAGTTTCATGTAATACCTGTAATTTGACTTACTATAAAATAAATACCTGTATGCCGTGAAGAATAGACTTTATTAAATATTTGTGTGTAAATTTTTTTTAAAAATTAGTCTCTTGAATTAACTCCCTATCTCCAGCATGTTACATATTAAGCAGCTTACCTCCCTGCTAGAACTAGGCCTGTGCCTAACTCCAAGAGTTAATAATATCTTATAATATCTCATTTCATCCCTCATATTCGTACAACTTCCCATGATAACCCTTTCAGGGAGTTTCAGGGAGCAATTACAAAACCAAGAAACAGAAAGATAGTCTCAGATCACTCAGACAAAAGCCTGAGCAAGCAAATCAGATTAGACTGAATTCTGATGGCTTTAGAATAAAACTATAACAATAATTATAATCATGCCATCTCTTACATATGAAAATGACATTTTAGACCTCAGTCAACAAGCCTTTACTAAGCTCTTACACTGGGGGTACAAGGGCAAGAATGCTCTCAAGGAGCTTTGGGGGAAATATCCAGTACACCTCTAAGTTTATACAGAAGAAATACAAAATAAATATAGGTTGATTATGGGGAGAGAGCACTAGCAGAAGCAGTGAAAGGTTTCATGGAAAGAGCAGTGCCTAGGCCCAGGGCTTCTGTGGCCTTCTAGGTCCTTGGATGTGAGCTTTTGACTGAGTCCAAGTTTTACAGAACAAATCCTTTTATTAAGGGGATTTATTCTGTGAAGTTTGAATTCAGAGGGCTGCACTTAAGGACCTAGAGGGCCACATGTGGCCTCAAGGCTGCAGGTTCCCCCATCCCTGGTCTAAGCTGAGTCTTTTTTGGGGGGGAGGGGGGCAATGGGGGTTAAGTGGTTTGCCCAGGGTCACACAGCTAGTAAGTGTTATGTGTCTGAGGTCGCATTTGAACTCAGGTCCTCCTGAATCCAGGGCCAGTGCTTTATCCACTGTGCCACCTAGCTGCACCCTAAGCTGAGTCTTGAAGGAAGAAAGGAATTCTGTGAGATGGCAGTGATGAAGAAGGGCATTCCAGGCATGGGAAACAGTACCTCTGCACAGTCAGGAGATGGAGAGGCATTTGTGAGGACCAGAAACAAGATCATTTTGGCTAGACCACAGAATTCAGGAAAGGAGAGCAGAGGTTAGTAAAATATACTAAGGCTAGCAAAGGAAGTTGGAGCCAGGTTGTAATGGATTTTAACTGCCAAAGAAGAATTTCTATTAGATCCTAAAGGCATTAGACAGCCCCTTAAGTTTAAGTAGGGGAACACCATAATCTAACCTGCAACCTCCTTCTAATATCTCCTTTCTAGTTTATTTGGGAGTTTTTCCCCAAAAAGGCATTGGATTTTGATTCAGAAGACTTGAGTTCAAATCCCAGCTCTACTACATACTTCTTGAGTGACATTGAACAAGTCACTTCTCTAGGCCTCAGTTTGAGGGCCTAGATGATCTTCGAGGGCTTTTCCAACTCTTAGTCCATAACCTTATGTTGGTGAACTTTTATTTATCCATCTACCTTCTCAACCATTGCCACGGTAAATAACAGCATCCATCTGTGAGATAGCTAGCCAGATTGAGGTATTGGAGTATATATTCCTGGAATAGAATGAAAGCTAACTGGCTAAGAGAAAAATCAAACTTATGACTTTGTCAGCAGGGCCATCGCCTGTTACTAAGTTAACTAGCTCTAGACAGACATGTCACCAAAGGAATAAGTTCCAAAACCACACATGTTATTTGTTATTTCCAATGACTTGATCTATGTTAAATATGCTTTTAATCATTACCATTATTATATTACAACAGTGATTGTTTAAGTTGTCACTTTTTATAACCACCTGACTTGTTAGAGTTCGTTTACATGTACACACTTTTACACGGGGGGAAACGGATATGTGACTCTTAAATATTTTCCATAAATTCAGAGACAATTTGAAAAGAGAATGTGGTACGATAAAATAGGATAATTAAGCAAGAAGAGTAGAGAAGCCATGCACTTAAAGGTAATTACAACAAACTCTCCATTAGTGCTGCAAGGCAAGAGGCCAAGGTCTAAGTGATTTTTAACCACATCCAGGACTTGAAAGGTAAAAAGGAAAGGTGGTGGATGCTATTCCACTGTGTGCCAAATAGCTAAGGAAACATTTATTAGCCCTTCTCTTGCCAAAAAGATACCTGATCTTCAGAATGTTCAATTTGAAGTCAGATCTAGATTCTAATCCCACTTCTGACCCTAGCTGCATGACCGTGAGCAAGTCATTTAATCTCTCCAAACTTTAAATTTGTAAGACGGGGTTAATAATATGTATTACTTACCTCCCAAGGTTGTTATAGGGCTCAAAGTAAGTAAACATAAAGTGCTTTGCAAATCTTTAAGGGCTATGGAAATGGCATGTGGTGGTAGTGGTAGTGGTAGCCAAGAAGAGACTACTTCATGATGCTTAACCTTGTGACCCTCTCTCATGTCTCAGTGACATTTCACGCAAAGCACTCATGAAATGTATATGGAAAGAACACTATGGTAATTTCTCTTTTTTTTTCTTTTTTCAGTAATTTCTCTTTTGCCATAAACATGTTGTATGACCTTGGCCAAATCATTTACCCTTTCTGATCCTCTTCATCTAGAAAATGATGAGTTAACACCAAAGAAAGAATATGTATACAATGATCCACTTGGGGAACAGAAAGAAAATATTTAGAACTTCTATTTGTAGTTTTTATCTAAAAGATTTTAAGAAAGTGAGCTAGTTATATCTGATATGCAGATTGATAGTGCTCCCCTTACTTGGTCAGAGTGTTACATGGTCACATGTCACATACGGTATGCAAGTGTTTCACAGGTAAACACACAAGTAACACCATTTGTTGGGCAGGAGAACACAGGAGGGCTCCTAACACTAACAGGTGTTCTAGTACGAGTTCACTGTTGATCCGGTCAGACAGGAAGATAGCTTTGGAGGGGTTAAATAAGCTTCTAGTCTAGTCTTCTCAAAAGGGTTGCTTATAATAGGAGCACCAACTCCTACAGCATTCCCTAAGCACACTTCTTGCAGAGGCAGGCAAGAATAGGAGTATAACTCCTTCAAGATCCCCTAAGCCTCAGTGAGGGTCAGTTGAGACAAGCACACAGATTCCCCCAAGCCTTGATGGGGGCCAATCAAGGCAGGTACATGCAGTCCTCTATGCATTACCCAAATCTCCAAAATGGGTTCCCCCACTCACTGACCAATGCCTACCTGCTGTATAGGGCAACAGGCAAAGAAGGCATCTTGCCAACATTAAGCACACAAGTTAACTTTAGCAATATCATCAAGACCTAGCATAGCTCAGGTGTACATTATGCCATTCCACGCAAGCATGGTGGAGATGTTTTCAACCATAATTCATGGGAAATATTATCTAGGATCCTGGAACGATCCTGGCACTAAAAAGAATAACAAAATTCTACTTACACACACTAAAATACACCTTACTTACAGCAAGCTATCCTGAGAGAAAAATGGGAATTCCACAGAACAGAAGATTAATTGTGGTGTCCTCATTCATTTGTTTGCATTTGGCATATTGTCACATAGTGCAGTTTACATATTCATAGTCAGGCAGCTTTATCTAGTTTTAGCTAAACTAGCCCTCACCAAATGGACATGCGGTTTTACAGGAGTGCTTCAAAGAAACCTTGGATTGATTATAATGTTAATAATTCAAGCACAAACAATAAGATGATGTTAGAGCTGCATTTCCTACCCCTAGTAAGTAACTCTTTTATCAAATATATTAACAGGTTTTACACACACACACACACACGCACACGCACACACACATATATATTTATAAGTTGTACTACTGTATTAACATGTGACATGTATTATAAAACATTCACAAAACAAATTTAAAAGGATGAAATAAAACAGCAAAAAAATTTTATTCATCAGAGTGTACAGTCAGAAAAGTTTGGAACCTCCGGCCTAGAAGATGGCTGAAGTCTAAGGTCCCTCCTAGATCTAGAATTTTCTGCTTTAAGACATCTGGAAATTCACGCACCTGTTCCCCTTAGTTAGTGGGAGAGAATCTCTGCTTTCTCTGTCAGACTTCTTTTCTCGGTCATTGTCTCTCTGAATGTTGCATCGCTGCTACTTCCCTGCTGCGCACTTGCTTCTCTATTATAGGCCAATGGACTTAAAGAAAAACAAAAGACATGTTCACTTTGTAAAAATATTTACCAGAAGAGTATGTGATTTTAGTCCTTGTTTAAGGCTGACCTTACAGAGAAAACAATCTTAAAAAATACTGTATGGAACATACTGCTGATAAGGTATTAAAAAAAAAATCAGGCATAGAAATGCTCAAAGTAAGACTTTTTATTGAGTGCTATTTTTATAGAAACTTATTTAAAAGCTTCCATTTGTCTGTTCGGTATCTGATCAGTATATTAATAATCTGACACTTCTCTCTCATATGCGATTAAAACCTCCACCAATATCTTAACATGGAAAAGTGACCCTAGCTTCTTGAAGGCTATGCCAGTGGGAACCCACTCTACCAAGTTAGAAAGGTTTTGAATTTGAGCATAGCAATGGATTGTGTTGCCTGTCATCTGAGGACCAGCCTACAGGCTTTTATTACCAGGATGAGGTATGAATTTGGAGCCACAGTTAATCTTGAAACATTCTATAAGGTGTAGAGAGATTGTGATTTGCAGTGATAGATAAAGTATCCATTCCAGTGAAATCTCAGATCTCTTTAAGTATGGGAATAGAGGAGTGTTTATTTATTTGTTTTTTAAGTCCCAAAATCTCCTTCTGGCTTTCAGTGGCTGTACTATAACTATCTGAACCCCACTCTTGACAGGTTTGTTTTTTGAAAAATATAATTTTAAACAATTAAGAATGGAAGGAAAATTCATTACACAGCATCTGCAAGTACAAGTACCACTTTGGCAGTAGGCAATTGCAACAGCACTTTTGTGTGTACCACATTTGACCTATCCCACCAAAATAGCCATTCAGAAGTCATTCTCCCCTTATTGAGAATGGGCCACCATATAGCATCACCCCATGAGCTGAGTGACATTGCCTATGATCACTGCACATTTCCAGGGCCATGGAGCCAAACTCATGGAATTAGCTTCATATCTTGTAGTTATTGTAGAACCATAGCCAAGAAGCACAGAGCTATGGAAGCAAAACTGTGTGTCCAGTGAGAAACTGCTCTTAAGCTATTCTTCAAGAGTGCCTTGAGCATTATAGTAGCTTAATATATGTTTGCTTATAGAATTGAATCATCTTAAGTTTCTGAATAGCTGATGTGGCTGCTTTGCTGATAGAGCAGTGTCCCAGAAGCTGTGTGACAAAAGCTCATTACCTTGGATAATTGGGAAGGAAGGTGAAAGGATTTCTTTCCTTTCTAGCAAGAGAGTGCTTTTGGTGTTGTTTCCCTGATGTCAAAAAGGGAGAATTATATTTAATAGTAACCTCTATGTTTATCTGCTTTGTCTCCCTCTTTTGACTTATAAAACTACTCAGCGAAACTACTCAGGACTGTCTTTCCATTGATAGAAACATCATAGCAAATTGTACAGTATGATTGTTACTTATTGAACATAAAGAAGAAACAGACTTTGCAAAAAAGCAACTAGATAGGAGATAGTCTGAATAACTTCATACAGGTTACATGGCCTTATATCTGGCCATGTTAAAGAACTCTTGTATCAGAGTTGGAAGGGATTTACTCCAACCCATTCCTAACCAAAGACCCCTTCTATTCATGACCCAAAAGTCATCATCAAGCCTCCACCTAAAAATCTCCAGTGATGAAGAGTCTGCTCACTACCTCCTGAAGCAGCCCATTCCACATGTAAATACCCCAGATTGTTAGAAAATTCTTCATAATATCAAACTTAGATCTCTCTCTCTTGCAGCTTCCACTGATTACTCCAGTTTCTGCCCACTTGGGACTATGTAAAACAAATATAGTCTCTTACACATGGCATCCTTCAAATACTTGAAAAGTTATCATTTAAGTTATTCTTTCTCCAGGATAATTATTCCTGGCTCCTTCAACCAGTACTTTTTTTTTATCTAGTCTCCAGTCCTCTGACCCTTCTGGTCACCTTCTTCTAGATGCACTCTGTCTTGGCAATGATTTCCTAAGTAGTATCCAAAACTGAATATAGTATGTCAGATAGATATACCCTATAGTCTGACTAGGTCAGAGGAGAGCAGAACTATCATTTTCCTCATTCTGAATCTTTTGCCTCTTTTAATTCAACCTAAAATAAACATTTGATTTTTTTACTGTTTCACTGCTGACTCTGTTCACTAAAATCTTCGTATCTTTTTTCATGTAAGTTGTTTTTTAACCCATGCACAAAAATGTTCCATTTGATTAAATTTCATCTTATTAGATTAATTGCATCATTCTTCCTCTCAAACTTTGTGAATTCTAAATTTGCCATCCAGGGACATGGATAGGCATGATCTTGCCTTTTAAGAAGTGACAATCTAGTAGATAATATAGGTAACTAATCACTCAAAAACTGTAATTAATATACTAATTATAAACATACAAAAAGGATGTTAAAGATTTTAGTATCAGAAAACTAAACTGAAAAATTGGAGATTAACTATAGAATAAGCAGGGTGACCATCTTGGAGTTATGCACCTATAGATCTTAACTATCATAAGAAGACAAATAGTTATTCCTACATTAGTGTTTCTAGGCTACTTTCACACATGGGAAATCGTGTACACCATAATCAGAGTCTTTGAATACAAAGGACAGTGATATAGAGTAAAATCACAAATATAATCACTTGGAAATATGTTGTGCACTGTGGAGGGAAAAGGACGAGCAAGGTAGCAGAAAAATGTGTACTTTATGTAAAAGAATCAGTTATTTCCAAGCATTTTAGTAGCACTGTGCAAATAATAAGTGATTAGCAGTTCATGAAAGTAGGACTTTAATTATGAAGACTCTGCCATTTCTGTGTATTTGGAAGCCATTACAAAGATACAAGATGGAAAGTAAGAGTCATATTTGTGAGGAATAGCAAGAAGGACAATTTGATCATAATGTAAGAGAAATAACATAAGGATTGGAGGCAGATTGGATCCAAGTTGTGAAGGGCTTTAAAAGCTAAAATGAAAATTTGCATTTGATCCTAAAAAGACAGCAGTCACCCATTGGTTTTATTAAGTAGAGTTGTGACATGATAAGACTTGCACCTTGAGGCAAAACGACTTTGAAGAACAGATTGGAGAGGGGAGAGGCCTAAGGCAGGGAGATAAATTAGAACATTATTGCAGTTGCCTAGGCTAGAGGTGAGGAGGACCTGAACTGTGGCCCTATGCATATCAAGTAACCAGATACAAAAGATGTGGAGGTAGAAATGACAAAATTTAACAATTGATTGGATCTATGGAAAAGAGACAGTGAAGAGTCTAATAAAACATCTAGGCTGAGAATCTGTATGATTGGAAGGTTGGTGTTAACCTTGACAGAAATAGGGCTATGAGGATAGGAAAGGGATGGCTAAATAGTTCACTATTGGACACATTTAATCAGAGATACCAAGGGGAGATCCTATTTGAAATATCCAGTAGGCAAATGGAAATGCATGACTGAAGCTTAAGCTAGAGAAATTGGCTAGTTATAATAATAATGATGATGACAATAGCTAGCATTTATGTGGTGTCTACATGTGCTGGCCACCGTATTAAATACTTTACAAATATTATCTCATTTGAGACTCACAACAACCTTGGGAACTAGGTGCTATTATTATCCTCATTTTACAGTTGAGGAAACTGAGGCAAACAGAGGATAAGTAAATTGCCCAAGGCACAAAGCTAATAAGTGTATGAGGCTGGATTTAAACTGAGGTCTTACTGATTCCATTGTCAGTACTCTAACCACTGCACCATCTAGCTGCCTCTAAGATATATAACTTTGGGAGCCATCTTCATGGAGATGATAATTAAATCCACATTGGAACTGATGAGATCACCAAGTGAATATAGAAAATATGAGAGCACAGGATAGAGCCTTGGGGTACACCCATAATTAAGAGGTGTAAACATGTTATGGGATGGTGGGTATGTTATTCACCCAGCAGTTTGTGACTGAATTTCTAAAATAGGTGCTGAAGAAATGGTTTAGTTGTGGGAATGGGAAGTGTATGGCCCTGGCAGAAAGTGTGTGGTAAGAAAATCTAACGGCCTAGGAGCAGGTTCATTTGATTATAACTAACTTGCTGTGAGTGGAGAAGGCAGGCTCTAGCAGAGACCAAACCACCCCAGCCACTTTAAAAATCAGAGACCCATCTTTAATGTGATCGTGTTGTGAAAGTTGAATAGAAATATTGCTTCAGTATAATTAAGCATCAAGAAAAGGGTGGGGCTTTCTGTAGAGACCTTTGTTTACCAAAATTTACCTTTTTTAGACAGAAGTTTATGTTGTCAGCCTTGTCCAAGATCATCTTTGTAACATATTGTAATAATTAAGTTGGCATCTGATCAAGGTGGTCCAATATATATGCTCTATATATAATGACAGATTTTTGAATGCTTGTCACAGAATGTTCATGATTATATGTATTATTTGTCTAGTTCAATTAACATGCCTTTTTTAATGTCTGATTAAAGTAATTAGCTCAAAGGGTTTAATGTTACCACATTTATACATATTTTCACATGCTTTATGAAAACTGAGAAAATTTTCACAAAATCTTCTTTTAACCACTCTAACATTCTTCCTTCTTTGAAACTGTGACTATATATAGCCAGTAGAAGTTTTCATAAGTGAAATGTGTTTTTCCTCGTCACAAGGCAAGACAGTTTTTAAGGGATGGCTAGTTTGCCACTATAAGTGAGAATGTCAAGCAGTTTGTCATCATTCATTTCTCTGTCTTCATCTACATGCCCTACTTCTTTCTCTCCTTCTTATCTCCCCACTTCATCTGCAGCCATAGGGAAAATGTTAGGATTGAGATGGGACTGCAGCAATTATTTGTCCTCCATTTTCTGGAATTCAGTGATAGTAAGCCCCAGACCTTAAATTTGAAAGTACAGGTGATTCTAAATATAAATGCTGTCTTGTAATCATCTGCAAATCATCTTTTTCTCAGAGACAGAGATGCCAAAACCCTGTAGTCACTTTTCATTTTTAATTGAAGTTTTCATTGACACAAGAAACTGTAGAAGGGAGGGAAAAATTTTAGGCTATGGAACTTCCAATATAACTGCCACTAGGTAGGCCTTAGCTTTGGGGTTTGGACTTGATGACCTCTCAGGGCCCTTTGAGCTCTTAACCTGTGATTCTGTGGCAAATTATTATTACTGATTAATAAGTAGGGAGATTCTCAAATAGTAGAAAAAGTTGCCAAAGAGGCAGTGGTCCAGGAACAAGATATTCATATAACTCACTTTAACCTACTTTAGTGAAAAGATTCTAAAGAAATTATATAAACAGGGAAAACTCTTCATCTTCTGCTTCTTCACTTGAATCATACTAACAATGTTTCATGGAGCAAAATCAATTACAGAAATATACTTTGGGAACTTGTTCCAGGAAAATAACATTAATAAATGTTTACTCTATTCAAAGGGAAAAGAAAGGAAAATACAGCAGTTCTGATATGGCAGAGGTGAAGTCAATGTTCCGAGAAGTACTTCCCAAACAAGGTAATTACATAATTACCCCCATCAGTAACACTTACTGGTCCCTACAAAGCATAGGTAATATACCAAGAATTTTTTTTTTTTTAGTAAGCATTCTACGTTAGGATATTCTTCTAGTTTTCAGACTCTATGATTGTTTCCCACAACTGCTACCACAAAAAGTTTGCCCCACTTCTTCAAACAAACTTAGTTTTTAGGGGATGAGAAGCCTGAGCTTCCTAAGAAAAGAGTGATGCAAGGGAGATGTGCCAGAAATCTTGCTGCATTAATATTGTAACCTTTAGTTAAGATACTTAAGTTATAAGCTTTTGTTTCTTGCAATTTAAAATGTTTATGAAAACCACATTACATATTACAGGAGTTTTATATATATCCATGTGTGACAGGTTGTTTTTTTTTAAAAGCTCTTCAGGGATGTTTTTAAAAAAATTTTTTTTCAGAATTTTTAAAAGCCCTTGATTTGGAGTCAGATGACTTGAGGTTGAATCCCCTTTCTATATCCCCTTGCTGAATAACCTTGCTATTATTCCTTGTGTAACCTTGGACAAGTTATTTATCTGTGCCTGTTTCCATCTGTAAAGTTAGTGAGTTGGGGGCAGCTAGGTGGCATAGTGAATAGAGCTCTGGCCTTGGAGTCAGGAGGACCTGAGTTCAAATCCAGCCTCAGACACTTAACATTTACTAGCTGTGTTATCCTGGGCAAGTCACTTAACCCGATCACCTCACCAAAAAGCAAAAAAAAAAAAAAATTTAGTGAGTTGGTCTGATTCTCCAGGGTCCTTTCTAGTCTAAATCCTATGATCCTCAAATCTCTCCTTAAACATTTTGAAAATATGGAACATCTGTGTATCCAAGTTCTATGATCTGTACCTTGCTTCTAATAAATAGGTGCATGTGAAAGTCAAGTCTCCCGATTCCTTTAACCCAGAAGTCAACAACCTTTAAAGGGAGAAGGCATGTTTTTGTTAATACTCTTAGAATCATGTGAGAGAGTGTGGCTTACTGGATAGAGGATTGTCCTTGGAAGTCTGAAAAACCTAGTTTATTGAAATCTTGACTTTTACATGTATTTTGTGACCTTAGAAAAGTCTTCAACTTCTCAATGCTCCAAGCAGCTAAGACTCAAAGTTAAACTCTTAGGGGCAAGGTAGTTTTCAACACCCCTTGTTATCCTCATTGTCTTCCCTTGGATATGCCTTAATAATAAAAATAGGGATGGGGACTGGACTTATTCATTGAATATGAAATTTGAATTAAAAGTTCCTCCTTGAAAGAAGGGACTGCCTTTTCTATTTGTATCTCTAGCACTTAGCAGCATATATAAGAAGTTAATACTTCATTCATTGTATAAGGAGCTCCCAGGTGAGTAAAGTCCTACCATTTCCAAGTTTGCAACTGCTATCTTGTGAGTTGCCTAGAGCACTTGAGAGGTTGAGTGACTTGCCCAGGATCAGACAGCCTGTATGTCAGAGGCAAGATTTGAATCCAGGTCTTCCCAGCTCTGAGAATAGCTCATTATCCACTATATCACACTGTTCTTAACCATTTCCTGCTTCAAATGGAACACACTATTTTTAAATTTGTCTGACCCTCCCTAGATTTGCTAAACATACACCAAGGATCCAAACTGATTGTGCAATTTGGAGGACCCTCAGGTGTTTGGTAACCTTCCAGGTATGCAAATCCTAATCCCTCTATTGCCTCTTTAACTTTGTGGAAAATTTTAAAGGAGTAGGAGCCCAGATCCTAAATCCAAGCCAGCACTTCATCTGTCTACTGTAGCAAACTGCCTCACACACCTAGATTTTCACTTGTCAAAAGGATTAATAAAGAGTAAGTATTTTTGACTTCCCCAGTCAATAACTGGTTTGGCAGTACTCTATCCTGGAAGACCTTTCGTCTCTCCTTGGCTGCTCTGGTCCCAGCTATATCATTACAGGTATCAGCAAAACTCAAACCACGCTTCACTGGCTTTACGTAAAATACTTGCCATAGTCCACTGGCAGCCATTATTATTTTAACTTCTCATCATACCTTTGTTATTGTGAAAGTGCTCCGGGAAGCTTCACTTCCAACCTCAGTTTTAAGTACAAACCTAAAACATTCCACTTCTTTACTCAATAATCCATTAATGTTTATTTCTCTTTAAATATAGGTCAGTTGTCTGTGGAAGATGTGGCCACCATGGTGCTGTGCAAACCCAAACTTCTGCCATTAAAATCTCTGACTCTTGAAAAATTAGAGAAAATGCAGCAAACGGCACAAGAAACTATTCGCCAACAGGAAATGGCAGAAAAGGAAGAGCACCAAACAAAGCAATGAATGAATGATTTATTCATCAGTTTTGGTTATTTTTACTTGCTATGATAGTTTTCAAAATAATTCATATTTGTTTGCTAATCCTGAAATTTGTATTAAAGTTAAAATTCATTTAAAATAAGGGGATAAGTATAAGTCATCAAAACAACATAATGAATTTAAGCTTTTATAATTCCTATTTTAGACTATGGTCCAACTTTCACTTTGGCCATATTTTATTTTAATCTTTAGTATTCCGTTTAGTGATTGCTGGAATTCTCAGTTCTACCACAAGATTGCATTTGTCTAGATGTTGTTCAACATTCCTATTTTTATCAATTTTAGAGGTCCAACAACCCATAAAATGTGTAACTTCTGAAAATTCTACACATTGGCCTTTATGCATGATATATCAAGACTAAAAATGAAGTTTATTTTTTTAAGTGTTTTGAGTTTTTCAATGGAAAGCGTTGGGGAGAGAAAAATACTTAAAAAACAAAATTATAAAGCTACTGCATAAGCATATACACATATACACACATATTATGTATATATACACACATATTATATACACGAACACACACACACACACACACACATATATATATTTGAAAATGCATTCAAATCACATCAAAAATAAGCTAAGTTTCTTTTTAATGATTCACCTGGGAATCTGAAGCAGAGGGAATGAGTAGATTTGTGAAACAAGATTTCATGGTAGACTGCTTTTACTTTCATTTGATAAAAACTGCCTATGTGGTACACAGCATTTTTTAACAGAAGTTACAGTCAATCTTTCTTGGCCAGCAGGAACAAAATAAATGTAGCAATATTCCTGAACAATAAAAGGCTGTCTTTTTTTAAATACATATCTGTCTTAGCATGCTTTAGACTTTACACCCACATCTTGGTAGTCACCTTTACAGATTTTCAGTTCTAAAACAGTAGTAATAGAAAAGAGGGGAATCCTAAGATCTTTTTAATCATTAGTCTAACTAACTAACTACACAGTACTTTTTAAAACTGAATAGAAAAGTTAGATAAGCTACAGAAAGCCTAAGAACAAACTGTTACTCAGCTCCAAACTAATGATTGATAGAAGTAGGTCTATAATTTATATCAATAAAAAATTAAGAGTTCTGAATATTTGTATTTCAACGTGGTACAGAATAATTTAAAATAGGCCTTCAAGCTCTGCTACACAATTGGACTGAGTCTGAGATTACACAGTGGGCAAGCACTATTTTCAACAAGGATTAAAAATATGACTTATGATACCCTTGGCTTTTGTTATTTAACAAAGCTAATGCTACATTCCTATAACTGTCAACTTAAGAATGTCAGTGGGTTTAAATCTCATGCAAATTTCTAAACACAATTTTCATCTACTCCTAGGTCAATTACTAAAATGTTAGGGAGAATCTTCTTAAGTCACAGATTTTCCAATGTAGTTTTGAAAGAATGTTTCCTACATTTGTTCCCTGTCTCCAAAAGAATACACACATCATTAAATTATTACTTATTAGCACATATTTTTGGTTTGCTTTTAACTATTCATACATTTTAAATTACTACTCAATCACAAGAAAAAGAGCTTTTATAACTGCTAAGTTCATTAATTTTGAAAAGCTGATTATTTGAGACTTTGAAATTCATGTAGTAGTATAAAAAACTTCATATGCACAATTAAATGAGTATAACTTATTGAGAATTCTCTAAATAAAATTTATCTTAATAAAGACGCAAAAATACTGCTTCACAAATTTTATTTTGTAATACATTCTTCCAGAACCTGGTTCATTTTTCCAGTTTTGTAGAAAAATAGATGTTCCAGCCACCATTTACTGAACTGTCTAGTCTTTAAGACCAATCAATATGTTCCCTGGAAAGATGAATAAATCTTATGACTAACCCATTTTCTTAAAATTCTTTAAAACAAAGAAATAACCTTTTGTTCTCCCAAAGCACAGTATTTCAACAGCAGCAGCCAACATGGGGTTTCAGCAGCTTAACTTCACCCCCTATATAAAGCTTTGTATAAACCAGTGATTTTACTACAAAAACACTGTCCTTGAAAGGAAGGAGTGGCAGTCAGACATCAATGCAAAACATGGAATGATTAGGTCATAAACATGGCACTTACAAAAGGGTAGCTTATTTGAATATACCACTTCAGAGTGGTTATTGTTCTGTTCCCTCAACTTTTATACCCACAAAAAAAAAAAAAAGAAAACTCTCTTTAAAAAAAAAAAACCCACCTTGAATGTAAGTTTATAAAACTATATCAGAAATGCCTTGTACCCAAAACAAGTGCTTAAAAAAAACTGCTAAGCAACTCTTACAATTCAGACATATTTTTATAACATCTAAGGCTGCAAGAGTTCTTAAATTCAGTAGCTCTCTGGCTTAAGACGACCTCCATCTCCTTCACTTACAAAGCGCTTTCTGCCCCTGAAATAAAGCACACAATCACAAAATTAAATATAAATCTTGATTACAATCTTTATTTCTTTATACCTAAAACAGTAAAAGAACTCCATATTTTGGCATATACTACATTCTTTTTTAATAAGGGGAGGAACGGACTCATTTTTCTAGCAATTTCCTTTAAAAAATTTTCTGTTCAATTTTTTTAAATTTAAGCTGAAATTGAAGCTTGTTGAATTTTGCTGTTTTCAGACTGTATTGTATGAGCATTTTTATGGAACTAAATATTTGAAGCCTGAGATGGCTAGCCTTCCTATGTGCTGATTAAAAACATGGAAGATTTTTAGAAAAAAATCAGTCCTGGTTATCTAAAATTCCACTCACAACACACCTCTCACTATATACTTTGGGCCTCCCACTAATTCCTATATGATCTGAGCCAAGGTTCTATTCTATACCACCACAGATTATGAACTGGAAGTAGCATCAGTTCAGGAGGAAAAGGGACCACAACAACAATGAACAGCAATCACTTTTTGCTTTTGGATCTAGTTAACCCTGAAGACCAGGGTGGGGAAGCCAGAAAGTCAAAGTTCTTATGTACAGATAAAATTTGCCTTTTGCCAAATTACCACTGGAACAAAAAAGGCCAACAGAAAATACGCAGATTAAGCTTCAAAACTAAGAATAAGCAATACTGTAAAAGGGGTGGCTGAGACAGCTCACTCCTTTTCATTTGACATGCCCCAGAGATAGACTGCTGATTGCTGATCAATAAGCAGAGTAGAGGTGAATAACGGCTATCAAAAGACCTAAGCATAAGAAAAGTGAGTGTACACTCATTAACTTTTGTAGTACCAATGACTCCTACTAGCAACAGAACATGTGACTATATTTGGCAAGAATTCCTGGGCTTTCCAATCCCTGCTTTATATGAGTGTGAAGAAAAAGTTATGTCACACATCAACCAGCACTTAGAATCAATATTAAAAAGATGCCATAATTTAAGTCTTACTGGACTCTGTAAAAATCAACCCAATGGCTTTCAGTCTTTCTCTACTCCCATATCACCAGTGGGATGTCTTCCCATTCCAAAATTTATTAAGGTAAAACTAGTCTGAAGATTTCTAATATTCTTCAGGATTTAAGTGTCAAAAGTGTTCTTTTATCTTAGAAAAATACTCAGATCTTTAAAAGAGCTTAGATAAAAAATAAAAGGCTGCTCTCAACCTATGCTCCTTCTAGAAGTTTGGTGATATCTGATATATGGAAAGGCAACATCTTATGGTAAAGAAACCAAAAAGATACTTTACTTCTAATTTAAGCAGTCCAAACCATATTTAACCTCAAATACTTATTTGTGGCAATGAACACGTTATTTCCTATCATTAGTAACGCTGGGTATCTTAGCCTAAGAGTAGGAGTAAAGGAAAAATTTGCACACTTTCAGCAATGTGAATTTTTTAAAACCACTCAAGATTCTTGATTCTTAAAATCAATTAAAATTAAATTTATTCTTAAAAGCACTAATGAAGCAAAACACTATCAAACAACATAACATACCCCTATCCTGTTAGAACTGATAATTGACCCCATTCTCCAAACCGTGGACTGGTGTGAACCATTATAAATTTTTTTTAAAAATCTTCCATAGGCTTCTATAGCATTAAAATAAATTCCTCTAAAGACAAAGTATAACGTCAACCCTTCTATGACTTCAGAGGGCATACTAGTGTACTCTTGAAAGATTGGCATGGTATAAGTCTTACTGATTACAGTCATTCTTAGCCTTCTAGAATATGTATTGCAGCTAATACTTATATGTTACATAAAGGAAAGAAGCAATTCAAAATACCTTGAAGGACAAAGATCTCTGAGTGGTTTGGAAATTATTCCAGCTTGAAAACATTCTTCTACAAATCTCTCAAGCACAGAATATGAATGTGGGACATCCAGGTTAATGTCTGGTATTTCACTATAAATTCTTTCATAACCCTGAAACAAACATGACTTAATCATTATCTATAAAAATGTTAGTCCATTTAAATTACAATGCTAGGCAATACCATCAACCAGTATGTCATCAAATGGTATTTAAGGACACATGCCCATGATTTAAACTGGTACAATATGCTTCTTGGAGAATACAGAAAATAGATTTCTTTTTAGAAATACCTCCATCACATTCAGGCCATTTTCAAATTTAAGACTTGTAAATTGAGAGCAGATAAAAGTCTTGATGAAGATGGACACTTCATTAATAATGGATAATATTATACAAGCAATGCTACCCATTCACCCTATTACTCTGTGTAGACTTGTAATTTTTACTACCTGAATAATGAAATAGAAGGCAAGAGAAATAAACTAAGACATTACACTAGTCAAATTATTTCAATAATACATAAAACATAAAGGAAAGGTATGCAGTTAAAAATATAAGAATTTAAATAATAATAATAATAATGATATGTTTAATGCTGTCTATAGACAACATATTTATCTTAGGGATAAAATATTTTACATTCACACAGTCACACATCCAAATAACTTCACACTAAGGACAAATTGAGCCTTCATCATCCAGTAGGTAGTCATATTCAACATCCCTATAACCATAAAGACAAAAGAGCCCTATTAGCATACCTAACACTAGAACTCTTAAAACAGGTGAGGAAAATCTTTCAAGGTAACAGAATACTTACTCTCTTCATTTGGTCCACAGTAATGGTAGAAGATTTCCAAAGGGATTTTAATAAATCCAATACCATTTTAAATGTACTTTCTCCAGTTGACTCCAGAACCATCACGATTGCCTAAAATAAGTGCCAAAGTTTAATGAGTAATTTGAATTGGAAAGAAATTTTAAAACTTTTTATGAAAATCCTTTTCCCATCATTTACATGAGAAGTACATGTTGTCTTCAATACTACACAAGAATTAGAAAACAACTCTACTTTCTAATTACTATAGTTAGAAGAAAAGATAAAAAGATAAAAATAAAGGGAAAATGTCAGCACTGTCCAAAAAGATTAACACTTGAAATCTCATGTCAATCTTACTTCATACACAAGTTCATGGTGAAAATGAGGTACTTCTAGTTCTTTAAGGCAATGTTCAGCTTCGGATATATCTCCAGAAAGTAAGTATTCTTTCAGCAGCATGTCAATCTGTTAGATTTTAAAATTAACAGGTAAGTTATAAATACTGACTTTTTCTAAAAATTCACTTCACATAAGGAAAAATACTTACTCTTCCCCACTGATTTAAGTCCCTTATTTTATGGTACTTATTCCAAATCAACTAAGAACAGCTAACAGTGCTATATGGCTGAAATTTGAATAGAATTTTTTTATAATAAAAAAAACTTCCAAATCTAAAAACAACTGATAAGTGAGCTGAGGAGAATGGGAGACAACTATACCTACTCAGTGACCTGGTGATTTTTTAAAGGAGTCATAGATATTTAATAAACCAATTAAAATAACTCACATTTTACTGTATATTAGTCACCATCAAATAACACTGAGTTTTTGTTATAATTGCTGTTTTGGTGGTCTGCTTTTATGGGGGTAGGGGTGATGTGTAGGGAGTGTGGTTATTTATGTGTTTTCAGAAAGAAAATCTGAATCACCACTAGAGGGCATTAAGCTAGCTAGACTGACAAAATTTAGTTGGCATTGAAATCTTTCACTACTAAAAATAAACACTAACTACAGTATACTTATAGTCAGGAAGAAAGCTAAGTATTTACACAGTGCGTTACTAAGTATGTCAGATTTCCACATATCTTTTTTTCATTTATATGATGATCCAATACATCTCCAACTGCTTACTGACCATTTTCAACAGAATGTACAGGCAACTCAAACCAAAACAGAATTTGTTATCTTTCTCATAAAATCCACCCCTGTTCTGAACTCCCAGATTTCTATTTAGAGCACTACCATCCATCCAGTTAACAAGGTTTACAACCTCAATCCTACATTTAATTCATTCTCCCCAATCAGATGTCAATTCTTGTTTCTACCTCCACAGTATCTCTCCACTCTGTCCCCTTCTCAAAAGCTTACGCAGCCATCACCCGAGTTGAGGCATGGGGAACCTGCAGCCTTGAGACCACATGTGGCCCTCTTGGTCCTCAAGTACAGCCCTCTGACTGAATCCAAACCTCACAGAACAAATCCCTTTAATAAAAGGATTTGTTCTGTAAAACTTGGTCTTGGTCAAAAAGTCGTACCCAAGGACCTAGAGGGCCACAGGTTCCCCTCCCCTGGCTGGTTCAATTCCTCTTGTCCTTTCATCTGGACTATTAAAAAGCCTCTTAGAGGTCTTCCTGCCCAGTCTCCCTCTACTCTAATCCCTCCTCCAAACAGCTGCCAAAATGGTCTTCCTAAATCATGAGTCTGACCATGCCACTCCCCTAACTCAAATACAAAAACAAAAGAAAAGGGGGGGAGAGAGAGAGAGACAATGATGCCCTGTCATCTTTAGAGTAAAATACAAACTCTGGCTTTTAAAGACCTTGCAAACCTGGCCCTAACCTACCCTTTTCAACACTGTTATACATTACTCCCTTTCCAGCATTCTACAGTACATTCAAAATGGCCTTCTTGCTGTTCCTCACATAACATTTCCTGCCTCTATAGCTCTGCACAAGAATAAATTCTCTCACCTCACCTCCACCTCTTAAATTAAACCCCTTGTTTCTTTCATTTCAGCTCAAGGTTCACCTTTTACATGAAGTTCTTCCTGATTCACCAAGCCCACAGCTGTTAGTATCCCCCTCAAAATTACCTCGTCTATACTTAATATATATATATACATGAGAGTAAGCTCCTTAAGGGAAGAGACTTTCATTTCTGTATTTATATGTCTGCAAGGCACATAGTAGGTGTTTAATAATACTCGTTCAACTGATGGGCAGGCATCAACTAACAATTCATCAAATTGAAACTAGCTAAAAAGTAAGAGGGATAGAAATGGCAAAGAGACTTAAGAATTTAGGAGGCAAGTCCTGAATCTTTTCCTGTATCTAGCAGAATGTCACCTGTGAGGCCTAAAATAGAGTACTACAAACTCTATACACAATCAGATTCAAGTCTCTGTGTTAGGCAGTTTTCCTTAACTGCTTTTCTTTGTTAAAATGGAAGATTCACTTCCCCAAGAATTGAAGGGAAAGGGTGAAAAAATAATCACAGAAATGACTGACACAGAAATTTTTTAAATGGAGCATGGATGCTTTAATACCTTTACAACCTCCCTACTTCAGACATCTGTTTTAAGTCTCAAAAGCAATAATGTATATGAAGCACTTTACAAACCTAAAATATATATACATAAAACATATTATTCTTATATGCATAGATGCTAACACATGTATTACATACATGTGTATTATATATTATATATAAATAACCCTATCCTCCTCCAAAAAAAAAAGCCTTCAAGTAGTTCTTTTACAATTTGTTGTAAAGACACTTAACTGTATAGTTATAATCTTGTTATCCTCAATGATATAGGCCACTCTCCAAAGCCTCCCATCTAGAGCAAGTTATACAACTGCCCCATCTGAAAAGTAGTCCCTTCGTTGTGCTATTAAATACAACTGTTTGTTACTAGAAGTTCTGTTGAAAGGAAGAAGACTAAACAGAATTTAACCTATTGTGAGAAGCCAATGTCACAAACAATATATTTTATAAAGGTGAAAAATTATGTTTTAAATCTACAATAGCCCTGTTATTTCAAAGCACATTTCTCTGCTTGTAATCCACACTTAACTGGATTACATAACTCAGATTACATAACTCAGATCAATGGCAGAGAATACTTTTGCGAAGACTTTAATAAAATTACAGTCTTATTTAAGTCAGTTTTTAAAAGACAAAACAAAAAGATTCAAAACTAAATACAAAGCATTATAAAAAAAATGTAAGCACCAATCAAGGTCTAATCATATGCAAAATTAAATCAAAATTTCCCCCCTCAAAAAAGACCAATTTAAAATACAAATACTTATTAAAGTAACTTCAGACAATATCCAACATTCCCTTACCTCTTTAACAAGATGATTGACTGACTGCTGCCCACCTCCAGAGCCCCACACACTATCTTTACGCTTTCCACCTTTTGTCATGCTCAGAAGCACTGTAGCTCTGTCCAGAGCAGCTCTTTTAAAAAAAAAAGTGTAATTAAGACATTTCATATAATATGAAGTTTTTCAATTTTAACCAGTCCTATGATAGTGAAAGGAACATTATGAAAGAAGTAAATAAAGAAAATACATTTGTATTCTACAACTCTTCTGATTCTCATGCTGTTTTTCAATTTTATAGTAAAATCATGCCTAGAAAAAAGAACTGTATATATAATAAAAAGAGCAAAAGATTACAAAATAAAGTCTATATTCTAACTCAGAACAAACAAAATGTGGAATTTTTAGTAATTAAGCAAAAAGGAACACTTTGCATAAATTTAATTTGCTTTTACTATGGGGTAGTCAACTAAATCACAGCTTTCCATTGTTGGAAGCCATTTCACTCTAAGATGAACCAACTGAAGACATACAGGAAATGTCTTAGTCCAAACTAGAGTTTCAGCTTTATCTAAGGGAAGCCCAAACATAACATATGACAGGTCCTATGTATCCCTCCTGACTTACTATTAGTTGGACAAAAAAAATAAGTTGGACTCCAGATAAAAAAGTGGATGTAACTATCATATTAATTCAGATTTCTATATTAAAATAAAAATTTTAAGCAAAACTTTTTGAAGTTCGCTTTAGTGTTTTCATGGAATATGGTAAAAATATAACAGAGCACACAGCCTGTCATAACTGACAATGTCCACAATTTTTAATTAATTGAAATTTCACTGAATAGGATTCAAATTGGCTTTCCACTGTGGTTTGAAGTTCTGAGTATGAAAACAAATGAGCTTACCGAGCTTGAACACAATCTACGGTTCCTTTGTAGCTATCAATGTAGGTATTGCATAAAATTCCATCTCCAACAGCTCTAGCAATAAACTGTCCCACCAACTATAATGGAAAAAAAAAACTAGATAAAAATTTGTCAAATAAACATTCGTTCATCAAAAGCAATGTCTAAATAAGTAAATATAAAAAACTGATATGATTTCTCAATTACACAAGTGACTAAAACACATTTTGACTTTCTCATCCTATATCCTTAAGAAATCAAACAAATTTTCAAGTTAAGACAGCCAACAGTAATCTCTTCTATGAAATAAAGAAACAGGCATGCAGAAAAGGCCTAAACAGCAAAACAAGTACATGTTTCTGAATAAATTGGGTTAGATATTCTTTAAAAAACAAAATTAAGAGTAGGGGAATGATTCCATCCTTTTCCAACTCCTCTGACAGCTTGCCCCTGCAATCATCCACTATGGAATCTTAACTGTCTCCCTAATCTACTAACTTTTTCTCTGCTCTCTACAAATGACCAGGTCTATACTAATAAAAAAAAAAAAAACCTCACATGATCATATCATCCCTTCAAGCTATCAACCTATATTTCTCTTCCCTTTCATAGTCAAATTCTTAAAAAATGCTAACCAACCATATTTCCTTTCCTCTCACTCAGGAAATCACAGAATTTGAGAGTTGGAAGGGACCTCAGAAGCCATCTATTTAGTCTAACCCACACACATTAAAAAATACTTGGCAAACGACCACTCAATCTCCTCTCAGACCTCCAAGGAGGAAGAGGAATCCAGTACCTCCTGAGACAGCCTTTCCACCACAGGACAGCTCTCTGACTTGCTGATTTCTTGCAATTTTGCTTCCAAACATCATTCAACTGAAACTGCTCTCTAAAGTTACCAATGATCTCATTAAATGCAATGGTCTTTTCTTAAGCTTCATCTTCTTGACTTCTCTACACCATTTGTCAAAGTTAATAACTTTCTCTTTCTAGATACTCTCCCCCTCTCAGTTTTCATGACACTGCTTTCTTGGTTCACCTCCTACTTCTCAAGTTACTCTTCAGTCCTTTTTGCTGGATCAAAAGATCATACATTCATTTATAAGACACAGAGCTAGAAGTCAAAGATCATCTAGTTCCATCCCCAACTTTTACAAGTGAGGAAACCAAGGTCACAAAGCTTTGTTTTTTGTTTTTGATAGGCAATGGGGTTAAGTGCCTTGCCCAGGGTCACATAGCTAATACATGTCTGAGGCTGGATTTGAACTCAGGTCCTCCTGACTTCAGGGCTGGTGCTCTATCAACTGTGCCACTTAGCTGCCCCCCAATTTTTCTGCAGTTTGCAATCTTTTTTTTTTTTTTTGTTTTGGAGACAAAGGGGTTGTTAAGTGATTTGCCCAGGATCACACAGCTAGTAAGTGTCTGAGGCCACATTTGAACTCCGGTCCTCATGACTCCAGGGCTGGTACTCTATCCACTACCCCACCCAGCACAAAGCTTTTAAGTGGTGGTTGATTATATAGCAAAAAACTGGGGGGAAAAACACACGTCCAACAACTGGAGAATGGCTGAACTGAAGTACCTGAACATAATGGAATATTAACGCATGATTTCAATCCAGACCTGTGATTTCATTAGTGTGTGGAACTCCCTGCAAGACAATCCTTTTTAACAAAGTTGATTGGCAACATCTCCACAACTTATAGTCTTAGAGAGTTGCTGGGGTGAGGCGGGGGGCGGGAGGGAAATGGAGGAAAGGGAGAGGGAGGCTTGAGAAGTTAAGCAATTCATTCAGCATCACAGAGCCAATATGTGTCTGAGACAGGACTTGAACTCAGGTCATCCTAACTGCAAGGCAAGCTCTCTATCCATAATACCATACTATTTCTTATATCAGAAATGTAAAATATTAAGAATAAAAAGAAATATATGAAATAATGAAGAAAGCAGAATCAAAAGTATGAGTGACTATAAAAAGTAACAATATCAACAACATCTGAAACAATGGAAGGAAAAAACAGATACAAGTAAACTACTGTTGTTTTTATAAATACATCTAAAAAATTTAAATAACTGGGAATCCAGTTTTATATCCATTTTTAAAATTTTACTTGAATTTCTGCTTTTGATGACAGTTACTAAGTTTAAAATTTTTTTAAATATATATTCCAAAAAATATCTTAAATGATTGGTAATCTTAATATTCTTTCTTTTATGGTTGTTCATCTTTATTACAATTTCAAGTTACATAACTCAGACACAAACTTTCTATTATCTTTATCAGTCACTTTCATTTTGTGAACTCAGAATAACTGTTGCAATAATACCTAAAAGAGTATTTTATTTCATGCCATGTCATTGTCTAGAGTCTAGTGCTTCTTAAACTGTGGGTCAAGACCCCATGGTGTCACAAGTGGAAAAAGTTTAAGCTCTGGTCTAGACTGGCAAAATAAAGTGCACTCTATGCTGCAAATTTCTTTAAATCAACCTTCTAAAGAAAAAAAAAAGGGCAAACTTTCTTTAGCCATCACTGCTTTTTATCTAAGTCTCTCATACGACATTTTTAATTTGGAATTACATTATTTAAGCAAATAAAATTAAATCTGATTCTCAAAGTCAAATAAATGGAACTAGGAATACCATATGGACAATGACAACAATTATATAAAAAACACAAGTGAAATATAGAATTATAAGGCTCAAAGGGGTTAGACTTAGTTACTTATTGTCTTTCATGCCTGAATTTTAAACTGAACTTTTTTTATTATTGTAAAATTGATTAAATTAACCATTTAAATCTAAATATAAATTTAATTCATTTATTTCCTAATTGTTATCCCCCATAAAATATAGCTTTCACAAGATATAACAATAAAGTAACGTAACTTATTCCACAAGCAACAGGGTCAGTTTCATTACTTTAAATGCATTGTGCTTCTCCAGTGAACAATTAGTCTTGTGAGTTTAGCTTTTAGCACACGTGCATACACACACACACACACACACACACACACACACACACACACACACCACACACTCTCTCTCTTTCACTCTCTCTCTCTCTAAATTTTAGTTATACCATGTAACAGTTCAGTAAGATGCCATGAACAGGGTATAATAATATGTTACTACAACACAAGAAACACACAAACCTGTGGTGCTCTAGGAGTATCTAATGCTAATTCAGGTAGTTCTTTAAGCAATTTATCAAATGACTTTTCTACATCATTTGTGCTGACTACTGTCCCACAAAGGTCAGAAAGGAGCTTAGATGTCATTTCTCTATGACTGGCCTTTCCCTCCAAGGCCAAGGACACTGCCAACACTGGTACTCCACTTTTCATCTCACCAAGATTTAAATCCCTTAGCATTTCCTAAAACAGAAAAAACATTCTATAAAACATAAAATGTTTCATATTTTAAAATCAAATTTATTACATAGCAATTCTTAAGTACAGAAGAAAAATTCTGACTCAATGATTCTAATTTTACCTGATGAGCATACTTTCCCTATATCTAAAGCCATTGATCAAATTTTTTTGAGCTTTTCATGCAAACTTAGTAAAGATTCCTATGCCTCCTGAAGCACATTTACAAAAACTACACAATAGTGTTTCAATTTAAGGGATACTCTATCTTCTAAACTCACGATAGTATTAGCTTTCACTCTAGATAGTTATATCTCCATTCAACCAGCAGCAACCAAATTTATGTTACTACATTATTTCAGGCACCTTAATCTGTACCTGCCCTTTCCCCAAAGTTTTCCTTTCAATTGCAAAATAATTAGATCACCATAAAGTTAAAAGAAAGATCTCAGGAATAAAGGGGAAAAACAAACTCTACCTACATATTGCATTAAAAAACAGATATCTATCTTCCAAGACAATTCATTTTTGAAAGAGGGTTGGTTAAAAAGATATTAATTTTTTTCTTAATTTTATAATGGTAATACTAGCGGATACATTAAAATCACAGACTACTAAATTTTGAAAATTCTTGTACATCTGAAATATTCTTCTTTATATCATAAAAGCCAAGCAATGCAAATTCAAAGAAAGTTCAAGACAACAGGCTTATTACTATTTCAGAACCTTCTTTTCAGGACAAAATGACATAACAATCAGCTGCAAACAATGGGTAACGACAGTTATTAAAAAATTGTCTGGTCATGTAATGGCAAAAAGTTTTATTTAATTCCAAGCTGTCTTTAATATGTTAGCCCTCACTAACTCAAACCAACTGGGGCAAAGGCAATTTAAATAAGTCTGAATTCAAAGTCTAATCTTCAAAGTATCATTCAAAGTCTCATTTTCAAAATGTATGTGATTATACAAATGTGAATATTTCACTCTATGGATGCTGCTCTCAACTTATCATGTAGTTACAGGAATAGCTGAGGCAAAAAAAAATACACCGTTTGGTGTCCCAAGGATGAAACAAGACAATACATGTGAACAACTCTGTAAACTGCAACACACTAAATGTAAGGTAATGTTAGGATGATGACCTTTTCACGTTATTTTATAATAAGTTGTAAATTATATGTAAATTTTTAAACATACTGCAACTTCATTCGTATCTCCATGTTCAAAATACTCTTGTATAATTGGTGTTAAAGTCTTCTCAAATGCTCTTTCATCCAAAGGTAGAACAACAGTTTCATACACACAGTTTTCCTGGAAAAAAGAGAGAGTTGCACACCCCTTGAACACAAACAAAATTGAGACACTTATGTATCGTCAAATTTATACTGACTACTTGACAGAGTAATACAACCAGTCAATAATTATTCCAACCTGGGATAAAATACACATTTTAATACACCATTAACTACAGGCTGCTTGTTGTAATGGAAAAAAGATGACATTGGAATCAGAGGACTTGGGTTCAAATCCGAGTTCTGCGACTTTCCACCTGTGAGACAAGGCACCTCACTTCTCTGTGCCTCAGTTTACAAAAACTTACAATAAGAGAGGCACTGGACTAGAGGACCTCTAAAATACCTTCTATCCCTGGATCTAAAATTTTATGACCCTATTTTAAAGGACCACTGCAAAGTAGATTGTTTGTGTGTTTTTTTATCTAAAAGTCATAATATACAGAGTTAATATTAGCCATATTAAGCAATTCTGGGGGCAGCTAGGTGGCACAGTGGATAGAGCACCGGCCCTGAAGTCAGGAGGCCCTGAGTTCAAATCCGGCCTCAGACCAAACACTTGACACTTACTAGCTGTGTGACCCTGGGCGAGTCACTTAACCCCAATTGCCTAAAAATTAAAAAATAAATTAATTAATTAAAAAAAACATATTAAGCAATACTCAGACATCATTACAAATAAATTAAGGCAGCACACCTACTGTTTTCATTACAAATTCTTATTAAAAACAGTAAGTAAGGAAGGATCAGAGTTTGCAGGATGACTAAATGTTAAGACCTTAAAACTCTTGGTACCAGAAGCATCTCCAACTGTGCCAATGGCACTAAGAGGCCTTTGAAATAAGTGTGGTTCAAATTCAAGACTCAGAAAGGAAACTAAACTAACTCAAAAAAAAAAGAGAATAGTTTCTGAGTTAAATTGTAGATTAAGAAAATACTTATTTCCTCTTTTTCGACTGGTTTCAGTTTGAACCACATATTTTTCAGAGAATATGTTTACTGAGAAGATTGTAGTAAATTTTTAAGGAACAAGACAGAATTACTTGCTCCCAGAGTCTGTAAAGTATGTATTTTTGTATTGTCTTAAAATTATTTGCACTCCTAGTCAATTTTAGTAGAGATAGCAAAATCATAAAAAATACCTACTATACACCATCTACTTGTTTTAACTTTTATTTTTGTAGTGTGAAAGGATCAATTGCTTTCCAAGAATATGACATCTATTCCTGGCTAATATGAAGACTGTTAAGCTGAAGTCAGGAGACAGTTCTAGTCTCACTCACCCATCTCAACCATTTATTGACTAGCTCTGTGGTTTTAGGCAAATCTCTTAGACCCTTTTGGGATTCAGTTTCTCATCTCTACTATAAACTGGAAAAAGCTGAACTAAAGATCTCTTAGGTCCATTCTAACTCTAAAATTCTATAATTCTATGAATGCTATAAAGATAGTAGATTTGAATCATGTTACCAAAACTACATCCCATGAATTCAGGGATCTATTAAATTATAAGCTCTAGATAGTAGTTGTCTCGCTTGCTTTCTCTATACTGAATCATGCCTAAATAGGTGCTAATTAAAATGTTTTTAAAAGAACTAGTTAACAATATAACCTTTATTAAGAGACATCTCTGGACCTCATTTGGAAGTGAGGAAGTTGGATTCAACAATCAGAAAGGTCCCTTCAAATGTTAATATTCTTTGAATCTAAGAATACTAAAGGCATCCCTGCTCTGAGTTTTTTTAGATAACTGAGTTAGCACAGAAGCATAACCTGTTTGCTATATGTAAATTAAATTACAATGGCACATTTTAAATTTATCTTTTTCTTGAGAAAAGAATCTTTAAGAAAATTCTACTTTTTTTCCATACATAATATAATATACACAATGAATCCAATACAATAAATTCTCTGAATTTGATATAAAATACTGTCTAAAAGTAGTTTTATTGAATTAGATACCACAAAATAGCCTTTATGTTTTTTAATGTATTAAGTAAAGACCTCAAATTTAACAATTACCCAAAAAAGTAAATATATATTAGATCTTAAAACAAAAGTCTATAATGTTAGGAATTAGAAAATTTAAGTGATTTCTCATATACCTTAATCAATCCATGTTTGAGTACTTAAACGTGTGAGAATTAAGTTGCAATTAAATAGTGTTTTCAGAGTTGTCAGGATCTACATGATCATTCTTTTTCAAAGAAACTAAAGTCCCAAAATCCAAAAATCTAAAAATTACCACACAAAAGCAGTCACCCTCCTCTCTAACCAGCAAGGCAAAAAATTTAAAATAAACAAAGTTCTGACAATCAATTATAGATCAGGTAGTCAGCATACAAATATAAAAATGAGACTGTCTCTGCCCTCAAAGAGCTTACATTCTAGTGTGCAAGTGTCTATCTACTACAGTCTTCAAAATTAATTGAGTCTCTTCAGTATCAATATCATTACCAAAGACTATGACCAAAAGAAACCAAATTACTCAATAACAACTACTGAAAATTTAGCCCTATTTGTTTTTCTAATTAAGTAAAGAGACATTTAAATAAAGGGAAAACATTCCAAACAAGCAGATCTATAATACACATTAGTTTGATTAAATTAACATTTTAAAAAATTATTACATACAAATGACTAAAATTTGAAAGCTACTATATATCTAAAATTTCTGTGTGAATTTTTTGTTAAAATTACAATTTTTAAAAACATTAATTACCTGGTCATCATCATAGTTGGGATCTTTAACATCTACTTCTTCCACATCATATACCTGACCAGGTGTACCCCATACACCTTTGCCTCCTGCACCACCTGATGTAATGAATTAAAAATTGAGAAAGAGGAGAATACAGCTCTCATCACATATGAATGACTCACATACCATCTTAATACTACTCACAAATACCATAACTGAATAAACACAAATAACCAGCATCAATAGTATCTCAAATATATTTGGCAAAATCATCTTATTTGGAAAGATCTCTCTCTCTCTCTCTCTCTCTCTCTCTCTCTCTCTCCTCTCTGTGTCTGTGTCAGTCACTCACACACACCCCCCACCCCCACCCACCCATACTTATTAGGACCAAACTGTAACAAAACATATCATGAACCAGGGGTTAACTTAGGTTCAGTCTTCAACATTCAAAAAAAATGAAATGGAATTTTCTAATTCAATTTGATTCCAATTCAAATCTGACCTATATTCAAATAAGGTTAAATGGAAGTCTGAAATTGTCATGTATTTGTTAATTATAGAAAACAGAAATTTCTATTTGACTTCTTGTGTAATGTCTCTTTCCCTCCACTGGCTCTGAGATTTATATACTCTGTATGTTTTTATGCAAATTACTTTGAGCCAGCACTAAGGTATGGCATGGTAAATTAAAAATGATAAAACTACTGAATGTGAGACACATTTAAATATGGATAAATTCAGTGGTCACTGTGATCAAAGTATGATTTATTATTAATTTCATTCAACTCAACAAACATATCTACTGTGTGCAACATATTGTGCAAAGAATTAAAGATGATACTGGAGGAGAAATGAAGATTAGATTATATATGGTCCTTATGAAGCATAAGTCTCTAAAGACAAACGGAAGCACTTTGCACTTTAGCAATAAAGTGACATAAAAAAAGTTTTTATTTCAGTTAATATGTTCAGAGTTGTTTGTTTGCATTTCAAAATTACTGCTGCGCACAAATCTATCAGTAAAATAAAGTCTTAAAGTTGTTCTTCTTTTTAAATTATTGGGCTTTGTTTTTTCTAGGCTCAAAGTATTAATTACAAAGAAATAGTCCTCAATTACATCTGGAAAATAATTATTTATTATTATGATGCAAAAAGAAATTTGGAAAGTAATTATTTAAAAGTAATCTGCAAAGTAATTTCTTATGATGATGCAAAAAGTAGAATATGATGTTACTGATATTTAATATTTGTGAAGTGTCTACTTTCAATCTTGGTAAATGGTCTATACCATGAAAAGTGCCTGCCCCTACTTCAAATTGGTACTGGATAATTCAATTCTAGTGTGATTCAATCATTCCAACATGAATTGCAATTTATCAGGTCATTTAAAAAATTTTTTTCAAGAAAAAGATGATGGCTGCAGTCCACACTATTTGCAAACTGGTAAAAACTCAATTTCCATTGAAATTATTTTAATGAGTCAGATTAATAGGGATAAATAAGAATTACTTTGATACATTATAGACTCAAGTGAACAAGGTCAGAATATCAGTAATCTGGTCAGCAAAAGTAGGAATACACCAATCCAGTTTCTAACCAATATTCTTGAGAGGACACATATATAGCTAAATCACAATGGGCACCCAGTAGTGATGCTGCATAAAGAGCCTGTGTGCCTGAGATGTCCACCACTGAGAATCATGCACACCAGTAGTATAAATCTTAGAAGACTATCTAGTATATACAGTATCTAATACAACAGTATCTAGTATAAAGCTAGATATAAGTTTAACTTTTTAACCTTGCACATTTCACAAACATAAATGTCCAAGATGACTAAGTGAACTTAAAACAAGTAAAAACAGTAGGCAACATTCTGCTTATTGTATGTTTATATAATAAAAAACAAAAACCACTTCCTCCTTTCCATTTCTTGCATCTCTCCTATTCCCAGGAGTAAAAGTCAGAAATACTAGGGGAAAAAAAAACCAATGTTTTTCTGTCATTCTCCTTTGAATTTAATTCATCATACAAACCTTTCTTTGGTAGTCCCCTTCCTTTCCCAGACCGGGACCGCCTGTCCAGCAACTTCCCCTTTGGACTGGTTGGTACAGTAACTCCACTTCTTAGGGCCTCTCCTCCATTATCACTAACAGAATCTCCTCTCCCCGAATCCCGGGAAGAATTCTTTCTCAATCGCCTCTTTGCTTTTGCATTAATTCTAGCTTCATTAATGGAGGATGCAGGAATCCAATTTCCATTTATTTCATTTTTTATTTCTTCAGTCCCAGCATTTTCTTCATCACCAGAAAACAGAGAGTCACTTAAATTATCAGATTCTCAAAGAGAAAGATAAGAAAAAGAAAAATTGTTAGTATTTATTTTAAACATCCATTACTTAAATCATGATAGTTTTGAGACTATAAATAACTGACAAAAATGTTTTTCTCCATAATAGCATACAACATAAATTAAATCACTAATTCCACCAAATAAACTTTAGTAACAGAAACCTATTACAGTCTTATTCATGTCAATTTTAAGCACAGCTTCTAGAAGAACTGGCTACAAACTAAAACCAATTATAAAAATCACTGAAATTTGGGAGACTGAGTTTAAGCATATGGGTGGGGATCCTATGAAAAAAATCAGGAAGCATACAAACCATATGCATGCATTCTGGCCTCCAAAAAAATGAATCAATGAAGAAACACATTTGAATACCTGAAAATAAAAACAAATTCTGAACACCTACCGTAAATAAGGCCTCAGTGAATACAAATACTGCTTGGACCCCTGGACAATTTTAGTAAATCATTCAAAGCCACTGAAAATTCAATGAAATGTCAACCCACTTGAAAGATGACTTACTTACATGCCGGGTACTCTAACTAGAGTCAAACAAAATAATCTAGCCAACTCATGAAACGGTTCTAAATGACCCTTCAAAGGACCAAGCTGCATTAATAGACAGTGCATTTTTTTAATCCATAAGGTAAAGCAAATAGAGATAATGGGATGAACACTTTAATTTCAAATATTGTATTATTTTATCATATTGTTACAAAAAATTATATTATTACACAAAATTATGCATGTGTGTGTCTGTTTATGTTTATTTTTTTGATGCTCCTAGTCCTTCTAGTGATAATTACCTAAAGTCTAACAAACTTAGCTTGGTAGTCTACATTTTTTTTTAGGATTCCCTAGAATCACAACCTACCTTACTAATCTTATCTTCAACTACTATATGTAAAAACTCCACGCCAGTCAAAATGATTTACTCGTTACTCCTTAAATATACCAATGCACTCCTATCTTGACTCTGCTCGGCAGCCCCTTGCTACAATATCTGATTCACTACATTCTATTTATCCAAGTCCTACCTTTCCCTAATCAAGGTCCAGTTCAAGTCTCAACTTTTCCATGAAGCTTTTCTTGACCATTCTAACATATGATTTCCTTTTCCAAACCACAGTTAATACCAACAATACATCAATTTATTGGTAAGTATATACCAGTAATCTGGCACTTCTTAACATGCAAATTGATACTGCTGTTTATCTTTTACATCTATGTCCAATTCGCTTGTGCCACTTTGTAACCCCAGGACAGAGCCCTATAAAAATAAAAGCTCACATTTATATAGCATTATCTAGTTTATTTTCTTCACAATAATCCCCAAAGTAGCTAATTATTTTCCCTACTTTGCAGATTAAAAAGTTTAGTTTCAGGGAGGGTGACTTGTTCACAATCACAGAGCTTAGAGCAGTGGTATCAAACTCAAATAGAAAGAGACCTCTGACAAGGGGCATACTGACTTAGAAAAACACAAATTAACATTATCTATGTTGTTATGTATTTTTCTTAATTTTGTTAAACATTTACCAATTACATTTTAATCTGGTTCTGCAGCAAACTCTACAAAGCTATGTCTTGTACCCAAGTCTTCTGATTTCAAATCCAATATTCTTTCAAGTAATCCACTAACTGGTCAAAGATCACTCTCAATAAATGTTTGTTAACTACAATAACTACAATAACTAGCTCTCAGGAACTAAACTAGCTGACTGTGATAGCTCAAGTCATAACTAATGACTCTGCTATTTTAAAATAGGGGTAGATAGCTACATAGTAATTTTCCCAAGGCCAATAGGGTTAGACCATTTATGGGCAGGTTTCTGTACATGAGTTATATTTATTAGGATTATGAAATATTTATTTTAAAACCATTTAAAAACATACCATCTAGGATTGCTATACTTGTATAACACGTAACAAAAAAAAAAAAAAAGGAAAGGTCTAAAACAGCAGAATTATAAAGCTGAGTTAACTGAAGTACACGCTAACAGGTAAGCCAAATACCTGGAACTTTCTGGCCTATCTTTACATAAATGTACATCTATCCTAATCTCTATATTTGTCAAACAGATGAATCAAGAAGTACTCATCAGTGTGCTCATCAGTGATATATGAGACACAAAACAGTTATCTGAGATTTGGCCTATGACTATGTAGGACCTTTCATTATACTTGGAGAAAAACTAGTATACATAAAACAGAGAAAAATACTAAATTATATGGTACAACCTATAAATGCAATAAGATTTCAGAGACAGAGGAGCTTTGCAGCATAGGCTAGAGACGGTGGAAGTCTCATGAAAGAAAAATTGTGCTACCAATGACAGAAATGGGATAAGTAGGAAAAGAAATCAGTTAAAGAGAAGGATATAAGTTTGGTTCTGGGCACGATGAGTTTGGGGTTACACTGGGACATTAAAGTAGGAAAAGAAGGTAGACAATTGAAAACAGAAGGCTATAGTGCAGGTGACAGATCAGAGTTGGAGAAGCAAATTTTGAAATCATCAACATAAAGATGAAAGTTGAAAGAGTGAAAAAAAAGAGTAAGGCAGGAGACAAAATTGTAGACTACCACAATTACAATACACTAGAAAGAAAAGAAAACACAGGAATATTCAAAGCAGTAAGAGAACCAAGAAAGTACAGTGTCATGGAAGTGAAGAGAAGAAAGAATTCTAAGAGTAGGTGGCTCCAGAGAGACTGAATAATACACATAAAACACATGGTGCTTATTCTTCAATTAAGCTAAGCTATTCAAAATCCCGAGGATGATGTTTGACCTCAGGGTTACAAAGAAAAATGGCAATTTTCATATACTGTATCTATTTTTCCATTTACATATTCTTGTCCTTCAACTTTTTGTACCTCTATTTATATACCTATACCACACTGCTTACATACATATATTTTTAATGTCAACTCTGCATACCGCTTTGTTTTTTTAACCTATGTCAGTTGCTGTAAAGTTTAACTTCACTTGCATACATTACAATTTTATCAATACAATATGAATGCAACAACTGATCTGGTCTCAAGAAAACCAAAAGTTAAGCCACAAATAGCTTCATTAAAAGAATGATGAGACTTCCAAATAGCTTTCTTCGACATTCAAACTGATAATCTCTCAGGAGTCTCAAGTACCTAAATGATAACAGACAAAACTGGCACCATATCAACACTATATTGGACCAAAAGTCTTTCTTAGTTAATCATATTTATAAACGCTGGCCAACACGAATACTGTTATGATAGCACTACTCCAAAATTTTGCTAATAAGACCAGTCACATAGGTCACAATTTAGCATAAGGTTCTTAACTGGACCCTGTACATGGTGATTTAGTTTCTGTATTAAAGGCCCCTTTATAAGGCATGACAAAAGCCACAAACTATATGAAAACTAGACTCCTCCATATTCAACATATGTGTATATCTCCAAGAGTAGAAGCACAAATTTATGTATAATGTAACTCCTTAAAACCTGATATTTTCTTCCAATTTTCCACTTTATCTATTCAATTTATTAAAAGATAAATAATAGTTAAAAGCAGAATTTCTCTCTGACATTAATTATTGTAGGATTTTTTTCAACTAAAATATTCCCCTAGCTCACTTTCACTGCAATTACTTGTAAAATAGCAAGACCTATAAGAACTGATGCAAAGTAAAATGAGAAGAACTGGGAGATAATTGTGCATTGTAATAGCAATGTTGTAATGATGATCAACTATGAAAGACTTGGCTACTCTGATCAAGACAACTCCAAAGAACTCATGATGAAAAAATGCTATCCACCTCCACCGAGAACTGATGAACTCTGAGTTCAAACTGAAGTATAATTTTCTCATTTCCCTTATTTTTATTGCTTTTCAAAAAATATGGCTAATATGGAAATATGTCTTGCATGATTTCAAATGTATAGTTGATATCATATTGCTTGCCTTCTCAATGGCTGGGGAAGAAGGTGGAAAGCAGGGAAAGATTTTGGAACTTAAAATTTAAAAAGAAAAGAATGTATAAAATAATTTTTAAATGAAATTTCAATAACACAAAAGTATAGTTGTAGTGACCTCCAAAAAAAAAAGTGACCTCCAAAGTGTCCACCTACATCAAAGTGTACACACTGCTAAATAAAAGTAGCTTAATGTAGATGTTCAGCAGCATGATCACAGAAAAGAAGCTACAAGATTATACAATATTTTAAGCATACTTTTATAAGTTCCAGAAAATAGATTTCAAACTCTTTATAGAGACTTCAATGTTAATGAAATTCTAAGAGTCGTTCAGAAAAATAGTAAGCTAAAAAGCAACAGATGTTATGTATGATGCAAAAATGTCATTGCAACTTTGCAAAATACCTCCAGTAAAAACCACAAAAGCATTTTAAATCAACAAAGAGCAACTCTGAATACTATGACAGACAAGTTAGTTGATATGTGAATATCTATGTCACAAATCTTTATTCATTTTTGTAAGGTTCATAATGAAGGTATTTTTGAAAGCTACTAAAAAATCATGAATAGTTTTGAGAGATGTTTTAACGATAATTTATGGAAAACTTTGAGTAAATTTTTATAAATTAACCAGAACCTATGGCAAGATATGATTTTTTTTTAAATCCTACCCTCCTTTATGCATTGTTCAATATATGAAGAGCTTATCATTAAAAAATAAGAGTACACAGAGTTGATAAAGAATAGAAGCAAGAGTAGGGAACCATATCCTTTTTTTTCTTACTATGAATTTCCTATTTAAAAAAAAAACACAGAAATTCACAAAATGGTTAATGGTTAATTTAAAGAGAGCTCAGTCCAGAAAAAAAGTGGGAAAGTATCAGAAAGGGCATTTTCTTTAAAGAATTGGTCACTCAAATAAATAAGGGGCAGGCATATATCCTATTTTCATGGAGTATATTGGGTTTTTTTTTTTTTAATTCAGATCCTGTTACTATCATTCTTCCACAAAGTACATTTTGGCTCAATGGACTGTCATAAAATACAGTTGAAAAACTGAATGTTATTACTTACCTGTAGGATGAACATTTAGTACTTGTTCATTTTCCACTTCCATCGTTGCTCAATTACACTTGCACTGATTAGACAAATTGATGGTAGTACTTTTTTTTTAATCTATTAAAAAGAGAATGAAAAATAAATTTTGATGTAATCTACTAGTAATAATTAAAATTAGTTCAGTTTGCTGAACATTTGAAAAAGGAATCACAATATTTAATTAAACCCTGATAAAGTTTTACTTTGCTTTCAGATACTGAAATCAAATACTTGTTAGGATTGCTATCATCCTGGCAATTCCAGCTAACTAACACTAAAAGTGCCCAGATTTCAGCATGAGTTGGACAATTGCTTTAATATAGAATAAAATAACAGCAGATGCACACACTATTTCTTTTCTCTACCACACCAAATCTCAAAGTTTCACATTCGCAGAAAAAGATGAATGTTTTAAGTTTTCCCCAGCAGTAGATTATGGGAGTCACTCCAAAACACAACTAACATTCTGGTATAAAATATCATAATTTTAGTATGATACTTTGACATCATCAATGAAAGTTACACTGAATCTAATTTTTCTTCTCTCTCCATAACTGTTCTAATCCACTACCATTACCAGCAAAGCTGAAAATCAGGTTTATTTTATACATTTTAGCAAGAATATGTAAAAGCATGACGATACCGAATCAACTTTTCAAAAGATTTTTAGACAAGCATCTAAAGAGTTTTAAAATTCTCAATGGTTAGAAGTTTCATTTAAATCAATCATCATTTTTTCTCCACCAATTGTATCAACTAAGCTTGCAGTATATGGAGAGAAAAACAATGCCCAAAGATTATTTTCATCAAAATAATCGAGATATAATAACTGGAGGGTATAACCAAGTGAGGTTACAAAATCTCCTTCTCCAGAGATTTTTACCTAATGGATTTAAATTTCTCATATGACTAAGACCTAGATTACAGACTACTCTATCCCTTTAGCTTTACATATAATATGCTTTAATTACTTAAGCATATCTTTAATAGTAGTTTTGCATAAAAATTAAAAATAATGAGTTACTCCAGTAAATATTATCTTCCTTCTAATACCATTCAAATAGTTACCTCATCCAATCATTCAGAATTCCCCAGTGTTCTGAAGCACTAGTATTTTATTAAGAGTATTCACTATGCAGTTCTCACAATGGTGGGGAATCCAGATTGGCTGTTTAGTTTGTGAGGTTACTTTCTTTGTTCCTGGTAGAATGTTCCATTACAATCATTCCACTAGCAGTGTGCTCTCCTTTTAAAAAACAAAATGCACACATTAATGACACTTCCTAGTATATAAGTTATGGACAAACACTTATATTGGTTACAATATAACCTACTGTTACCTTAGGATAAAAAATTTTGTATCATACAGGAATCAGAAATCAAATCCGCCTTAAAACTACTGAGTATGTTTTAATTTCAAAATGGTAGATATGTTCCCTTTCACCTAAAGAAAATATTAACTAGCCTAAGTAAACTGGCTTCCTCTTATAAACTTGCTATAATTGTCAATTAGTGTAGAGGCAGCTCTATGGCTTCAAAAGATGAATAAAATCGATGTGTTACTCTTTAATTTGGAAAGATTAAAGGATTCTATCATATATGGCCACTTTTTAACAACATGATTGCCACCAACACCACACTAAAAAAGAAAATGTAACTTTATAAATATATTTTACATAAGTAAATATCCTGCAAAGATATAAAATTCAACAAATGACATTTTGTTGTCTCATGTAGATGACTGTCCTATCATGTGCCGCTGAGTCAAATAAGCTATACGTATATTTGGAAACCCTTTGCCCCATTTATTTTATGTGTAAATAATTCATCTGAATCTTGTCTGCAGATTCTTGCTCCAGGTACACAGAAATAAAATGCAGTACACTCAAGTGTCAGAGGCCCTGAGATGATCAGCTTCCCTACTTAGAGGCTGAGTAAGTCATCTCTCTTCTTGGAGCTTTAGTTTCCTTATCTTTAAAAGATTCAGAATACTTTGCACTACTAAGTAAGATTCAAATAAGATAATGTGTAAAATCACATTATAAATACTATCAGTATCTAATGTGACTACTATAAAATGAAACAAACATATGCATATATCCAACTCCAAATTTTATTTTCCAAATAAACATCTGCCTTTGGGGTTAACTGACAAAAATGATTAATATACACATAAACCATATAATAAGATTCTTCTAAATATATGAAATTTTGAAAAGCATAATGTATTCTGGTCACTAAAAACAGCATATTTGCTATTTTAAAGTACTAAAATATTATAAAGAATTAAATTGGTTATCATTATGAATATTAACATATTTATCTATTACAACTGGGCAAGTTCAGTTTCATAACATAGAAAGAATTCCTACCTGTTTGAACAAAGATTACACATAAAAATTCAATCACAATTGCAAGCAACATTTACTACCCTTTGATAGAAGCATAGAGGAAAAAGTAGTCTAGGGTCCTTATGTTTAATCTCTCTGATCAGTGTTGTATATGTTTTTAAATTTTTTCTTTAAATATACATTTAAAAGTTAAGTTGTTTCTGAAAACTTAAAATAATTTGGCCTAAGAATCTATAACCCCACATCCTCAACATCAAACCACAAAACTGAGGTTTTTCTTTTTAAAGGTATGTTTACAAGTCACCTAAAAACTATTCTACTCTTTATATGAAAGACTGTTTTCTTTCCTACAATGTTCTACAGAAACATACAATCAGAGTTTCACTGCCAAGATATTTCCAAATAAAACAAAAACAAGAGAATACTGTATTCTCACTTTTTCCTAAACACAAAAATACCAGTATTTAGGACATATATAAACTGAAATATGATATTAATATTATCTAATTGCTATCAAAACTTTTAGCAAAGATTCTTATTCCCCCCCCAAAAAAAGTCCAACATTATTTGGTTAGTTAAAACATAAACATCTTAGTGATGCAGAAACAGTCTCTGTGGGAAATATCAGATAGTATTTTTAGCACTAATTTTTACCTCTTTGATTCACAAATATTTGAAAAAAAAAAGTAACCAAATCATTCCAAATTTCCTTGCCATTTTATCTGGGAATTGAATGAACCCATACTAGCACAGGGTTAAGGGTACAAATGCAAATAATCCAGGAGTCAATATCTGCAATATTCAGATTTCTAAGGTAAAACTTAAAAATCATTAAGTCATTTCCAATCTTCTCCTCCTATCTCTGCCTTCCATCAAAAAAATTTATGCTGAAACTTTGGGAAACAAAAAATAATTTAGTCCAAAATAAGTAACCATTTTAAAAGTTAGCTCCATTTCTAAACATCTGCCAAGAGTTTACCGGTGTTATCTACCAAGCTCCCATACAGACACTAAAGATTAATGAGATTATGTTTGCCTATTACTTTGAGTTTTAATTTACTAACAGAACTGGTATTTCACAGAAATATTTATTGTGATAGAGATGGTTCCCAATTGCCTTTATTTGCACTGACAGATGATATTTTACCTTCCTTTTTAAAAAAGACATCAAAAATTTTAGGAAGGAGAGACCAAGCATTTACCTCCTTATAACAGATGTGGTATTGCTTTGATCCTCTCCAGTTCCTGGCCCTTATCTCAAATAAATCTCTTTCCCCAGCAAAACCAATGCCTACTTCCTACAGACTTTGCTCACTGGACATCAGGCACACACCTTTCTGAGGAATAAAGTGAAATCTCACTTTCTCACAAATCAATTCCTAATTTGTGAGAAAACCACAGGACCCATCAGCAGACTAGCCCTCTAAAGAGGAAAAGCCCAGAGGGTTTCAGTACGTGAATATGTGTCTCTTTTTCCTGGATGCTAGTGTCTGCTGAGTGTGCCTCTTTCTACTCTTGCTGTAGGTAGGATATGAGAGTCTACAAATACAAGGCCCTCTACAGTTAATCTTCTTTTAAGTCTCCATGGGGGGGGGGGGGGGGGGGGGGTGTCAAGTAGACTCCTTCTTCAGCAAGATGATTGATCCTTTTGGGTCACTTCTTTGTAAGGGAAGAAGGGCTGTGAGGAAAAGAAATTCTTTTCCCTCTAATGGGGGGGAGGTGGGCAGGGGAAGGAATCTCTCCTATAAGAGGGCCTGGAAGGAAGTCATGAGAGGAGGCGGGCTCTCCCCTCTAAGAAAGGTTGGAAATGGGAAAGGCGGGGGGGGGGGGGGGACTCACCCCTCTAATGAAAGCCGAGGGGCAGAGAATATTTCCTTTCTAACAAGGGCTGTAACAGGAGAAAGGTTTCTCCTCTGACGGAGATGAAAGAGAGGAACTCTCCCCTCTAACAGGGGCCAGGAAAGCGCGAGAGGACCCCCCTCCCCACCAGGAGCTATAGAAAAAAGGGATAATCTCTCTTCAGTAAAGACCTGAAGGGGAAAAAGGGTCTTCACTCTAAAGACGGCTGTAGAGGACCGCGGGGGTCTCCCCTTTAATAGCGTCTGGAAGAGAGAGGAAGTTCCCCTTCTAACGGGGGCTGGAACGGAGGGGTCTTCTCTCTAACGGGAGCTGGAGAGAAAGGGAGGAGTCTCCCTTCTAATGGGGGCTGAGGGGGAGAAAGGGGACTTTCCCTCTAACGGGGAGGGGGTCTAGGAAGGAGAGGGGCTTTCCCTTCTAATGGGAGCAGGAAGAAGGGGAAAGGCCTTCCCTTTTAACAGGTGCTAGGAGACAAGGGAGGAGATGCCCCCCGAACGGGAGCTGGAAAGGAGAAGGGGGGTTCCCCTCTAATGGGGGCTGAAGAGAAGGGAGGAGGTCCTCCCTCTGACCGAGGCCGTGAGAAGGGAGGCTCTCCCCTCTAAGGCGGGCTAGAAGGGAGAAGGGGGTGGAGGAAAGAGCGAGGTCTCCTCTCTAACGGGTGCTGGAAAGAAGGGGATGGTCTCCCCTCTAATGGAGGCTGACAGAAGGGAGGGTGTTTCCTCTAACGGCGTCTGGAGGGGGAAAAGGGGTCTCCCCTATAATGGGGGCTGGAAAGAACAATGAGAGTACCCCCTCTAACGGGAGTTGGGAGAAGGGGGAGAAATCTCCCCTCTAATGAGGGCCGGTGAAAAGCGGTCCCCCCCTCTAAAGGGAGCTAGAGGGGAAAAAAGGATCTCCCTACTAATGGGAAGGAAGAAGGGGGGGGCTCTCCCTCTCGGGGGGCGGGGCCCTCTCCCCAGAGCGCTTCGTGGCACGGGGTGGGGGGGGCAAGCGAGGCGGGGAAACCAACCTCCCCGCAGTCTCCGGCGCAGTCGCAGTCGCAGGGGGGCCGAGGGGCCTTCCTCGGGGTCTCGGGGGAAGGGGGGGAGTTGGGCTCTGCAGCGCCGGAGCTCGGGCCTCCAAGTTCTTAACGTGCGGCCGCCTCAGCCAGGAGAGAAAAGAGCCTGCCGGCCGCCCAACCGATACTAACCCCGCCTCGGGCCACCGCCACCGTTCGCACCGCTCCCGCGCCTCGCTCTGCTGCCGCCGCCGCCGCCGAGGCCGCTGCTACCGCTGCCGCCTCCTCAGCGCCTCTCTGGCCTCTCTCGCTCTGTTTGTTTTTGTTTTGTTCTACCCAGTAACACGGGGGCGAGAGGGCCGCGCTGATTGGCCGTAGGGCGGGGGCAGGTTCTCCAATGAGAGAGCGGGGAGCGAGGAGCGAAGGAGAAAGAGGGAGGGAAAGAGGAGAAGAGAGAGCTGGTCGCGAGAGAAGATCTGTGGGCGCATGCGTGTTTCTGTTCTGTGGAAAGGAGGAAAGGAAAAGGAGAGGGAGAGGGAGGGAAAAGGGAGGGAGGGGGGATGGAAAAATGAAAACTAGCGCCAGGAGGAACTAGGGGGTGGAGGAGGAAGAGATGCAGGCGATGGACGTACAATGGACTTCCAGACTGTTGACCTCTGAATAAATTTCCTTGGCTTTTTCATTTAAATTTCATTTCCACACGACTTGCTATTTTTTGCAACATCTCTAGCTTCCTCCCTTTTCCTTCTCTTCCTGTTGTCAGTTCAGCCCCAAGTAACAGTCAGCCTCTTCTCCTTTCTCCACAGAAAAGCATCATCCGACTTTTTTCTTCCCTTCAGTACCTCTATCCCTAAATCCCTTCCCTCTTCTCTTCCTTTAGTCACCCACCCACAATTCCCACAGTTCCCCCAAAACACCGTGGAATAATCTGGTGTTAGGGTCCCAAGGATAGAGATCGGAAAGAGTGAAGAAGATGGAGACTTATTTCCCTAGGCATCAGAAACTACTGAGCCATGTGGTATCGTGGAAAGCGCATTAGATTTTAAGTCAAAAGACTCAGATTCAGCTCTGCTGCTTAACCTCTCTAGGTCTCAGTTTCTTCATCTGAAAAATGAGGGTGCTGGACTAGATAACTTCTAAAGTCCCTAAATCTATAATTTTATGATTCTTTTAGCAACCTTAAGCACATAAAGCACACTGCCTTTTTTCCTTTCATAGGGAATCACAGAATCATAGCCCTGTAACAGAACTTCAGAGTAATCCTTTGAGTTCATAATTACATAAGGATAGATGGGCATTGTTTTGTTTCGTTTCGTTTTTCTCAAGCTAGGAAGAATCTTAAAAATCATCTAGACCTTACTTCCTTATTTGATAAAGGAATCTAGAAACTGAGTCGCCCAAAAAGAAATGATTTGATCACAGAGCAGGTTGTTAGCAAAACAGGAAATACAACTCAGGTCTCTTGATTTCCAGGTCAGTCTCTATTCCCATTATACCATGATGTTTCACATTTGGTCATGTCCATAACAGACTTGGAATTGAACAAAGTACCATGTTCGTTTGCAAACAAGCCAGTGTGCAGGATCATAGACTGCATAGAGGAGAGTGAGGAGATCAGAAACTTAGGAAGGGACCAGGTAATGAAGAGCTTTAAAAGCCAAGAAGAGGACTTTATATTTTACTGTAGAGGCAATAGGAAATTACTGGAGTTCACTGAGTAGGGAAGTGACATGGTGAGACCTGCACTTCAGAAAAATCATTTTGGCAGCTGGGTGAAATTCTGATGGATTGAAATGGAGAGAGATTTGAGGAAGGGAGACTAGTTAGGCTACTAAAAGAGTCCAGGCAAGAGGTGATGAGGGTTGTAGTTGCATGAGTAGAGAGAAAGCTTATGCAACAGATGATGTGAAGGTAGAAATGAAAAGATTTGGCAACAAATCAAATGTGCTTGTGAGCCCAAGTGACCAGGAGAATGGTGATGCCCCCTGAAGTGGGGAGGCACGGGGGAAAAGAAAATGAGTTGTTTTGGACATATTGACTATAAGAAGGATGGATCAGAGTGGGAAGAGTTGAGATAGGGAAACTAATTAGGAGGCTATTACAGTAGTCCATAAAATCAGGAGATTGGACTATAAGATCTCTAAATTCCTTTCTTATCTTAGTATTGTATGATTCTATGTGAGATACAAAGGAGAGACATCATTGCATTCCTAAGAGAAGTAAGGACAGTGCTAGTGTGGGATAAAAACTGGGTCTAGGATTTCACTGGAAGATTTCACCTGAAGTGCATTTTGTGACTATCTCACTTGACCTGGGAGAATATAAGACAGAGAAAGTAAGGTACTTCAATAGCCATTCCTTAAAGCAAGTGTTCTCCAAGACTTTGTCCTCAGACCTCTTTTTTGTTCTCTCCCTAAACTGTCTCCCATGGCAGTCTCATGGATTGTTAGAGCTGGAAGGGAATTTAAAGATCATCTGGCCTAACTTCATTTTACAGATGAGGAAAAAGAAGGCCTGAAGAACTGAAGTGATTTACCCACAGTTAGTAAAAGGCATAGCAGTGATTCGAATCCAGCATTGTCAGCTTCATTGGTTTTCATTCCATTGCCTTCAGTTATATGCCTGTATATGCCACATTCTCCTATATGCCACATTCTCCTAATTCTATTACACAAACATATTGATTCTCTACTGCACACCAGACACTGTGCTAGAAGCTAAGGATACAAAGACAAAACCAAAACAATTCCTACCCTCAAGAAGCTTACATTCTACTAGCAGGATACAACATTATCATACAAATAAATAATGGGATAGTTTGTAGTAATTTGTATCTCCATCCCTGACTTCTTCCAAAGTTTTAGACCTTCATGGCCAGCTACCTAAAGGACATCTCTGTTTCACTTGGATCTCCCACTAATGCCTCATACTCAAAACTAAACTTGTTTCATTTTCCCCAAAACCTGTTCCTCTTTATGCCAGAGAGTGGAGGAACATCCCCCAAATTAATTCACTCAGCTCTGGGACTCATCGTTGAGAGGAGCTGCCTGAACTGTTAATCAGAGCGTAAGTAAAAGAAACCTCACCTCAACCCTTTATATTAATCCAAACTGAGCTTCATCTTACCCAGCCATCCCACCAGGACCCTCAATAAAGTGCTTTCCATATAATAAGTGCTTCAGAATTGTTGAATTTAATCTAATTCCTCACTTATTTTGAAGTGCCAGGATATTGATATCCCCATTTCCAAATAAAGAATCTGAGGCCCAGAATAGTAAGGTGGTGTCACTGATAGTAAGTGGTAGGGCTGGACCAGAACTTATTTCTCCTGAGCCTTGGTGACCTTTCCAGTGACCTTTCTAGTGACCTTTCTATCACAATATGCTGCTTCTCTTTAGTAAAGGATTAAATATTCAAGTCTACTGTTCATTTTCAATATACAATGAAAGCAGTCCTAAAGACATTGATAAGTAGGGGAAACAAGCTAGCAGATGCTTAGAAGCTATGTTATCAGAGACCAGGACAATATTTAGGAATTTTTCTCAAAAGTAAAAAATAAAAGTCATAAAACTGTCATCAGGGCCCAAAAAAATAATCATATTTTTAAAAGATGAAGTACTAAATGGAAATGAAAGCTGATAAGTTTTCATTTCCAATTCATATTCTTTTTTTCCCAGTTCCTTTTTTGAGTTACATTCAACAGAAGGGGGAGGGGATCTGCAGCTACTAAACTATACATGAGAATCACTTCAGGCCTTATATTGACCTAAAAAACCATATATTAGCATTATCTATTTTAATTGTATTTTTATTCATTAAACATTTTCCAATTACATTTTAATCTGGTTCTGGCAGCACTCAGGAGTGTTGCAGGCCACGATGCAGCTAGCAGGCTATGTGTTTGATACCTCTGCTCTAAAGCACAACCTTGGAGAATGTGAGAGAAAAATCTTTTCCTACTAAATCAAGCCTCTCTTGCTATATTTGGGACTTTGGGACAGGTCTAATTATGGCTGTAATATATTAGTTAAAGATTTACTTCTCAAAACTCTCTTAAAGAAGCTTATGTACCTCAACTGACTAAAACTCTCTCATCTGTCACTCCAACCCCTTGTAATGACACCATCTAACCTACTTGTTTTATGTGATTAACATATCACCACACCTTAGCTATAATTATATTACATAAACTTAGAGAAGGTTAACCTACTCACATTCTCCTCCCTCAGGTTCATTGTCACATCTCCAATCCCACTTAGTCCTCAAAAAGTTCTTTGTGTCCTCTGATTCTCAGACAATTTGAACACTTCTCATTCTTTCTCCAATGAGCTAAAGTATATCCCTGTTTTTTAACCAGCCACTTGAATCAGTTTGTCACTGCACGAAGCCATTTCTTGCTTCTCAAAGAAAACTAAATGACAAGGTCCAAAAGAGTCTTTGAGAACAGAGGAAATTCTCTGGCAAGAATAGCTTTCTGAAAAAAAAATTGAGGCTCACTATGAACATGGGGCCCTCTCACCCTGGATAAAAAAGGAATGAAATGGGATTGAGGATTAGGAGAACAAATTCTTCAGGGAAACACCAGTAGGAACAAGAGAACAGAGAAATGATTGAGGAATGCTCAGAAGACAGAAAAGAGACACACAAAGAAAAGAAAATTAATTGGAATAGTTAAACTACTACAGCATGGTGGTAAGAAAAAAAACAAAACTCATGGCCAAATGGAAGAGAATACTAAGAAGAAACTGTTCCTTGTTAAATAAATGGACTCTTTAATGGAGCACTTTTTAAAAATACTTTGTACTATTATAGGTTATTCTGTTCTTTATCCAAAATTCTATAAAGGCACTAACTACAAATGATGAGGGAAAGGGAAGAGAAAACTCTGATGACAGAAATAGAAATGACAAAAGAAAAATCTCACCACCATTTATTTGCTTTCCTTACAAACTTCTCTTAAAGTAGCACTGGTGCCATTGGGGCCTTTCAGTTTTTTCCCTTCTTTGGGTATTTATACCAGGAGAGAGTACCCCATGTCCATCCCTTGGACTATGGTCAAACTTAGCACCCAGAGCATTAGAATGTGGCACTTTAGACTTGGTTAATCATTAAAAAAAACTGGTACATAAATAAATCATAATTACAGATGAAATTATCAAATTCCATAAGAATTGCTAAGACAGACATAGTTGTTAGTGAGGTAGGTAAGGAGTGTAGCTTTAACATTGCTTGAGTCCCCTTTAATAATCTACTATGTATCCATCATCCATGAACTAATCTAACCCCATCTTGAACTTATTTAAGAAAAGCAACATGGTATTGTAGAGAGTGGCAAGTTTGAAGGCATGTTTTTCCACTACTATCTCTTTGACCTTAGGCAAGTCACCTCCCTCTTCTGAGCCACAATTTCCCCATCTGTAAAAGTAAGATGTTAGATTTGGATGATCTCTTGAAGCCAGCAGGAGTCCATTTGAGCAGGAATTTATTAAGCACACTGAAGTTACTTAAGAGAGCCCGATGCTACTTACAATAGGGTATAAGTCATTATCATAGGACTCCTCCCTAGCTGGGAAAATATGACTGACCCCTGAGATCCTGAAAATCAGCCAGTAAGTTCTCATAGTCATACTCTGTCTCATGCTCATGTTCAAAGGGAGAGTGCTAAATGGTATTGCTGAAGTTGTTAACTAGTCAGCTAGGAGAATTTTCCTGGGACTGTAGGCCTGGGTTTTTAAGTAACAAGTGTGAAATTTCTTGGGAACTTACACAATCAGTTGGGAAGTAGCCCTAGGGGATATTTTAAGAGATGATATATAAGCTATGTGGTACATGCAGTCTCCACATTATGAGTGTAGGAAGCTATATAAAAGTTTAGCAGGCATACATAAAAGAGCTTTGGAGGAGAGTTAAGAGATAGATGTTCCAGTCTTGGCTTTGTCATTAATTCACTCTATGTCCTTTCAGAAGTTCAGGATCTTAGTTTCTTCTTCTTTAAGATGAGAAAGTTGTACTTTCATAATCTCTATAGTCCCCTTTAACTTTAAAATTCTTTGATTCTATGAGTAGCAAGGTAGCAGGGGGCTATCCAGTATATACATCACTTCACCTCACCTCTCTGTTCTCAGTTTCTTCATCTGTAAAATGGAGATAATTATACTTGTACTACCTACTTCACAGAGCTATTGTAAGTAAAGCATTTCATAAGTTTAAAGGACATTATAAATGGGAGTTATTATTATTATTATGCATAGATACTGCAATCATATTCCCAGGTTTTCTGGGACAGTCTTACTTTCAAAGGTGCTTGTGCTAATGAGGTAAGCACAGTGAAAAATCCATTGTTGGATGATGTATCCTCATCTGGGGTTTAAAAAGTATGGTCAATGTATCTATAGATGAGCTAATTTATCATCAGTGCAGTCTGCATCTCTTGGTGTCTATGATCCATTTCAATTCTTGATTTTCTTTGTCTTTAGGTCTACAATGTGGTCAGGCAACTCTGACATGGAAATAAATTGAAATAATCTGTGAAAGGTTCGTTTGCCTCATCTCTGAACACCTTTCTTTTTCTTAGGAAATCATTTACTCAGCCTATTTCAGTAGTTCTGGGTTCCACGAAACATGAAAAAGTATAGGTAAATGGTTAAAGTATATGAACTAGCAGTTCTCAAAATTTTTTTTAAAATGCAAAAAAAATGTATCAACAAACATTAAAAAATCCTTGAAATCACAAATAAAAAGAGGTAAAAATTAATACAACTCTGAGGTTCCACCCATAAGTTTAGTAATGACAAAAAAAAGGGAAAATGGCAATTTTGGTGGAACCTGTGAGAAAACAGGGACATTGTTGGTGGAGCTGTGACTCGGTCAAATCATTTGGGAAAGTTATTTGAGAACATACCCCTAAGTCACTAAACTGCACGTAAGCTTTGACTCATCCTTATTGTACTCTTTGTAGCATAGTATAATGTTGACCACTTTCTCCTCAATACTCGCTTCTCTCTGATTTTTTGTGACAGTTCTGTCTCTTGATTTTCCTACCTACCAGACCTGTCCTTATTAGTCTACTTTGTTGGATCTTGCTTCATGTCAACCAATCAATCAATAAATATTTATTAAGTGCCTACTATGTGCCAACCACTGGGGATACAAAAAGAGGCAAGAGGCAGTCCCTGCCCTCAAGGAGCTTATAATCTAACGGGGAGACAACATGCAAACAAATATATACAAAGCAAGCTATATAAGAGATAAATAGGAAATAATTAATAGAAGGAAGACACTGGAATAAGAAGGGTTAGGGAAGGCTTCCTATAGAAGGTGGGATTTTAGTTAAGGGATTAGTAGTTGGAGGAGGTCGGTAGTCAGAATGGATAAGGGAGAATATTCCAGGCATGGGGGACAGTCAGAGAAAATGCCAGGAAACAAGAGATGGAATGTCTTGTTTGTAGAAAAGCCATGAGTCTAATGTCACTAGACTTAGAAGAGTATGTGTTGGGGAGTAAGGTATATAAGAAGACTGGAAAGGTAGGAGGGGACTAGGTTATGAAGGGGTTTGAATGCCAAACAGAACATTTTGTATTGCTCCTGGAGGCAATGGGAAGCCACTGGAGTTTACTGAATGGGGGTAACGTGATTGGACCTGCATTTTAGGAAAATCACTTTAGTGACTGAATAGAAAATTGTTTGGAATGGGGAGAGACTTGAGACAATCAGACCCACCAGCAGGCTATAATCAAGGTGTGAGGTGATAAGGGCCTGCACTAGAGTGGTGGCAGTGGCAGAGGAGAGAAGGGAACACATTCAAAAGATGTTGCAGAGGTGACATCAAGCCTTGGAAACAACTTGGATATGGTGGGGGAGAAATAGTGGGAAATCCAGGATGACTGCTAGGGTGCAGAGCCTGAGGGACTGGGAGAGTGGTGTTGCCCCCTAAAGAAGGTAGGAGGAGAGGAGGGTTTAGGGGGAAGGATAAAGAGTTAAGTTTTGGGCATGTTGAGTTTAAGATGTCTACTAGACATCCTGTTGGAGATGTCTGAAAGGCAGTTAGAGATGTGAGATGGGAGGTCTGCAGAGAGATTGGGACAGGAAAAGTAAATTCGAGAATCATCAGCATAGAAATGGTAATTAAATCCATATGTAGTAGTATAGAGGCAGAAGAGAAGATGTCCCAAGATAGAACCCTAAGGGACACCTACTGGTATACCCCAAGGTTTTGTTCCAGGGCCCCTTTTCTCTATATAACTCCTCTCTTTCACCTCATCAACTCCCATGGGTTAAATTATCATTTCTATGCAGATGATTCCCAGATCCATTTGTCCAGATTTGGTCTCTATTATCCTGAGCTGTAGTCTCACTACACAAACTGCTTATTGGACATTTCAAATTGGATATTTCACAGGCATCTCAAACTCAACATGTTCAAAACAGAACTTATTATCTTTTCCCCCAAACCCACCTCAATCCTAAACTTTGCCGTTACTGTTAATGACACCACCATCCTACTAGTCATCCATTGTCTTCCTCTATTTCTTATTCTTACTCCCTCCATATATCTAATAGATCTCCAAATCTTATTGTTTCTGTTTCCACAATCTGTCTCTCATGAATCTCCTTCTCTGTACTCACACAGCCACTAATCAAGTTCAAGCCCTTATCATCACCTTTCACTTGGACTACTGAAATAGCCACCTATTTTTCCTCCCAGCCTTAAGTCTTTCCTCACTCCAATTCATCCTCCAAATAGCTGAGAAAGTAATTTCCTTAAAGCACAAGTCTGACCATGTTATTCCTCTGCTCAATATACTCCAGTAGCTCACTTTGATCTCTAGAACCAAATATGAACTTCTCTTTTTGGCATTTAAAGCTCTTCAAAACTTAGCCCTTTTTATCTTTCCAGTCTTCTAACACAATGTCCCTACCTACCTCCATCCCTAAGAGCTCTCTGTTCAGGGCTCCCTGGCTCCCTGGTTTTCCCCTGAAATCTGCTGAATCCTCATCCTCACCTCTTAATTTGATCTTGGCTTCTTTCTGCAGGGGAGGCCTTTGGTGGTCCTCCCAGCTGCTAGTACCTTCCTTTCTAAGGTTACCTTGTATTCACATTGTATGTATCTGTGTGTATATATATATATCTATATCTATATATATATATAGATATATATATATACATACATATATGTGTGTGTGTGTATGTGTGTGTGTGTGTGTGTGTGTGTGTGTGTGTGTGTATGTTATCTCTCACATTAGAATGAAAGTTCCCTGAAGGCAAGGACTATTTCTACATTTTCCTTTGTATCTTAGCACTTGGCACATATAAGTACTTAATAAATGCTTGTTGATTGATTGATACCATTGCTAGGCATGGGGGATAAAAGACAGACTCTCATAGGGAATGGACCCATATACACAAAAATATCTATAAACTTATTTTTTGTTATAACAAAGAACTGGAAACAAAGTACCTAGTCATCAGTTGGGGAATCACTGAAGGAACTATAATATATGAATGTAATGAAATATTATTGCACCATTAGAAATGACAAATTGGAGGGAGGCCAGAGCCATGATGGAAGAGTAAAAGCAGTGACTTGCTTAAGCTTTCCCCCAAACCCCTCCAAATACCTATAAAAATAGCTCTAAAGAAATTCTAGAGCAGCATAACCCACAAAAGGACAGAGTGAAACAAATTTCCAGCTCAAGACAACCTGGATGATTGATTGGAAAGGTCTATTGCACTGGACTGGGAGAGGAAAGCAGTTCAGCATGGGCATGCAAGCAAAGACCAGGCCTCAGAGAACCTGGAGCAGGCCTCAGAGGACTGAATCACAGGCAGCTGTGGTGGTTTCCAGACTTCTCAACCCACAAACACCAAAGACAACTTAGAAGGTCAGTAAGAAAAGTCTGTGACTGTGGTGAGAGAGAAGCCAGGTCCCAACCCCAGTCCCAGCACAGCCCCAAGGTGGCAGCTGCTTCCAGAGCTCTCAGCCCACAGCCAGAAGGGGAATTGAGTGGCTGATCAGAGGGAGATTGCAGGGATCTCTTTGCTGGTGCTGAGGCAGGATTCTCTTGCTTTGCCCATCCTTGGATCTAAGTCATAGTCCTGGGTGGTAATCCTGGAGCGAGGAGGAATGCTGGTGTGGAGCTTGTGGTGGCAGTGGAAAGAGAATCCTCCTCACAGCTCCAAGGCAGAAAAGAATGCTTGTGGTCACTCATAGACCAGAGTATAGGCCAGGAAAGGAGTAAACACCTCACCATTGATCATACCACCTTGGAAGAACTGAAAACTTACAGGTCCCTAGAAGTATCTCTGAAAACAGCTGCACAAAACCCCTGAAGCTTGGGACAGTATATTCTCCACCCTGGAAACAGACCCCTACCTTAACAAAGAGTTTAAAACTCAAGTAATTGACTGGGAACATGAGCAAACTGTGCAAAAAAAGTCAGACCATAGAATCTTTCTTTGGTGACAAAGAAGATCAAAACATACAACCAGAAGAAGACAACAAAGTCAAAGTTCCTACATCCAAAGCCTCCAAGAAAAATATGAATCAGTCCCAAGCCATAGAAGACCTCAAAAAGAATTTTGAGAAGCAAGTAAGAGAAGCAGAGGAAAAACTGGGAAGAGAAATGAGAGTGATGCAAGAAAATCATGAAAAACAAGTCAACAGCTTGCTGAAGGATACTGAAAAAAAATACTGAAGAAAAAGAAATGACAAATAGGACGGATGCAGAGAAACTTGAGAAGACTTTATGAAATGAGCAAAACTATGTACACAATATACCACAATGTACACAATGACCACAATGTCATAAAGGACAATTACTTTGAAAAACTTCAGAACTCTGATCAAAGCAGTTACCAATTATGATTTGAAAAGACTAATGATGAAGCATATCTCCTTCCTCTTTGGAGACAGGTGATGGTGCAGATTGAGACAGGCCTTTTCAGACCTGGCCAATGTTGATGTGTTTTACTAGACTATATTCATTTGCTGTGTTAGAGCAGGGAAGTAAGATCATGGGTAGTAACAGAGATACAAAAAAATCCCACATCTGGTGACTATTAATAGAAAACGTTTTTTAAAATACACAGAAGATAACGAAAAGAAATTCAGAAGGGGATACAGACATAGCAATTGTTGTTACTATCTTGTTCAATTTAGTATATACTTTAAAATATTAGCCGTATGTTGCAGAAATTCACAATTTCACATATGTTCTCTTTTTGTACTTCTTTGTATATTGATACATTTTTGTTTGTTGATAAGTATTAAGTTCATAATGCTTTTATTAAAAAAAAGAAACATACTAGAAAATAAAACTATGTGGCAATCCGTATAATCCTCAAATGTGGACGTATGTAGAATGTAAACTCTTCTAGGAGAATATAAGCTACTGAAGGGCAAGAACTATTTTAATCTTTGTCTTTGAATCCCCAGCATATAGTATGGTACCTGCCTAGAATATGATAGGTGCTTAGTAAACGCTAAATAAATTGAATGATGCATGAAAGATGATGAAGGCAGTGTTCTATCCAAGCTATGCCCTGAGCTCATCACCACATGCCTATCAGAGCCTTGATGCCATTCTCACTGACTACCTGGGAAAATGTTGCACTGGCATATGAGTCGATATAGGACGTTAAAGCTGGAAAGAACCTTAGAGATCCTCTAATCCCACCTCCTCATTTGATAGAAGAGGAATAAATTGAGACCTAGAGAAGGAGCATGACTTGACAAAGATTACATACTAAATTAATGACATGGGAGAGGTGATGTGCAAGGGATAGACAGTTATCCTTTGAGGCAGAAAGAAATGGATTCAATCCTTGCCTTTGACTCATAAAGCAGGAGCTAATCTTCATTGCTAGAGGGAATTTCTTCATCCTACACTGATGAGACAACAACAGCAACATTGATAGGATCACAAGTCAGGTACAAATAAGAAAATTTGTGACAAAACTGGGACTCAAACCCAAGTCTCCTATCAGCATAATTTCCCCTATACCTCGTTGCTATAACAGTTATTCTGTAATTAATGGCCATGATTCAGAGGACAAAACAAAGTAGAAATTTGTATGGGTTTATCTAAGCATGTGATTTTGAAAGCTTGCTCATCTGTTTTCTGACTTGGGGCCCTCGGTTCTCAGGGGCAGCAGTGAGAGAAAATGAAAGTAACAAAAACCTCACGCAGCTGGAAGCCACAGAGCCAAAATGTGTGAAGGTGTTCAAAAAACAATGATGAAAACAAAACCCTAGGTATCCTTAATTTGGGGTTTGATCAATTTCACCACCATCCCAAGTCAACAACAATTACTGAACACTCACTTTTTACAAAGCCACATACTAGTTAGTTTGTAGGGTATAAAGATGGGGAGATGAGACCTAAAGAAAGACATGGTTCCCCCAGTTTATCCAGGGAATTGACCCAAGTACATAAAGTGTATTGAGAAAAGTTACAAAGAATAGGACAAGGTTCTGTAGTTCTTCTATTAGCTGCCTCCCAACCAGAACTAAATCCTGGCATTTCCTCTCTCTCATTTCCTGGTCAGTATTTTTCTGAAGATAGTCCTGATCGTGAAGATTTTGTTTCCTTTTGTCAGTCAGCAGTTATTTAATCCCATTGATTGGGCAAGTGTGCTTTGTGTGCAGCATCTAGTAGTTGCTATTCTGAGGAAGGATTCTAAAGAAAGAGAAGACACCATTCTTGCCCTTCAGAAGCTTACAAGCACATTGATTATAATGAAATACTGGTAGCTTGTCTTCCAAACTTGCTCTTTGAGTTCCTAGATCTCTCTTTTCATCATCATCCACCTCAAAAGATGGGGATTTTTGGATAAGGCCCTTTGGCAAATGAGAAAAAAACCTCTCCTTCTTTTCCCCCAGCCCTGATTACCAACACAAACTTCCTGGCTCTTTCCAGCCTTCAAAACCTGTGTCCTGAAAGCTGAAGTTGAAGAACATCAATTTCCCTGTGGGCAGAGTTTCTCTACGTTGTTTGGGTACCTGCCTTGCCAGTTTGCTCTGAAAGGACCTAGCCAGACTAGATCTGAGAATCTTGTAAACAAGCTTTCTCTGACCTCACTGCCATGAATGAGATTGAAGCAGATGCTGCATATCTTAATGTCTCTGTCTTCTCCTGACCCTGATTGAGAATGGAGCCTATTCCTGGGACATCAATAAGTCAATCTATTATCAGGATTGGGTGATGGCTTTTGTGAGACCATCAAAGAAGAAGGAGTCTGGATCTATGCACTTAGGATTATAAATGGCAACTGTTGGCTCTATGTGGCATAATCTTTGATTGCTTTGATTGAATGCAGTCAGTGGTATCTTGGAGACTATGAAAAATTCTATGAACATGTATATCTCTAACTGAGGCAATGTTACACTGACTAATGGTAAGAAGGTTTCTTCCTTGGGGATGCACAGAGGGCAGGATGGCTAAGACTTCTTTATGTCAAAATCATCAGTATGAAGTGAGTCCTGCTGAGAAACCTAGGGGTCTGAGGACTTTCATGTGCTCCAAGATGGGTATGATGTGGACAGAAAATATATACTCTGTCTAGGACCATCCCACTCCAGGGACACTAACATAGAAGGACTCATCCCCTTAGACTTCACAGAGTATACATTCAGGTACATATATTAAATCATTAAATCTTAGGGTTGAAAGGACTCTTAAGGATCAGATGGCTAACAGGGTCACAATAGATTTTCATATGCTTTTCATAGACTCGCATGGATCAGTCTATTTTTAAGTTCTGTTATTGCTGCCCATAGTTTTTACTTCTCTGTTGCATTGGCCCTAACTATATTTCTGTTGTGGAGGAACTGACCTGTTTAGGAGAGCATTTGTAAGTGGCCTGCAATTTGCCTATATGAGCTAGATTTTACTTAACTTCTCTGAGAAATATGTCTGTATTTTATAAGGAAGGTACTTTGCAGACAATTTCCATAAAATTCTGCCATCAAAATCTTGATATATGGGGACGATAAATATAATAGGGTACTCAAGTACTCTTGAGCAAAAACTTATGGTAGGAAAAAAAATAAAGTAAAATAAAGTAAAAGCTTATGATTGAAAAGGGCAAAATACAGATATTTAAATATAAAATGTTTTCAGATGCAAAATAAACATTCCACATCTGAGGAAGGGCCTGAGGTTTGAATAGCTCAATTACATATGAAAAAGTCAAGTAAGACAATGAATAGCCTAGATGGCACAGGTAGCATTTCTACTTTTGTCCCAAGACACTCATCTGCATAAGAGCCTGAAAGCTTTCTGGGCAGTACAACTGACTGAATTGGGATTGACCATCACTATAAGCCAAGGTGAATTCCTCTATTTGAACCAGGGAGTATTTTTAAGTAGGAGAGGTTATACCTCTTTCATTTGTGTCTGGAGGTGACAAACATCAGAACTGGGCTTAGAGGGAGTCAAGGATGTAATGCTTCTGTCAATCCTAGGACAAGGTCATTGCCCTAGCTGAAAGAGTGCAGCAATGCTCCAGCTGTTAAAAAAAAAAAAGAACTATAACACTTGACCAAAAAAGAACATAGTACTGATGAGGTTTAGAGGTTAGGGGTCCTGGAATTCCAAGATCACAACACTCGGGTCCTGCCCGAAAGAATTCAACCCAAGACTTCTTTCAGCCAAAAACAAGGTTTATTGAAGATTCACCATATTAGCTAGATTCTCAAGGAATCTGAGCATCTGTGGGCTATTGTCTAGATTGTGAAAATCTAAGCAGTGGCTAAATTATAAGAATCAGAACAGTGGCTAGATTTTAGGAATCCCAGAATTTTAATGGAGACAAGATGGACCTTATATACAGAAAGACTGTGAGAGGGATCTAGGAGTGACCAAGTAGTTTGGGGTGACTGGAAGAAGGATCTAAGGAGATCTGGATGGGAGTGGCCAGTAAATGGGTGAACAGAACTCCTGGGGCCTAGACAATAGAGCCTAGCCAGGATTAAGTGTGGGAAATGGCTGGGGGCCATAGGGAGGGCTAGGATAGGTTAAGGGTAACAGAATTGGGAGATTGGGTGTAGCCACAATGAAAGGCCAGGTGATGGAATTATAGCCTCAGGCCAATGCCAGAGATTTGGCCTTGTGGGAAACTCCAGGGTTTTTTCTTTTTGGTGTCTAGATCCCATCCTCATCAGTACCACCCAGCTAAACTGTTGCCAAAGATGATAAAAGATCACAGATGCCCATCAAAAAACAAGACCAAGAAATCCAGCAACAGCTGCCTAGCAATAGAGAGACCTGCCCAGTAGTGGCTAGCAGCAGCTATTTAATGGTATACTGGCCAGCTTGGCCCAGGCCAGCAGGAGTCCAGTTGCTGAGTGATCTGTTTGACCCAACCCAGAAGTACTCATGCCTAGTAGCTTATCAACTTACCCAGTCCAGTCCAGCAGTATCCAAACCTGGTAAGGAACCAGCACAGCAGCCAATTTACCTGCTTGATCCAGTGCAGCAACAGACTAACACAACAAGCCAAGACACCACAAAGACAAGCCTAGCAGAACCACCCATCCAGCAGAGATACCAAAGAAATTGTTACATAAGCATGAACAATATAGGCTAGAACAATGGTCCAAATCTAAGAGAAAATACAATACTGATAAATCTTTATAAGTCTTATGTTTGTGTTGGGAAAAAAAAACACTCAACTTCATAACTACAAGGTGAAGAAGCTATTGCTCAACAATATTCATGTGAAAAAAGATCTCAGAGTTTTAGTGGACTGACAACTCAATATGAATCACAGTGTGATATGACAGTTAAAAATGCTAATGCAATCTGATTGCATTGAGAAGCATCCAGCTAGAGTATGGCCTTTTGGGCCATCTATAGTATTAGGTTCATTTCTGGGTGTCACATTTTAGGAAGAAAAAGTAATTGGCTAGAATTTCCAGAAGAGAGTAGCAGGGTAATGAGGGGCCAGAGGGGCTGTTGAAATAAATGTGAATATTTACCATGAAGAAGAGAAGCCCCAAAAGATATGACCGCTGTCCTCAAGTATTTCAAAGGCTGTCATGTGGGAGCGGGATTATATTTGTTCTGCTTGATCTGAGAGAGTATATCTAGGAGTTACAGGCAGAAGTTGTACAGAGGCAGATTTCTTTTCAATATAAGGTCAAAGCTCATAATTAGGCTTGTCTAAAAGTAGGAATAGGCACTTCTCCTTCACTAGAGGTCTTCAAGAGGAGTCTGGATAACCCACTTGCTGAAAATGTTGTAGGTGAAATCCACACTCATAACCTGATTGTATAAATGGCCTCTGAGATACCTCCTAGCTCTGAAATTCTGGGATTTAATGAGCATAATGAAAACTGAAGAACATCCCTTAAGCAAAAATGTGTTTGTCAGGCTCTGCTCTGAAAACAACAAAGGGATTGTATTTGTAACACATGAGGACCCAGGAAGAGAAATAGATCAAAGCCTTTCAGTCAAGCCAGACTCCAATAACCAATAATCCACCCAAGGATACCCAATAACTTCTTGTGTGTGTCATGGATGCCTTTGGCAGTTTGGTGAAACCTATGAGCTTCTTAGAAAAAATGTTTTTAAGCATAAAAAATAAAATATATTATGTTAAAATAAAGATGTAATTTTTTTCCCATCCCATTTCACAGATCCCCTGAAGTTGATCCACACACCTCTTGGAGATTTAAGAACCACTGCCCATAAAAGAAATAGGTGAGCTCTTTGCCAATCAAATTGCTGCTAGGCCAACCAAAGAAAATATAGCACAAACCTTGATCTGATCCAGTAGTGGTGGAGGTGCAGGAGTTGCATGATAGAGAGTGTGCTTGACCTAGAATCAAAAGATCTCAGTTATATTTCTGGCTTTGCCCCAAATTTGTGTCATCTGGCGCAAGTCACTTCACCTTACTGCTGCATAATGATCCCCTTATTCTTCTCTTATTGACTTCCTATTGAATTCTCCATAACAGATATGCCAAACAGAGTCTTTCCTACTCTTCCCTGTGCTCCCTACAAGACCTTAAATGTGATAGCCATTCAGTAAATATTTATTGAAGAAATTAATAAATGAAGGATGGAACAAACTTCTCTGGGCATCTGTTTCCTTATCTACAAAATGGGGTTCATACTACCAATTTTACTGACTTCAAAGAGGTGTTGTGAAAAGCAAATGAGATAATGGATGTGAATGTGTTTTGAAAGTACTGTGAAAATGTAATTAATTATTCAAGAAGTAAAAAGAAAGGTTGATTACTATCATGGTGCCCCAGAGGAGTGACTACTTAAGAACTACTATCCCACAAAATACATTTACCCAGTTGTTTGTCCGTAACGTTAATCCATTTTTCATTCATTCTTTTATTTGAGGTACATACTTCTCTGTGTCCAACATATATGGTATGCTCACAGTGTGAGGCTGAAGTAGATACAGTAAAAGGGTATGGAAGAAAGAAAACCTTAACCTTCAGGATCTTAATAGTTCAATGTTTGCCCTGATGTTATTTGGTGCTTTAAGCCTATCTGAGCTGATGCTGTGTAGGTGGTAAACAATCCATCAAAATAGCAACAACAACACTTTTGAGTTCCCATTATGTGCAAGACTCAATAAGGGGGAAAGAAATAGAAAACAACCTTGTCCCTGCCTTCACAGAACTAAGAGTATAACTTGCTTCTCTAGAGCCAAAGTCATATCTAAGCTCTGTCTAGCGTTTTATATTCAAAAGCCCTTTTAAAAATGTATTTAGAATGGTGAAAAACATCCTAGCGTTCCTACCCTGATGGCCTCTTTGGTCAGGAGAAGAAGTACAATCTCAGGAGCTCAGGTTAGAGCCCTAGGTGTGGATAACAGATACTACTATTGGTCAAAGCCAGATTCCCTAAAAGAGCTGCCAGGTTCAGGGGAGGTCAGCTCTCCAGGAATGAGCAGAACAGATAGGTGCATCTTTCCTCTCTCCCTCCCTCCCTATGAAGCTTTCTGAAATACTGTGTCCTTTCCAGGCACTTTCAGAGAGGTGCCTATCTGATGGCTTCTATAATACTCATTTACGACTAGCAGAGTGGGGAGAGAAGTGAAAGGGAGGGGAAAGTGTATTTTGGTTTCCTTCAACTGACATTTGTTATCTCATTGTGGGTTGTTTTGTGCATTGTTAGTTAATATTTACACAGTGCTTCAGAGGTGAAGGATGTGGCGGGACTCAGAAGTCCAGGACTTATCTGCTCTCATTTAAAGCAACACCATTCTGTCTTGGGTGAAAAAGTCTCTGGTTAGAGAAGACAAGAATTCCTGGAACCTCTTGATATTTTGTTGGGTCATACTTCCTCCACCCATGTGCATCTCAACCCACCCCCATGCCTTTGTATTCCATATGCAGTTTTAAAGAATATTTTTACCTAAATCTTCCATAGAGGATATATTCATGACACTGGAAGGCTTCTTCTGGCATACACACATACACATACATACATACATACATATCTGTATTTTATATTTATATATGTATACATCTCTCTCTATATATATTATATATTATGTATATGTATATATACATATATATATATATATATCAGGCATATATACCTCTTGGATTGTCTGTCCACTTATTGTTTCTCATCTTCTCTACATGACTAATCCAGTTCTTTTCCTCTCATACATGGCCTTGAAAATGCCATTTATGCCAGTTCTGCACTGAAAGTTAAAACATATTGCTGACTATTTTCACTGACCATGCATCTTTCCATTGCCCTTTGGTTTACATATAATTCTAATTCTTCTCCAAATTGGGGTATTCCACAATTTCCACTTATTCCAATTATCACTGGGATAATAATTTTATTAAAAGAGAGGAGCTTTTGTGGCAGCAAACAATTTGGGATAGTTGAAAACTCAGCAAAATTTCCCAAATTTCAATGACTTTAATTTCTTCCTGATACTCAATTATTAGCCAAACTCCATCTAGTTCTGTAGTACCTGTCCAGGATAAATACATATTGGACTAATTCAATAAGTATGTCATAATCTGAGCAATATGTTTGTCATCAACTTTATTTTTCCAGCGTAGATTATTAAATCAGTTTTTCTTCACACTACTGTGGATTTCACAGAAGAGTCAGTGTAGTATTCTGGGGCACAATACAATTAGTACCTCATCTTGTAAACAGAAGACGTTAGAAAAACTATTAACAGAGAATTCTTTTTCTGCTTGAAGTCAGCCCAGGATTTTTACCATAATACTAGAAAAAAAAACCTTAGGTAAATATGTTTTGCACCTCATTTGAGGTCAATAATCAGTGGATCACTGAATAAAGTTATTTCCCTAAGTATATCAGTCATAAATTTTGGGATCATTTTAACTTGTTCATAGTAGACACCATGTTGAAAGTGGTAAAATTGAGGCCTCTTCTTCTGGGGACCATTTTCACACTCTTGAATGAGCTTATAACCACTCTTCATCCCAAAGGGCTAATATGACCCAAGACTCAATTCTTTAAACTTCAACAAATATTCTTAAGCATCCATTGTATGTGGAGCACTGGGGTAGGTGCTGGTAAAGATACAAAGGTCTATATAGTCACTGTCCTTATGAAACTCAGGATCTTATTTCTCTCTTCCCTTCTAGAATGTTTGCTGACTGTCTCAGCTCAAAGCTCCCATTTGGTTTGTTGCCTATGTACACACTTCCTTGTTATCATATCTTTCCTAGAAATAGACTGTATTGGTCAGGTTCTCTGAGGAGGGGGCATGTAAGAAATAAACCTATGTGACTGAAAATTTGGAAATGATTAGATTCAGGATAGATACCTTTCTGACACAGGATTAGGGGACACAAGATTTAGGGCTGCAAAGAAAGACTCTGAATTTAACGCTTCTGAAAGTAATATTTATGTGTATGCATATATGTATATACACACATGTGTATATATATGCACATATATGTATGTATATCCTCATTATAATTAAAATCTCTGTACAATAAAAAGCTTCTCATTCCTAGCCAATAACTCAGTTACTCCAAGTCAATATTTGCTATAAGACAGTTCCACCATAACCAAAGGATCCCATTGTAATGGCACATGACCTGTAACAGCTTAGATGTTGTTCTGGTTGAAGGCAAAAGCAAAGACTAGATGAATTCTAAGTCTTTTGCCAACCACATGATTATTATGTCACTTACCAACTATGGCAGCTTGTTCCGCCAAAGAGCCATAATTCAAGGAAGTAAAATATTTTTTCTTCTTACCCAAGGTCATTGGCTCTTTTCATGCATAAAATAACTGAAGTATGTGTCACAGGGTTGATCTGACTTATCTTCTGTTGAACTCCTAAAGTGCTGAAACTTAGGGAACGTCAGAAAACTCTAAGTCATCATGCATTCCAAATAAGCAAATACATAAAAACTCCCAAACATATCACCTTTCTCTTGTGCCAGAGCAAGTTCACCAGCAGTCTTGCCTGAGAGAATGTGGGTAAATCCTTGAAAGATGCTGGTTGTTTGTATTTGCAATAGAAATAACAGTTGTTCAATATGGCGCCCCAGTCCTGGCTTTCTAAACATCCCAAAGAGTATCTGGGAGTGGCTAAGTCATGGGCTAAACCAAGCTGAGGGTAACTGACAGGCCTCAGATCCAGTGAGGTAGGGGAATATCTACCACAAGCATGTGAAGATTTCCTCTTGGCAGATGGGCAGATGAGAACAATTTTTTCCCACTGCCATGTAGGCAGCTGAAGTAGGCACTGTTGAGCCCTTAGAGCTTGGTCAGACATCAGCCATCACCAGTCATCCTGACTTTTGTATGACTTTTTGCAACTTTGCTTCACTTAAATCCAATTCATGTCCAAGTTAAGACAATACCGCATGATGTCATTGGTCTTCTTTGACAAACAACAATAACAACAGAACAACTAAAGGCTGAATAACATTTTCTTTTCCATCTTCCGGCATCTGATGATTTTGTTTGGCACACTGTAGAGGACAAACACCCAGTACCTTATAACAGAGCACAGGAATAGCGTGGGGTAGAAAGAGCTGAAATGTAAGCATACTTTGTAGCAAAGGGAATAAATTCTGCTTTTCAAAGTGGATAGGCTTTAGAATTCCTGGCTTTCTGGACATTTGCCAAGATTCCTGAAACCCTAGAATCCAATGGAAGGTACTAAGAGAGACCTTATAGAATCCAAGGTGGCTGGGGGCAGGGCGGAGAGGTTGGGGGGCAGGGCTTTCATCTTTAAGAAAAGGAGATATTCTAGAATAAGCTTGTTGCAGAGATATAAGATGTAAGAATGGTTTGGAATGAAATATAAATGAATTCTGGGGGATAGATGGTTTGACAGCTTAACCTTGTGCTTCTGATCAAAGAATATTCAACTTTCCATGAAAGGAAAGTAGCCTGCTATAGTTAAACTGGTACAATCCATCAATCAACAAGCATTTATTAAATGCTCACTAAATGCCAAACATTTCGCTAGACACTGGGGATACAAATGTAAAAGTGAAAGTCCCTAACCTCAAGGAACTTACATTCTACTTAGGTAGATACAGCATGTTCACAAAGGAGTAAGTACAGGATATATATATAAGTACATATGTGTATGCATGTACGTGTATATATTGTTGTTATTGTTCAGTTGCTTAGTCATGTCTGACTCTTTGTGACACCATGGACCATACTGTCAATGAGATTTTCTTGGCAAAGATACTGGAGCGGTTTGCCATTTCCTTCTCTAGTGGATTAAGGCAAACAGAGATCAAGTGATTTGCCCAGGGTAACACAGCTAGTACACATCTGGGGCAGAATTTGAACTCAGGTCTTCCTGCCTGTTTACAGGCCCAGCGCTCTTTCCACTGAACCATCTAGCTGCTTCATGTGTATAATATGTATATATTATACACACATATACAGCTGTATACATATACATACACAAATATGTGTATATATATACATACACATATGTATACATGCATATAATTAATTCAGTAATTTAGGCAGATGGTACTGGCAATGTGAAACAATAGCTGGCATTCTTTAGCACTTTAAGATTTGCGAAGAACTTTATATATGTTATCTCATTTGATCCTCACAACAACCCTCTGAGATGCATGTTTATCCCCATTTTATAGATGAAGAACTGAGTTTGAGAATGGGTTAAATGATTTGTCCAGAATCACACAGCTAGTAAGTATCTGAGGCATGAAGTGAAATCAGGTCTCCTGGATTCCAAGTCCAGCACTCTAGTCACCGTGCCATATGACCTCAGGAAAAGACTTTTGAAGGAGTGACTCAAGCTGGAGTCTTAGGGTTTCTAAGGCTTCTAAGAAATGGAAATGAAGAGAGAAAAAATTCTAGGCACAAGGAACAGCCAGTGCAAAGTCCTGCACTGGAAGTCAGAAGTCCTGAAAGTCCCAATTCTTGCACCCAAGCCAGTTGTGCTCTTTGTGCCTATTCCCTCATCACAATTCACAGATAGGAAGACTTCCTTTGGCTTTGCATATGGGCTTCCTGGAAGTATACCAAAGAGAATGTGTATGGAATTTTTTCTCTGTGTTCCTCTGAAGAAGAGAGCTTTACAAACAAGTATCTCTGTTGAGATAAAGAAAGCCAAGTCAGTGTAGTGGTGTAGGTGGCTTAACAAGTAAAAATTCCCCAGAAAGTCTAGCCTTTATCCTCTGCCTTAATAAGGAGAAAGCTGCATCTGTAGACTTTGTCCTGCTCACAACCTTCAAACTCACTTTTTCAAGGAATAGAAAAAAAGACTTGTAAAATCGTGAAAAGTCAGGAATTAACAATTTTTGAAAGGATGAACATAAATGATTAATAACCTCTTCAAAAGTTGTTCAAACCCTCTAACGATCAAAGACTTTCACATTGAAACACCTTTAAGCCACCACATCATGGCCATGAAATTGTCAAAGATAACTAAATTGATTGAATTCAATGCTGGCAAGTTTGAGAATTATTATATTGTTGGTAAAACTCTAAATGGATGCATACTTTTTGAAGAGTGATAATGCAATGTACAGTAGGAATTACAAAATGACCATATCCTTTGACCCAAAGATCTTCTAAGATCAGACAATGATGACGACAATGATGATGATGACCACTACAAGGATGTTATTAAAATGAAAAAATCCTAACTGTAAAAAATGTGTGTAAGTGTCTTTGATGTTATAGTGGAAAAAAATGGAAACTAACTACATGTCAAAGATTGGGGAATGGCCAAATAAATTGTGGTATATTGTTGTAATTGAATGCTATTGTACTGCAAAAAAGGCAAATATGAAGAATATGAAGAAAGGTAGGAAGATATATAAAATAATATATAGCAAAGGTGGCAGAATTAAAGGAATCAAGTCTGAAATAGTGGCTATCCTTGAGGATGGGGACTGTCATTTTTTTTTCTTTGTATTCCCAACTCTTAGCTTAGTACCAGTGTAGAAGTGGGCAATTAAGAAATGCTTGTTGGTTGATTGGTTAAAGAATTGACCTCTGAGTCAGGAAGACCTGAGTTCAAGTCCTGCCTCTGACACATACTGGCTGGGTTACCCTGAACAAATTATTTAACCTTTCAGTGGCCCAGGAAACTCTTCAAGGCTATATATTTATATATATCTATATCTATATCTATATATAGGCATATATAGATATAGATATATACATATATATACATATATATAAATCCATATAGTTTTGAGGAATTTCATTCACTAGTGAAATTATAGATCTAAATTTTGGGGGAAAAAATCTTGAAAAAGACAGAGATTATTTTTTAAAGTTTTTATTATTTTTTCTCTTTTTATCAAAATATAGTTTAGGTCTTTATTTGGGTTTTGATTCCATGTGCTGTTTATTTGTAATTATTGTATCATTTAGTTTAATTTAGATGAATTTAAAGAAAAGAAAGTAAATAGTCATAAATACCATCAGCTCTAGGATAGGAGTTCATGTCTTGTATTTCTTGTTCCCAGTGCTTCTCATCCATTGATTCACTCAACAAACTTTTCCTTTATAAGTACATATAAGGCACTATGCTTGGCAATGGAGATACAGAGACAAAAAGAAAAACAATCCTTGTCCTTAAGACTAGGGAGATACAAGGGAAACAAGGACCTTCAAGTATATCTCTATGATCCTATGACAAGTATGTCCTTGAGAAAACTAACAAAGGAGGGGAAAGAAGGAATCAGGAAAGGCTTCTCAAAGTTGGCACAGGAGCTTAGCCTTAAAAGAAGCTAGACTCAGTGGATAGAGCAATGGCCCTGGAATCAGGAGGACCTGAGTTCAAATCTAGGCTCAAATACTTTGTAGCTGTGTGACCCTGGGCAAGTCACTTAATCCCATTGCCTAGCCAAAAAAAAAGAAAAGAAAAGAAAGAAAAAAAGAAAAAGAATTGCTTTGGGGGCAGCTAGGTGGCCCAGTAGATAGAGCTCTGTCCTTGGAATCAGGAGGACCTGAGTTCAAATCCGACCTCAGACACTTGACACTTGCTAGCTGTGTGACCCTGGGCAAGTCACTTAACCCCCATTGCCTCACCAAAAAAAAAAAAAAGAAGAAGAAGAAGAAGAAGAAGCTGGACCATTCTAAGAGGCAGAAGTGAGAAAGGTGTGTGTCCCAGGTGTGGAGACAGTTGTGCAAAGGCATGGAGGAGAAAGATAAAATACTGTGTTTGTGAAATGACAAGTAAGATAGCGGCAAGACTGTAGAGTGTGTGAAGGGGCATGATACAATGTAAAGACTGCTGGATTTGGAAGGAATCTAAGTTTAAATCCCAGTTCTGTCACTTGCTGTTACTTAACCTTTCTGGGTTTCAGTTCCACATCTGTAAAATGAGAAGGCTGAACTCCATAGTCTTTAAGGTCCCTTTTAGCTCTAAATCCATGATCCCATGCATATATGAAATAAGTCTAGAAAAGATAGCCTGGAGCCAGATAAAGGGCTTTGAATGCCATACTGAAGAGATTATTCTCTATCTTGAAGCAAGTAGGGATGCAATCTGGTCTGATTTGTGCTTTAGGAAGATCATTTGGGTTGGACAGTAGATTGTAGAATGAGTAGATGTTGGAAATCAGGGGTCAATTAGGAGACTATTACAATTGTCTAGGCACATGGGAGATGATGAGGGACTAGAGTGATGGCTATGTGACTAGAAGGAAAGGGATGAGCTAAGAGATACTGTGGAGGTAGAAAAGTAAGACTTGTCAATAATTGGAAACAAGAGCGAGTGAAGAGTAAAAAATACTACAAAGCTGTGAGGATGGGTGACTAGGAAGACGATAGTACCTTCAATAGAAATAAGGAAGTTTGAAGAAAGGGAGGGGTTAGGGGAGAAAATTGTGAATTGTTTTCAATATGTTGAATTTGAGGTGCCTTTGGTCAGTCCATTTGGAGACATATCGTAGGTAGTTGGTAATGAAAGCCTGGGGATTAGGACAGGATACAGCGGCAAACAGATGATCATTGATCCCATGTGAACCACTGAGAGCACCAAGAGCAAACATGTAGAGAGGAAAAAGAAGAAGGCCCAGGAGAGAACCTGGGGAGCACCTATGGTTCAGGGGTGAGACAAGAGGGATGAGCCAGGAAAGGAGACTGTGAAGGAATGTCAGACAGGTAGGGGCAAAACCTGTATGAAAAACAGTGTCACAAAAAAAAAAAAACAGCTTTAGAAAACCTCAAGGAGGAGCAGGGTGGTCAACAGTGTCAAATGCTGTAAAGAGGCCAAGCAGCATGAGACCTGAGCAAAGGCCAAGGATGCAGGGTTGAGAAAGGAGTGGGAGGAGGAGAAGAGACAAAGGGACCCTAGCTTTTTAAGGAGTTTGGCTGTGAAAGGGTAAGCATGGTAGGGTCAATAAAAAGTATTTTAAAGGGGCTGGACATGGTTTTAGACAATAGAGAAGGAAACAACAGATAACAGAGCATGTGAAGATTAAGAGGAGAAGAGAAGGGGGAAAGGGGAGGAGAGAGAGAAACAGAGACAGAGAGAGAAGAGAGACAGAAAGACAGAGACAGAGAAAGGAGACAGAGAAAGAGACAGAGAAAGGAGATAGAAAGAGAGAAGTGCAGGTTGTTCTGAAGATAATTAATAACTAGGGAGATTTAGAGTTGAGGCAAGGTGGATGAGTCAAATCATAAACAAAGATTTGACCCTTGCCGTTATCTATGATCTTCCAAACTCTAGACCCATCCATCTAGACCTCTAGTACCTGTGTGACACTTTCTGCTTTAGCTGTATTCTCTGGATTTGATTTTTTGCAAGTTTGAAACCTTGGTATCTGTCTGATGCATCCCATCCCTGTTTGTTGGAACTCCTGGAGTTCCTTTTGGAACTCAAGTTCCTGCCTAGTGTACCGGAGGTAACCTTCAGCTCTCTTGATGCTGGGCTCAACTCCTAGGCTTGTAATCCCTCCTAAGCAATTCTGCCCTGCTGATTCCCATGACCCCATATGACACAATAAACAGCTTATCCATTTAAAACCCCCAAACTATTAAGAACCAGCTTTCAATAGGCCCATTCTGGCTACACCTGTTAATGAAGTTGAGCTGAGCCTCCAGTGAGACCACATCAAAGATCTTCTCCACTGCAGCAGGAGAGACAACATGCCCTAGTGGATTTAGAGCCCACCTTGACCTCAGTTAGGAGGTCCAGGGTTCAAGTCCCAGCTCTGGCATGTATTAGCTATGTGACCCGGGACAAGTCATTTAACCTCTTAGTGGAAGCTCTCTTTTTTTTTTTTTATTAGGCAATGGGGTTAAGGGACCTGCCCAGGGTCACACAGCTAGTAAGTGTTATGTGTCTAAGGCCAGATTTGAACTCAGGTCCTCCTGAATCCAGGGCCAGTGTTCTATCCACTGCACCACCTAGCTGCCCCTGGAATCTCTCTTGAACTCTAAATTGTAGGTTGCTTTCTGATTTGCATTGATAGGAGTTTCATCACTGGTAATCTCCCTAAACCAATAAAATCATAGGTCCAGAAAAAAATCCCACTGTAGCATAGTGCAGTATTGTTGTTGTACATCCTTCACTTTCTTTTTCTTTTCTTTCTTTTTTTTTTTTTTTTTTGGCAATTGGGGTTAAGTGACTTGCCCAGGATCACACAGCTAGTAAGTGTCAAGTGTTTGGTCTGAGGCCAGATTTGAAGTCAGGTCCTCCTGACTTCAGGGCTGGTGCTCTATCCACTGCGCCACCTAGCTGCCCCCCATCCTTCGTTTTCTAAAAGGACTAGTGACATTACAGGGTTATGTCTTGACTTGTGCATAAATTGGATTTAATTGAGGCAGAGTTGCACAAAGTCATCAGTCTTACTCTCTCTTCCAGAGTCATTGAAGTCCAGCGGCGAGACAAAAGTCAGGATGACTGGTAATGGGATGCAGTGGATGACCTTGGTGATTTTGATATCTGACCAAGCTCTAAACACTCCACAGTACCTGCTTCAGCTGCCTTCATGGCTGGTAGAAGATATTGTTCTCATCTGCTCATTCTGCCAGGGGAATTCTTCACATGCTTGGGGTAGACATCTCCCCCAACTCACCGAGTTTGAGGCCTGTCTGTTACCCTCAACCTGGTTTAGCCTGTCTGCCAAGACTGTTTTACTAGGGTGTGGCCACTGCACATGCTACAGCTTCTTGGAGCCACAGGTGCCAGGCAGAAACCAAAGGTGGATGAGCAGTCCTGAAAAGGGATCAGCAAGCCCTCCCACCAGAGGTGCTAGTCTTCCCATATCACCCCATATACTTAGTGCAATATAAGACTTTGCAGTAAAGCAGATTATCCACTAGTGAATAATTAAGATCATCACTCTTTCCCTGGCATCTATGGATTTGCACAGGAATTCACTCCAAATGAATCTCAGTCTTGCAGAATCCTCATCATTTTCCAGGCTTAGCTCAGTGCCACCATCTCTGAGAAGGCCTTTCTGATCTCCCCTATTACTAATGCTCTCTCCCTTCCCCTTTTGCCTTCTATTTACTTTTCTGCTTATTCACTGTACCCTGTAAGTACAAAGTAAGCTCTTTGAGGGCAAGAACTATTTTTTTTCTCTTGTCTTTGTCCCACCCTCCCAATCCCAACCTAGTACAATTCCTTGCATAGAGAAATGCTTAATAAATCCTTCTTTAGTTGAATCTTTTTTGACTGTGTCTATTCTTGCTCGCCTTTGTCTCACAATAAAAACCAATTACTTTTAGACTTTCTGCATTCCCAAGACCCTTTCACTCTCCTGCTCCTCCCTTTTTCAAAAAAGGAAATGCAAACTTGTGGCTTATTAGCATCCTGAGAAGTATGTATGTGAGGAGTCAGTTATTTCCCAACATGACCAGAATAGCATGGAGTTAATGGAACCACATGCCCTTCCTTTTTCCAATACTAGTGTTCGCTATTTGCCAATCACTTGATAACTGACGGTGAAGGAATTGTTTGTGGTTTGTCTCTCATTCCAAACCGCAAGAGAAAAGAGACCCCGGAAGAATCAGTCTGAATAAGAAAGAGTCATGTTATTCTTAGACAGAGCACAGGAAATGATGACCTGGGCTCAGAGTAAAAGAGAACAGTTAAGTGATAGGACCACAGGATTTGAGTGCTAAGAAAAAAACAAAAACAAAAAACAAAAACCTTTAGAGATAAGTCCAGCCCCTAACCCCTTCTTTTAGATGAGTAACCTGACACCCAAAGGTGAGAAGTGTCTTATCCAAGACCATACAAATGGCAAAATGGTAGGAAGGGGATTTAAGCTCAAGTCTTCTGCCTCAAAAATCCAGTTCTCTTCTCATTTTACCACAATGCCTCTGTTTGAACTAGAGACAAGGACTATAGAAATATTTGAGGTGTAGACTCCCTAGACTTTTCAGAAAGGCTGACTATTACATTTAGTAAATAGGATTGATGGCCACAACCGAATAAGTCTCAGGCTATCCCATATCTCATCTCTCTCACTGTCCCCACCAAAGATCCCTAAGTCCCTACTGCCTAACTCAATATCCACTAACTCAGTATCAATACCCACTAACTTAATATCAGTATCCACGCTATTCACTTATGTGAAATCCCTGTACTTTCTGTCCTCAAAAGACACCTCTCTCCTTGGCTTTCCAAACGCTTCTTAGACCTGACCCTTGCTGTCCCCTAAACACCCTATGGGGATAGCCCAGAACCTATACATTGTTGTCGTTGTTGCTGTTGTTGTTTGTCCTTCGTTCTCCAAGAGGAACAATGACATCAGGAGGGTGATATCTTGACTTGCAAGCGAATTGGATTTAAGTGAGGCAGAGCCATGAGAAGTCATCAACCTCACTCCCTCCTCCAGAATCATTGGAGTCCAGGGGCAAGACATAGGTCAGGATGACTGGTACCGGCCCAGGATGCAGTGGCAGACGTTGGCCTTTTTAAGCTAAGGTCTTTCCCAAGTCTCAGTTTGGCTGAGGCAATGCCAATTCATTAATTAAAAGCTAGATAAGAATTGAGGCAAAAGATGGCCTAGTTTGCCTACTCAAAAAAAAAAAAATCAAACTGGGAGAGGAAGACCCTGAGGGTTTCTGGCCAGACCTACCTTACACGTGGTAGGTGTTTAATCAATGTTCGTTGAACTGAATTGAATACTGTTATTTATCCTAGACACCCCTTCCCCTGATCATTCTGCTTTCTCCCCTGCCTGATTTGAAATGTCTGACTCAAGTTAAGGGTAGTCTTGTCATTTTGCAGTTCTCCCTCACCCTAGAACTGACATTTGGCCAAAATGAAAAGGTCCTGAGCTGATAGCTCACTCTCTGACCTCAGTAAGTCATATTATTTTTAAAAGCCTCAGTTTATTCCTCTGTACAACAGAGGGAGGAAGGTTGGACTAGTTGAGCTGTTAAGGGCCCTTCTGACGCTAATATTCTAGGATTCTTTGCCCCTGTCCCACTGGCAGGGCCAGAGCACAATATCTGCCCCTAGCAGGCACTTAACAAGGTCTGTTGAGGTCAGCTGAGTTGAATCAGAGGAATTGAGCACTAGTAAGTCTTGATAGTCATCTGTCTAGGCACCCATGGCCAGAAGCCCTTTAGAAAGAAAGAAGGATAGAAAGGAAGAAAGGAAGAAAGAAAGAAAGATGAAAAAAGAAAGAAAGAAAGAAAATAAATGAAGGAAGGTAGAAAGAAAAGAAAAGAAATGAAAGAAGAAAGAGATAGGAAAAAAAGAAAGAGGGAAGGAAGGAAGAAAGAAAATGAAAGCTCCTGATGTCCATAGAACATTCTGAAGAAGGAAAAAAAGATCCTTGTCAAACTCTATTAAGAGGGATATTGTACAGTGATACCTTACTTATAAGGTCACCATGTGTACTAAATAGGCTGGCTGGAAAGCAGTTATTTTGGAAAGTATCTGTTATATGGGGTTTATTGTTAACCAGAATTTGTTGTACTCATGTCACCAAGGCAGCATCGCAGTTGGCATGGGTTGTCAGCCACTGTATGGAAATAATTTCCTTATACCAAACCAAGCATTGTGGAGGATATTTCATAGAATCATAGAATGTTATAATTGGAAGTCATGTTAGAAATTATCTAGTCAAGAAGCAGTGTTTTGGAAAGAGCATACCAAGTGAGTCTTGGAGTCACAAGAGTCATATTTAAATGCAGACTCTGCCATTTACCAGCTATGGGTCAGGGAGAAAATGATGTTAGCTCTTTGTGCCTCAATTTCCTCATCTATAAAATAAAGATAATAATATTCTTATTCCCTACCTTACATGATTATTGTTAGAGAAATACTTTGTAAACTCTAAAAAGTTCCATATAAATTGGAGTTATTAGTCCAACCTCTCATTTTACAGATGAGGAAACTAGATCCCAGGGAAAGAGGGGAAATGACCACACTAAGGTCATATAACTAGTTGGTATAAAATCCAAAACTAGATCTTTTGACCCCTAGGGCAGTACTCTTTCAAGTACATCTCATTGTCTCATGTATGTAAAAATGGAATTTCCTTCCTTCCTTCTTCTTTCCTTCTTCCTTCCTTCCTTCCTTTTTTTCTTTCTTTCTTTCTTTTTCTTTCTTTCTTTCTTTCTTTCTTTTCTTTCTTTCTTTCTTTCTTTCTTTCTTTCTTTCTTCCTTCCTTCCTTCCTTCCTTCCTTTCTTTCCTCCTTCCTTCCTTTCTTTCTTCCTTTCTTTTTTCCCAATACTAGGTCTCCCTATCTCACCCAGACTGGAAATGCCAGAACCATTCATGAGCTCAATCCCACTGCTTATCTGCATACTTCTTCATTTTCAGTATGATTCTGTTCATCTCATTCTTAGGTAGCCTGGTGGTTCCCCTCTCCTAGGGGCCCACCACCGTATTAGTGCCAGATTTAGTGTGAATACCTGATTGATTTTAGCCCTACTGTAGCTATTTCTAGGGTGGGGGTGAGGGGAAAGGGGAGGAAAGAAAAAAAAAGAGATTTGTATGATTTTGTTGTATATTTTAAAGGAATAGAAAGTTGTGCATAGTAGATTTGCAGTTTCATGTATAATCATCTTTTTATTGTACTATGTTATAGAAATGCTTGTTTTATTCCATGAATTAAAATTTAAAAAAAATTTTTAAAATATTTTACTTTTAATTTATGGAATAAAACAAGTATTTCCATAACATAGTAAAAAGATGATTGCACGTGAAACTGCAAATCTACTATGCACAACTTGCTATTCCTTTCAAATATACAACAAAATTATTATGTAAATTTCTTTTTTTCCTTTTTTTTCCTTCCCTCCCCCCTTCCTGTCCTAGAGATGGCTACTATTAGACATAAACAAATATATGTATATATGTATATATACACTATATATGTAAAATTATTCTATACATCTATTTATCAGTTCTTTCTCTGGATGCAGATAGCATCTTTCTTCGTATGTCCTTTATAATTAATTTGGGTATTTATAAGTCAAAATAACTTATTTGCTCATAGTTGTTTTTTAAAACAATATTGCTGTTACTATATACAATGTTCTCTTGGTTCTGTTCATTTTGCTCTTCATTATTTCATGCAAATCTTTCCATGTTTTTCTAAAATCATTGAGCTCATCATTTCTTATAGCACAGTAGTATTCCAGCACAATCAAATACCACACTTATTCGGTCATTCCCCAATTGATGGACATCCCTGCAGTTTCCAGTTCTTTGCCACCACAAAGAGAGCTGCTATAAACATTTTAGAACATACAGATTCTTTTCCTCTTTCCTTAATCATCTTTGGAAATAGATCTAGTAGTGGCATTGCTGGGTGAAAGGGTGTAGATAATTTAATAATTCTTTGGGCATAATTCCAGATTGCTCTCCAAAATGGTTGGATCAGTTGACAATTCCACCAACTTTTTGAAATTAGCATCAGTGTAAAAATTTACAAAGAATGCTAATTATTCTTTCTCCTGCTCATCCCAAGTTGAAAGAATTGCTTCTTCCTCTGAAATGTCATAATTTGATTGTAAGGTCCTTAAGAGTTAGTACTTGTCTCTTTTTTGATCTTCATATCTCATCTTAGTGTCTAGCATAGTGCCTTATATATGGGAGGTACTCAATAATTGTTGAATAAATGAAACCACCCTAGTAGGCTCTAGATATTGCTAAAACTGCCTCTTTTCAGTGCTATTTTCTCCTAAAAATTTTAAAATAGATTTGAAAAATAAAGTTATTAAAATATGTTGGTTTTACATTGTCTGCATTTTATATTGGCAGTTTCCTTATGAAATATAGAAAGGTACCTAATCACATTGGAATCTTGGTCTCCAAATCACACTGCTGTATGGTTTATTTCTTGGAAGGTGTCCTATAAACCAGCAGTGTCAAACCCAAATAAACCAAATAAAAGAACCAAAAGTTCTTTTAAAAAGAACTCCCACATTCAAGTGATCCACCAGTCTCAGCCTCCCCAGCAGCAGGGATTCCAAACATGAGCCACCACATTTGGCATTTCATTTGCTAAAAAGACATTCTGCATGTATATATTCATTCAGTTGCTTTTATGTGTTTTACATTCTGGGTATCAGAAGATAATGGACTCCAAAAGGACAGAGATCTTATTTATATTTATAAATCTTCCAGTGACCAGCAAAGAGCCTTGTCAACAATATATACTTAATGCTTGTTAAAGGAATGAGTGAATGAATGAATGAATGAATACTATTTAGGAAGTGTCTACTGTCAGCCTATGACTATATTAGACACTGAGGAGAATAAATAATAAGTGCAAAACATAGTCCCTGCCCTCAGGTAGCTCACTGTTTAGTCAAGGAGTAAAGGCATAGACATACAAAACAATTAACTGATCACATCGGGCATCATAAAAGTGCCACATTGTACTACAGAGAGTAAATAGCATTAGTTCAAAGGAAGGAGAGAGCACTGTGGGTTATAATGGTGAGAAAAGACTTCAGGAAAAAGGAAAAACTGAAGCGAGGGGCCTCAAAGGAAAACTAAGTGGAGGGTAGAAAAGGAGGACAATCTAGAATGGAGTTGTAAAAGTGGATATCAGCAGGGTGGGTTGTGGAAACAGTGAGAAAGAGAGGCAGATGGTCACAGGAGGCTCTGAAATCAGAAACTAGGGCTTACAAGATTTGCCACTTACCCATCACCACTTAGGCTATTGGACTTGGTGCTGAAGAACCCGAGACAGTTTAGAATCCCAAAAGCACTCTCAAAGCTAGTGCTGGGACTAATTTTAAGTGTAAGTCCTAGGACGGAGCCTGGTAGGATGGGTGACTAAAAGATGAGAAAGTCTAGGGGACACAGATGAAAAGATACCGAGGAAAGATGGAGAAATAGGAGGAAAAAGGAGAAAAGCAACCATATTCCTAGTGGCCCAGAGTGGCCAACTCTGTAGGAAATGCATTCCCCCACCACCAACCCCTTGGTGATGCTGCCTTATGGTTAAAGGGAGAGGGGCCTTAAAGGAAAGCCTGAAACACAGAAGGCACATTGGTACTCAATCATTTGCAGCTAGGAACCTAGTTGAACCATAAAGAATATATAAAGAATGCTTCCTATGTGCAAGGTCTTGAGTGTGAAAGTGTTGGAGGGATGTAAACAGATATGACTAGTGGTTCCTTTTCCTCCAGGATTTTAGACTGTAGCTGAAGAGACCATCGGGTGCTCTGTACATAGCCACTGGACCATTAGAGTTTAAAAACAAACTAACTAAATTCATGTGCTGGTTATTATCGAGTGATCTTTGGTAAGCAAACTCTAGACAAGTCACTCTACCTCTCTGGGCCTCAGTTTCCTCATCTGTAAAATGAAGGGATCTGACTCAATGACCTCTAAGGTCTCTTCCAGGTCTAAGTTTATGATCCTATGAGGATCCCACCCATATCACTTTGCTGAACCTCAACTTTCTCACCTAAAAACTGGGGATAATAATGTAATAATAGAGGAATGAACCCATGGAACACAGGCTTTAGCTCCATTCTCTGACCCCTTGCTAAAGGGTGTGTAGAACCAATACCAATACAAAGGACTACTATTTGGGGGAAGGGAACCCACTATAGAGAAGTGATAGTGATACTTTAAAAGGGGGGGAGGAAGCAATGAATCATTTCAAAAGTAAGTAGAAGAGAGCAAAAAGGAAGTTCAGAAGGGAATAGAGATGAGCACAATGGTTTCAAAATCTCAGGTTAAGTTTGAAGAATACTAAAAACAAAAACAAAACAAAATGAAAATCCCAAGCTATGCATATGGAAAGTTAGTTTCATATGCAGCGTTCTTTTTCTCTCCTTTGTATAGGGAAATGTTTCCATTTGTCCATGTCGTTACAATAACAAGGGACATTTTAAAACATAAATAAAGATGAATCAGAAGCAGCTCCTGGTTGGTTCCTTAGTCCCTGTGCGGGGTCATAGGGCTGTAAATGCTCTGTTAGCTTGTCTCACTAACCATTCATAATATTTGCTATACCTACATCACAGGAGACAAGAGAAGCAATTAAGGATACATATGGACGTGTTTTCTAACTTCCAAATGCCATGTAAGTGTAAGCTATTATCATTAAAAGGAAAGGACAAACATGAAAAGTTAATTTTGAGCTGCCCCTTGAATAGGCTACTGCATTAGGCAGCGAAGCAGTTTTCAGCAGAGCTGGGTGGCCACTGTTAGGAGGTTGTAGACAGGATCCATGGGTTGGTAGACTGGATAACCTCTGAGGCTCTTCCCAGCTCTAAGTCTACAGAACAACAATACATGAGCATTGCTAGAGGTTGTAGTCAATAGGGGTTCTGAAGAGGGAACGTCACTGGATCTTGGAATAGCCAGGAAAAGCCTCATCAAGGAAGAGGGGCCAAGCTGAACAGGTGGGACTTGTTTAGGCAGGGGGAAGGGGGAGATGGGCGTTCCATTCTTCTAGGACTGTGTCTCTGGTATACTGGGCTAACACTGCAGTGAGCTCCTCCCTTTTCTCCTGCTGGACTGGCTCCAGGTCTGGGCAATGAAGACCCAGGGGCATGGCAGGCTTAATTATTAATGGCCCAGCCAGTAATATCAATTTGTGTCAATTCTGGTGATGAAATTCCCTCAAACAGAAGCAAGCCTACTTGCCCCTCCAAAACTCGAGGGTAGTAGGAGCCCCTCAAGAAAGTGAAGAGGTTCCCCCCATCACTTGCTGTGCCATCAGTCAAAGAGGTGTGGTTTCCATGGGTACAGTGTGAACTGAAATGGTAAATCCAGTGTTGACATAACTACCATAAAACCAGCTCTATTCCCAGAGCCCAGTGCCTCCCCACCCAGCTGCTCTGTCCTAAATACTGGCAATCTGAAGCTTGGGCAGGCTTGGCAGGGGCAGGGAAGGGAATGCGCTGGGACACATGTTGGAGGAGGTGCTCTTGGGGGGCCCAGCCTAGGGGAGGAGGAATGAGCCCCTAGACTGGAAGGTCTGGGTCTGTGGCAAGAACAGGAGCCGGCTGCTAGAATCGTTCTAAGGTAGGGTTCTCATCCTTTACTGTGTTATAGATGCCTCTGGAAAGTTGGGTGAAGCCTATGAACCCTCCTCAGAATAATGTTTTTAAATGCATACAATAAAATGCATAGGATTGCAAAGGAAATCAATTATAGTAAAATTCATTTGTCAAAATAATTTTTTTTGAAAAACCAAGTCTGTGGACCCCAGGTTAAGAACTCCTACTCTAAAGGCATTGGTGGGGGGAGGGGATTAGTTAATGGGGCTGAGTGTTACTTCTTCCTGCTGCTTCTTTGAAGGTAGCAACAGAGCAGAAAAATCTAGAAAGAGATGATCCCCTGACTTCCAGCTCACTAGATAATCCCCTACAGTGCCAAACAGGAAAGTATAGGGCTCAGTACATTGTTATCTCTATCACCTCATAAAGATGTACTAACTGTACAGGTGTTTACCCCTACCCCCTCAACCCATCTCTTCCTTTCAAAACATCCTGGGCATGAGCTCTTCTGTTCTGAGGGAAAATCTCACTCCACTCACCTAAGCCCAGAAGCATCACTTCAGAGCATTCTACTACCCAACTCTTGGCCCTGATAATCATTAGACAGTCACTCAATTAATCCGCATTTTATTAAGTACCTACTGTGGGCCAGGCACTATGCTAAGCACAGAGGATATAAAAAGAGGGAAAAGACAGTCCCTGCCCTCCAGGAGTTTCCGATCTAATAGGGGAGACAACATGCAAACAAATATATACAAAACAAGCTCTATACAGGATAATGAGGAAATAATTAAAGGAGGGAAAACACTGGAATTAAGACAGATTAGGGAAGGCTTCCTGTAGAATCTGGGATTTTAGTTGGTGTTTAAGGGAAGCCAGGGAGGTCAGTAGTTGGAGTGGAGGAGGGAGAGCATTAGGGGCATGGGGGATAGCCAGAGATAATGCCTGGAGGAGAGATGGAGCATCTTATTCGAAGTACAGCAAAGAGGCCAGTGTCACTAGATCAAAACAGACTACAACCTGCCTGGCTGGTGCCTTCCTTAGCCCAGAGAAGCAGCAACTGATGATGATGATGATGATTTTAAAATAGTTACTATTTACATTGCACTTTAAAGTTTGTCAAGTACTTTACCTATTTGTATTCTCTCATTTGATCCTCCCCACCACTCTGTGAAATAGTTATTAGCACCTTTTTACAAACAAGAAAACTGAAGTTAAATGGCTTGCCCAGGGTCCCACAGATAGTCTGAGATAGTATTTGAATTGTGTTCTTCCTCTCTCTAAGTCTAGCATTCTATCCACTGTGCCACCAAGTTTCTTCTAAAGCAGAATTAGATGTGGCAGCTTTATAGTGCCCTCAGTTAAGGGGAAAAGCAGAAGAAAGTGGGATGTTTCACTGTAGAGCGAGCAGCTGAGGAGAGCCTATCACTTATTCTCCTGGGAGACCCTTTGTTTGCATATCAAGGCAAACCAAATCCCTTTACTTGTGAAGATGGGTAAGATGAGAACGACTTGGAGCAAAGAAAGTGTGCCCATACTACCAAATCTGCCCATTCTTCAAGGCTTTCTGGCTCAGTAGAACCTGTGAGAACTCACAGTGCACTGTCAGCCTTAAAGAACTCAGTCACCTCCATACCACACTGAGACATTGGAATAACGCTTCAGGAGAGGAAATTTGCCAGTCGTATGTATTTACTTGTGTGTTATTATGTTCCATTTGCCATGACATATAAATGGTAACCTCTGTGAAGGCAGAGTTTACACCTAAACAACCGTGTTTAGTACTGTGCCTTTTGTTGATGAAGATAATGGTGGTACCTGGTGTAGCAGACGTGGACTTCCCAGGAAGCTGAGCATGTAGCCTGGCCCATTCTGGTGGGACATGTGCTCTGGTCCTTTTCTAAAGAATAGCATGATCCAACAACTCCTACTGGGTCACTTGGTGCTCCAATCCACCCCCACTGTTCTTATATTTGCATATGGTAATTTAATTTCTTAACTTAGGTTATTATCACAAAAATCCTGTGAAATTGGTCGATATATCCACACCCCCACCTCCATTTTACCCATGACCAAGAATAGCTCCCATTTAAGGTTTACAAAGCACTTCCCTTGCAACAACATTCCCCAATCCATTATCCAAAATAACCTTCTTTTTCATATTTATTTATTTTATTTTTAATTTATGGAATAAAACAAGCATTTCCATAACATAATATAATAAAAAAGTGATTGCACATGAAACTGCAGATCTATTACTTACAACTTGCTATTCCTTTTAAATATATAATCAAGTTATCATGTAAAGTTTTTTTCTTTTCTTTTTTTTCCCTTCCCTCCTAAAGCACAGCTGTGACCATGCCATTCTCCTGCTCAAAAATCTTCAATGATTTCCTATTACTTCTGGGAAAAAATACTCTTTTCAGTTGACATTACAAGTCCTTCCCAATCTAGCCCCAACCTACCTACCTTTCCCAACGTTTCCCCCCATTGTGCCTCTTCCTATACTCTGTGTTCCAATTAAACTGGCCCCTCTACTGTACCCTGAACTCAGTTTTCCCTTTCTGGCCTCTATAGCTTTGTGCAGGCTGTCTCCTTTCTGTGCTTGGAAATGTATGCCTGTTTCCTTTCTGCTTCTTAGAATCCTTATTTTCCTTGAAGGTTCATCATAGTGCCCCCTCCTTTGGAAGTCTATCCTGGTGCCCCTCGTTGTCAGTACTCTCTTCTTTGTCAAATTACATCATATTGATTTATCTGTCTTACATGTTGTGTCCTAAGTAGAATGTAAGCTTGTTGAGGACAGGTGCTACATTTTGTTTTTTTCCCCTTGCATCTCTAGTCCTTACCACAGGCCTAGCATAATAGATACTTCAAGAACTATTTAATGAATTGTCTAGAACCCTGTGAGGTAGGTAATAAAAATATTATTAGTCCCTTATTTCAAATAAGGAAACTGAGACTCAGTGGTTAAAGGTCTTAACCAAGATCACATATTGAGTTAGTGATGAAAGGGATGCTACATCAACCTACTGAATGTTAACACAAGGTCTTGCCACTTAGCTGGGATAGTCTATTTCTCTTTGTTTTACAGAGCCCAGGAATCTGAAGTGATGGGGGCACTGAGGGCTCCCCAGGAACTCTCCAATGTAACTCCTTTATTGAATTCAACCCTGTCCCAACTTGCTGGGTTCCCCTGGCAAGCTGCCTGTCGCACTTTTCCCTCAGTGGAGCCAGGTTTTTCCTCACCAGACAGGTTTGGGAGGCAACATCAGCCAAGCCTAAAGGATTCTGAATTTCCTAATTAAACTGCTTTTCAGGATGGGTGTTGGGAAGAGGCTATTATTCTCCAGGGAAAAATGAAGAAATGCAAACTCCAGCCATTTTTCTGGTTGCAGCTCCTACCTATAGTGGGTGGGAAGATTATCTTTCCTTAGCAAAGTCTCCTTTTTTGAGAGCTGGTATCACAAAGGGGTTAAAATAGTGGGCTTGTCCGCCTTTTGCTCCTTGTCAACGGTGGCCAGATAATGAGTATCAGGAAGAAAAAAAAAATGGAAAGATTAAAAAAAAAAACTCAGCACAAGCACATTTATACTATACTAGTCAAACAAAATAAAACAAATCTCACATGGGTTTGTGCAGGTGTTAACAAGGACGTGGACTTTGTCCATCCTTCAGACAGAAGGAGGTAAACAAACTGCACACAGACCACAGACACAATCGGGAAGGGAAGGCCAAGTGCATGAAGACAGCTGGGCAGGTAGAAGGAGAACATTCTGAGGATCTGGGGATATTTCCATGTGCCTGCTGGTCAATAATCCCCAGTGTTTCCCAGGGGTAACCTCTCTGACTCTCTCCCACGTGGCAGCTGATGTACAGTCCCTGCAACATGCCCTATAATAGAGGTCCTCCTCCCTCTGTCCCCAAGAGAAACTCAAAAGAAAGTTAAAAGATGGTGAAAATAGAATTTATTTAAGGTCCTCAAGAGCCCCCTGTCCTAATTTCTATAGGTGTCCCTTGGAGGGACTCTTTTTGGACCACTAGGGCATAGGGTGGAACTAATAAAGGTGAAGGTCACGCTTTCTGGGTCATGGCATCAATACAAATCACAGGAGCTGAGAATCACAGCTAAATCAGACAGATACCCACACCAACCCACTCTGGGTTGGGCTGTGCTGTAGGTATTGCTGGGAAATATAGAAGAATCTCTCAAGTGAGTTTAGAAGAGGTGAGCTCAACAATCATGGATTACAAAAATTCAGTGCTCAGCTGCCTCTGTACTTCTGGCTTTCCCTTCCTGATTTTTTCTGTGGTCTGTGTGCAGTTTGACTATTGTTGCCTAGGGTATACAGTCCATGGCCTTGCTAACACCTGCTCAGCTTATTATTTTCTTTTTGTAATGTTTTATTGGTGCTTTTTGCTTTTTACATCACTATCACTTCGAAACAAACCATTTTTTCCTAACTCCAGAATCCCTCCCTTATAACAAGGGTAAAAACAGTTAAGCAAAACAGATACATTAACTATGTCTGGCAGCAAATGCAGCAGTCTCTACCTATATAGTAAACCACCCCACTAATAGATGGGAAGCATGTTTCATATTAGGACCCAAGAATCAAACTGGTCATTGTATTCATCTGAATTCTGATACCTTTGAATAATTTTTTTCCTTTACATTATTTGGTTATGGTGAATATTACTCTTGGTTCTGATTTCTTCACTCAGTATCATCGGTCCATACAAGTCTTCCCACGTTTCTCTGAATTCCTCATATTCTCAGTTTCTTGAGTGCAGTAATATTTCATCACATTCTTATAGCACAGTTTGTTCTGCCATTTCCCAGCAATGGGCACTCACTTTTTTTACCATTTTTTTTTTGGCTACCATAAAAATTTCTGCTATGAATTTTCTGAGATCTATTACAGTTCATTTCTTTCAATCAATCCCTCACACAACATGATTATGAAGACCCTTATCATCCTGGTTACCTTACTCTGGATGTTTTCTAGGTTAACACTAACTTTCACCAAATGTAGTGCCCAGGACTGAATACAACAAAGTAGGACTATCCCTTCCGTTATTTTGGAAGTTATTCCCTTAATGCAGTTTAAGATTACATCTGTTCTTTTTGGCTGCTATAACACACTAGTGACACGTGTTAAACTTTTAATCTAGTAAAACTCCTAAATATTTTCCACAGTTATCCAACCATCTTTCCCCTACCTTGTACTTGTAGAGCTGATTTGAACCTAAGTCTAAGTTCACATTTATTCCTATTAAATTTCACCTCATTATATTCACTTCAAAGTTTTATCTACTGAGATCTTTCACAATCCTTCCTCTGTCATCCAATATGTCATCTGTCACTTCCAATTTTGTGTCTTGTTTAGATCAGACAAATGTACCATCTATGCCTTTGTTCAAATCGTTTATGAAGAAAAGTTAAGCAGCCAAGATCAGATCTCTGAGACACTCACTGCCCTAGAGAGCTTGTTCCACATCGACATAGGGCCACCAATGACTACTCTTTGGGTCCAGTCATTGTTATTTGTTTGATTGAATTAGTGCTTTCTGCCTGATCAAGACACTGTGGTAGGTTCTGAGTGAAAGGATCTAAGACCTTAGCAGAGGGAAAGCGACAACAGGCTCAGGGATGCCCAGGGAAATGCCCAAGGTACAACACCCAATTTGATGATTCCCATCTTCCAGCTCCCTAGAGCTGCTATCAGGTTTAATTACAGGTGATCTCTCTAGTCCCATACTGCCTGGACATGTTTTCCAAAAACTTGAAGGGAAATATCAACAAAAGGGCTAAGCCCCCCCCCCCCGAGGGAGAGACTTTTATTAAGTGGATTTGTTCTGTGAAGTTTGGATTCAGTCAGAGGGCTGTACTTGAGGACCTAGAAGGCCACATGTGACCTCGAGACTCTCCAGAGCCCCACCTCTGTAAAGGCTGGGCAACTGGACATCAGAAGAAAGGTTAAAGGGACTGGCATGATGCTGCCAGGGTAGAAAAGACTGAAGGAGGACTTAAAAACAACCTTGGAGTATGTGGACAGGTTAGTACCCAGATAATAGTAATAATGGAGGATGGAACAAAAGTGGGTCAAATATGGAGCAAGAAGAATTGAAACCAGATATCAGAAAAAAATTGCAAATGTTAAGCAAGGCTAAAGGTTACAAAGATTCCAGCAATCTCCTAGCTTTAGAATTACAAAAAGTTTGTGGATCTTTAAGAAAAAAATAGATCCCGACTTGTCCTGGATTGAGTAGGTACTATACCTCTTGAAAGCAGGAGAATAGCTAAAAATATCTTTCACATCTATGATTCAATGAATGTTTGCTAACTCAATAAATTATTTACTTTGCAGTTAGCATAGGAATTGACCCAAAGTCCTCTTTTTTATAAGCAGAAAGAAGTCACCTAAGATTTCTCAAACCTTCCAGTTATAAGAAGGCTCCCTATCATGGCCTCTTTACTGACCATGACCCAGTGAGCTAGAAATTGGTTCCTGTGAATGTACATCAATACCATTACTCACTCAAAAGCTTTCAAATTACCTTTATTAAAATCTTTTTTTTCTTTTCATTTTTTTATGAAACACCTCAAAACACTTTGCGGTCAGTAACACAGATCAGTAAAAGTAGTGACAACTCATAAGACACTCAACAAAGTTCAACAAATTCCAACCATTTACAAGCCAAAGCTTAAATTAACAAGATTTTTATAAGCTCAATAAATATGTTCTGGTCCAGTTCAAGTATAATTCAACAGATCACAGCCTCAGATATTTCACAAGTAGAAAACCCTGATGATACCGGCCCAATGCTACAACTACACTAAGCTAGTGTTCAAGCCAACAGTTTATTTGCTGAATTCTGTGGGGGGGGGGAGTGACTGAATATTGCTTTCTTTTGGGGGGCAGGGTGGAGAGGGAAGTTGGTTTTTTAAAAAGCAGGTCTTAGTAATATTAAAGCCTGAATTTGATCCAGGGAACAATGTATCTATTGCTAAAAATGGTAAATACTTTTGAACCCCCTTTTGGGGATACACTTGGAAGTTATCAACAAACATTGCAGAAAAACGCCTTTTAAACAGAATAAGAACTTGCCTGGGCTTCTTTTAACACTGTACTAGGTTCAATACATATAGAAATAAAAAGTGCAAATTATGAAGATTGGTGAAGAATCATGCCAATGATATTGTATAAAAATATATATTATATATGTATATATGTACACATGTATATCCTGAAATCTTTTGTAAATAGAGGATCCTGATGGAGTAAAAGAGAAAAACGCCTTAAGAAACATGGTTAGTGAACAACTCTCCATCCCCCACCATGGGCATACTCAGTTCATCAACAAGGAAGACCTAAGAGTTCCTCAAGGGAGCAGCCAATCCAAATTTCCACGGAAACCCTGCCAGGTGAAACAGGCGATGGCAGGGGATTTTCCTACTTTTGGGGGAAGAGTAGGCTGTCACCCTTGGTGGCAAGGTAAACTTCTGCAACAGCTTTCTGATGGTGAGGGTGTAAAGTTTATCCCAATCTGGTTTAGTGAGTGGCACAACCCTAGAAAAGCTGAGAAATGCATCCCCTCCCCTCTCTGTGGTGGCAAGATAGAGACATATGAGGTCAGGATATTTCCCAGAAAGGAAGGAACAGCTAGTGCTGAGGACATAGTACAAGTATTCCTTGTTCACAGGCTACCTTTGGCAACTGGATTCATGATGTGTGGGGACAGGAGAACAGGTCTGGATTGAGCCCCAGTCTTCAAACCTTTTCATGTCTCTTAAAAACCAACCTTCCTGAGGTTCTAAAATGTTCTAATGACAAATTTGGCTTTTCAGCTTTGGTAAAGCCCTGACTTGGACATGTCTAAACTGGTTTATTTTCTTTTAGTGCCTTCCTGAAACCCTTTCTTACACACACACGGGTTTCCAATATCTGTATCTCCTCCCTGGGAACATTTGCTCAAAGTTTATATTCCAAAGTCTTATCATGTTTATGGTGTTTGTATTATATTAGTGGTTCAGACCCATACCCTATGGCTGAAATGTCCACTGAGTTCTAACCTGCCATAAGAAATGAATAATTCTCTCATGCTATATCTGCCAGGAGTGATAAGACCAAATACTGGGAATCTCTAAAGATTTCTTTAACTGCCTACATTTTAAAGGCCCAAGAAGGCCCGATTGACTTTGCAGAAGTGTCTTGACTTCTAGGGGCAGAACTGCGCTCCACTTCATACCATTCTGAGGTTTCCCCCACAGGACTGGGAACTTCACAAAAAGTATCCAGGAACAAAATACCGCACATGGAATAACTGACTCACTGGCCAGGGATAACGTAGCAGCTGAGAAAGCTTCTGGCCTAGAAAGGTAAGATCTGTCTAACGTAGAAATGATCCCTCTGACCACCTCAGATCTGCAAAGAGTTTGAGTACAAATTATTAAAAGCCTCATGACAAGAAGCTTCAAAGAGGATCATCCCCAGCTAGCTACAGGCTCCCTTAATCCAGGTGTGAAGGGCCCTAGGTCAAAGGAACCTCAAGGCCTAGACTTCAGCTCAGCAACCTCTTTCTTCCTCAGCTGATCCCAAAGCTTAAGGGGCATCTTAACATCATTGGGTTAGGAGGTTTTTGAGAAGAATACAACCCAGACACCCCAGCATGCAGGCACCTTCGGGTGAGTCAAGGACAGAATCTTGGCTGGCAGTTTCATTGTTTTGGTGTTTCTCAATCCGACTCCAAGCACCGCTTTATGGCAGTCATTTGTCCCGGACACACACCAACTGCTATTATAGCTGGAGGCAGAGGAAGTGTATGCTTCATTTTAATCCAACTGAATCCATACCAAATCCACTGTCCAAAATAAAACAAGCCCTCATTTCTCCCTAATTTGGGGTGGGGGTGGGGGTAGAAAGAAGGAGGGGATTAATCTGGAGGGAAATTATTTAGGCTTTCAGAAAGGTTTTTTTGGGGTGTCTTTCAAAGTCTCCTTCATTCTAATTTAAGACATAAAGCTAATGAACTTTCAGAAATAACTGAATGAAAGATCTTTAAAAACAGGTTACTAAAAATGGTGGCTTGGCCATATATTTGGAGAATGAAGGAGATTGAATCAGGCCCCTTAAGAATGTACTCCTTGCCTTTCTTGGTGATGTTTGTTCTAACTCCAGAGCTCTGGGTACTCTAGCTGGGCTATCCCAAGCAACGAACAGCAAGCAGAGAGATGAATACTACTTCATTCAAGTGTCTCTTTACATAGACTTTTCTCTTTGAGGCCCTTCCCATGGATGACCCACCCTTCTTTTGGCCTGATGTGTTATGTCCCATCAAGAATTTAAACCTTGTTAAAAATCCCTGAGGAGTCAGATTTTTATGAAAAGGAAAAGGATGTGGGCACAGAACGCAAGGAGAGTCAGGCGAGAGTTTGAAAAAGGGCTTGAGAGAGAAAGAAACACGCACGCACACATACAGAGAGGACATGCAACTCTGCCTGTTGGACGTGCCAGGCCTGCTTTGTTGCGCGAACAGTTTGGGGAGCATTTTCACTGGTTCTCTGGGTGCTGATCCAAACAATGTGTCCTTTGCTTCGCTTTGCTTTCCTTCCTCATCTTGAAGGAGAAGATGCAGTAGTCTTGCCTTGGAGATCAGCGAGGTACCACTGGCAATCCCTCATTTCGCCTCATCTTGTTTCCGCTGGGTCAGAGTTTTTTCCTCTCAAAGTGGGGCACAATTCCGATGCCACAGTCATCTGGCTTCGGGCTGCTGCCCTGTTCATTGCTCTTTAGGCCTTCCTCTGCCAGCTGGGACAAATACTTCTGCACAGGAAGGAAAAGCAAATTCAATTCCAAGAGAATGACTGAACAAGCACCTGTTTGAGACCAGGCCCTGGGCTAGGTGCTAGATAATAACAGATTACATGTGCACAATGCTTGACAGTTACAAAGTATATTTTCATCATAATTGAAACTCAATGTAACTCTGGGGAACTGGCAGGACAGTCATGATTGCTCCATTTTACAGCTATGAAAATTGAGGCCAAGAGGTGCGTACATGCCTAAAAAGTCATGTGGCTGACAAGTGGAAAATCTAGGACTACGTCCTAGGTCTCCTAACTTCCGATCCAGGGCTAGTAGGCATTGTGGCATAGTGAATAGAGAGCTTAACTTGGAATTAGGAAGATCTGGGTTCAAATCCTACTTCTGATACTTAATAATTGTGTGATCACAGTCAAGACAATTATCCTATTTAAGCCTCAGTCCTCTTATCTAAAAAATGGGAATAATAATACAAGTAATACCTCACAAGCTTGTTAAGCTCAAATGAAATAATAATGTATGCAAAATGCCTTGAACATTTTAAGGTGCCGTGTAAATGGCGATTCTTTACTTTTTATTATTAACAAAGGGACCACAAAGAGAGATGTCATGTCACCACAGCAATCTACAGAGAATTTATTTGCAAAGTATTCAAATGCCAGGGGGAATTGGAGGGGTCAGATGAAGCAAGGAAGTCCTTTCCCTTCAAACTTCCTGGCAATGCAGTGATCATCAATAACTCACGATTTTACCAACAGATCAATATACTGCATTAATGTACTTCTTTCATTTCAGCAGAAATGGAGACATGTACTATAAGGGGATTATAATGTTGCATGCATGGTAAAACACAGTCACTGAATAAATTGTTTTTGTTTTATTTTTCTTTGTTTTTCTTTGTTCTGCTTGAGATAGGGATGACTGCAATGTAGAAACAAAAGATAACGATAATAGAAGCTACTAAAACTTTCTTTTTTAAAGAAAAAGTGTTTTAGGGACACTATTCTGCAGAAGCCTCAGAGATCAGCAGCATCTGAATTTCTAGTTACCTTTAGAACATCTTCAGCTTGATGGTCTACTGACACTTTAAAACTTGTATGTACAAAACAGAATTTATCTTTTCCCCTAAAATTGCTCTTACTTTGGACTTCATTCTTTTTGCCTATGGTACAACTGCCTTTGTGGTTATTTTTTGACTCCCCCCCTTCCTAAATCCAATCACCTGCCAAGTCCTGTTAACTCAACGTCTTCTCTTCTTTCCCCTCCCAGTCCTATTCCTGGATTGCAGACTTCCAAACTGTGCTTCTGCTGTTAGCTCATTCCTAGAAACCCTAGAAACATCCAATAATCCCTGAAGTCTTCTCACCCCCAGAATGTCCCCCTGTAAGGTTCATTTCCTGCTCCCATTGCTGAGGACCTCCATTGTGTGGAAGGGCCTAGGTTGGCCTTTGTTACTGCCCAAGCCCTTCTCCAAGCTGTACTCATGACTCTGGACTTCCTCTACTATACCACTGAAACCTCTTCCCTCTAGAAGTCCACTTCCACCTTGGACTTCTCACATTGGAAGTACCCTGTCATATCTTCATTCTTCTCCAGGTTACTTTCCTGACTCTAGAGATTTTCTCCACCATGCCCAGGGTCATGGAACAGCATAGACAGCATTTAAATCTATGTTTCTCTTGACTCCTAATCCAACATTCTTTCTATGATATCACTCTCTCTCTCTCAGGGGATCTTACACTTTCTGTCTTTTGTCTCAAGGGCTCCAACTGTTTTCATCTCCCCTCCTCCTGCCTTGTCATAAGGCAGGTACTCTGATTGTTGTGATGATCAAATATGTCATACTCCTTCTAATTTGTGAAAAAGGCCTGTATTTTAATTATGAGTATTTTCTAACCTATAAATACTTTCTTTACTTGTTGGAAAAGAAAGAAGGTAACTTGCTATGAGTCTTGTAGCTAGCTGTTAACTTAGAGCTGAAAAAGTGAATTCACTTGCCATCTGGGACCTGCAGAATTCTGTAGGAATTGTTAGCAATGAATTTTAACGTCATAATCCCCTGTCCAACCTGGGATAACTTACTCTCTAGCGTAGTATAGAAAACACTAAATTTGGAATCAGAAGACTTGGGTCTGAATCCCACCTTTGTTCTTTCCCATCTGTGAGGCCTTGGGAAAATCTTCTCTGGGCCTCAGCTTCCTCATCTGTGAAATGAAGGGGCTGGGCTGCATGACCTTTAGGTCCCTTTCAGCTCAATTCAACAAACTATTATTCTTCTAACTAAAATGTCATGATGCTAATGATTTCCCACTGAACAAACTTGAGATTTAATTGGGGGGTGGTTGGGGTAGGAATGCAGAGAAGATGGCAGAGATGACCTTAGAAACCACCTTTAGAATCAAGGGCATCTCTGTGATAATCTCATGTGTGGCTTCATAAGGAACCAGTTAGGTGCATCTGGGGCGATGTGTGGCAGACTGGGACAGACACACACTCACTTTCCTCAGTAAGTCTGAGCTCCCTGGGGCTTTGACAACGGAGGGAGAAATGGAATGGGAGAAGGCATGCTGCCCTACCACACTGGAAAGAGACCCTGATCCCTGCACAGTGTCCTGCCAGTGCCTCTCAGGGCAACAGAGCCTCTTTCTTACCTGCAGATTTCTGTAGTGGATAGAACTGCGGCAGTGGCTTGTCTTTGCTGTCTCCTCATTAGTGTAGAAAAGACCACACAACTTGCAATAAAACCCCGTCCTGGGCACCACAAACTCTACTCCTGTCCAACAGGGAAGGAAATATGTTAGAAATATGGTAGACTCTCCCCTTCTCCCCAGCTCCTGGTTAACCTTTGAGGACAAAGACTGACTTGGGCCTGGCCAGGGTCTGCGCAAATTTTGGTATATCCCTAGGAAAAACAAGGATAATTCATATTTGTATAATGCTTTCAACTTTGCAAACTGCTTACTTTTACATTTATAATTTTACTTAATCCTCACCTATGAGGTAGATAGTATAGGGTAGGGGTGGGGAACCTATAACCTCAAGGCCACATGTGGCCTTCTAGGTCCTTGGGTGAGGCCTTTTGACTGAGTCCAAGTTTTACAGAACAAATCCTTTTACTAAGGGTATTTGTTCTGTGAAGTTTGGATTCAGTCAAAGGGCCATGCTTGAGGACCTAGAGGGCCTCGAGGCTGCAGCTTCCCCATCCCTGGCATAAGGATTACTATCTCCATTTTACAGATGAAAAAAATGAGGCTTCAACAAGTTGAGATTTATCCAAAGTCACCCCCTTTAAGAAGTTTTCCTTCATTCCCCTGACCTGATATGATCTCTCCCTCTGTCTGATTCTCGCAGTATTTTGTAGCTCTCCTAGGGTCTTATTACACCCTTCCTGGTATTACAGTCACTTGTGCCTTTATCTTATCTTTCTTTACTAATTTGTAGTCTCACTGAGGGAAAGACTGAGTCACATTTATTCCCTGTTAACACCTATATACCCTGCACATAGTAGGTGCTCAGTGAATGTGAAATTGTGAAAGCAGTGGATGGGGGGAATGAACACTAGATTGCAAGTCCAGAGTTTGCCTAATAATAATAGCTAGCATTTATACAGAGCTTTAAAGATTAGCAAAACACACTGGAAATATATATTTGTAATATTATATATTTTCACTTACAGTATACACTTATATTATACATTTATCCTCACAACAATCCTGGGAAGCAAATGCTATTGTGATTCCCACTTTATAAATTAGGAAACCAAGGCAGACATGGGTCAAGCGATCCACCCAAGGTCTTACAGCTAGTAAGTCTGTCTATGACAGGATGTAAACTCAGGTCTTCCTGACTCCAGGTCTAGTACTCTATCTACCTGAGTCTGAGAAAATTTAAGAGACTTGTCCAAGGTCACACAACCAGTAAATTAAACTCTCTATACATCCTGCCATAATAAACACTATTATTAGGAAATGGTAAAAAGAGCCTTGGGCTCAGAGTCAGGAGAATTGGGTTCTAGTACATATATGAGAGAGACTAAAAAATTATAAAGTAGTATACAAATATAAGAGTTGGTAAACTCCCTAGATCTCCCTTCATGGCTGTGGCTATTCCTATTTCAGGAAAGAGACCTCTCCAGCCATCAGAGGACACCTGTTTTTCATCCCTATCATCTCCAACACTTTCATCTTCAGGACCCGAGACACATCATTCTCCATGACTATACACAGTAGAAAATGAGTATGGGTGGCAAGAAGATCATCCATAGGACATAGCTTCTGGAGTCTCTTGGCACCAGAAAGGAAGTTATCCAAAATTGAAATGGCTCTAAGCCAGCTGCTAAACAGCTGTACACAGTGCACAAGTTATAGAGGGCTTGAAATGACTGTTCTCCTGCTCACCCAAGCAGGAAGGATTTTCAGTATATCTCAGCACCCCCTGAAATAGATAAGAATTCCAGGCTTGCAATTAGCAAGTTAATTTTTTTTCCAGTTCAAAAATAGCATTTGCCCTTTGGAGTCAGATAGGAGATGGAAAACACTAGAGAGTAAAAGATATGTCTTTGTCCTTTGTGATTCCTCCACAGTGCAGAGGGGGCACAGTGGATATAGCGCTGTGGTTGGAGTCAGGAAAACCTGTGTTCAAACCTTGCCTCAGACACTAGCTGTGTGATTGTGGGCAAATCACTTAACTCAGCCTCACCTATTTGTAAAATGGAGGTAATAATAATGGCAACTACCTCACAAGATTGTTGTAAGGATCAGATAAGACATGTGAAAGCTACTTGCAGATCACAACTGTTATTCAAATGTTAGCTATTACTGCTATCTCTATGCCCACTCCTCTCTAGCTTTTTGCTGGGTCCTTTTTAAATTCCTGATGGCCTAAGGTGACATATTCCTTAAAATCCTATCTTCACCTTCTCTGCTGGCTCTGCACTTTTCTTCCTTGGCAATCTCAGCTATACTCATGGCTTAATGGGTAAGAATCTATATCTCCATCCCCAATATCAAGCCTGCATTTTAACTGTCCTCCCCACCAGGGTTTATATCCAGATATGCTGGGGCCATTTCAAAATCAGTTATGTCCGAAAAGAATTTATTGTCTTCTCTAAATCATGTCCTCCTCTGACTCCCCTATCTCTGACCGTTTCACTAGCATTCACTCAGTCACCTATGTGGTAAATCTTGGTGTTATCTTTGACTGCATTTTGGATTGGTGACTGATTCTTAACTCGTGGAGGAGCCTGGGAACTAGTCAGCTGAATTGATTGTTCCTGACATTTCCTACTGTGACTGTGGCCTCGACACAGACAGCTGTAAGAAGTACTGCTAATGCTCTTCCTAAGGGTAGAAATACCTTTCTCTCATCTCCCCCTCAGGTAAGTCAACTGAGAAATCATGCACTTGTACACTTTAATCCAAAATAGACTGATTTTTTCTCTTATTCTTTGTCCCTCTGTTTCTGTCTCTTTCTGTTTGTCTGTCTCTGTTTGTCTGTCTCTGTCTCTATCTCTGTCTGTCTCTCTCATCTCTCTCCCACAGCCCTTGCCACCCCCAACTACATAAGCCACAGGAAATGGAGGGGTTTAGGAAGCAGTGATGCATAGGTTTGTGCAGCCCCAGGTTCAGCTTTACCCCCTAGGTAGGTGGCAAGTGACAGTGCTAAATTTGAGATATTTGTTCATTATTCTAAGCAAGGTTGTACTGAGCTCTTCCTCCAAAGTCTGGTTGGGATAGATGGTGTATGTGGGAAAGGAGCGGGAGATCTTTAAAAGCACATTCTATTGGAAAGACCTGAAGCTTCATTTGTGGCACCACCCAGTTGGGTCCCACAGGGGAGAGAGGCCAGGGAGATAAGATGTGATGAATCTATCATCACATACCCAATCACATCTCATCTAAACAAAAGGAGGGCTAGTACAAAATACAGCAAACAATCTAAAATCATTTCTATTAGGCAGCAGCATATAGCCAGACACACACCCAGCTCCATTCACCAAGCATTTATTTTCTTGTTCATTATTATTTTTGGGTTCATTATCATCATCCTCTAAGAGACAGGAGAAGCAGGCATTCAGAAGCATACCCTCAGACACTCACTCATCCCTTTCTTTCCCGCCCCTCTCATCTCTGGGCCACAGCTGGGTGGCACCCCAAAAGAAGCCTCAGGTCTTTCTGATAGAACGTGCATTTGAAGATCTTCTACTCCTTTCCTACATACATAATCTGTCCCAACTGCACTTGGCTCCTGCGGCCTCAGTGAGAAGCACTCTGCTACTGTTGAAAAAGGTCTGGATTTCTCCTCTCTCTAATCTCTCATCCCCGAAGCTTCCAAAGTGACCTTGAAGATTAAATGCAAACTCCAGAATCCCTTGTTTCTTTCAAACCTCAATTCAAACGCCATCTCCTACATGTGGCCAGCTGCTAGTTTGGCTACCCAGCAAAATTACCTTGCATTTATTACATACATAGTTAGATGTGTAAGTATTCTTGCCTCCTATCAAATGTGAGCGCTTTTTATTTATATATTTGTATCCCTTGTGCCTAGTCCAGGGCCTGCCACAAAGTAGACATTTAATAAATGCTTGTTGATGAATTATTGACCAAAGTCCTGCCTCCATTATTTGCTTGCCATGAGACTTTGGACAAGTCACAAATAATAACTACCTTCACTTGATGGTTTTCCTCACAACAGTCCCATGAGGTAGTTGGTGCAAGGATTATTATTTTTGTTTTGCAGACGATTATGACGCTCTAAAGTGGGTCTTGAGGCTGCAGGTTCCCCACTCCTGCTCTAAAGGGTGAATCTACCTGCCCAAAGTCACACAGAGGACACAATACCAAAGCCCCTGGTTCTCCACTACTTTCCATTTACATCTGAAACTACTCATTATAAATAAACCTGCTCTGCCTCCTTTCTGGGGTTGTGAAGGTCAAATGAGATAATGTAAGTAAAGTGATGTGTAGCTACAAAGCACTATATTATTATTATTATTATTATTACCACCATTGTTATATTCACTCCAGCCTCCTAGTCTACACTAAAACCATTTCCCCTGCCCCAGTGCTCCTGCTCCTCCTCTGGGCTTATCTGAGTCCTATGCTAAGGCTCAGCTCCAAGTTTCTTGCTCCAGCAAGCCTTCCTGGCCAACTAAACACACCTGGAGCTCACCCTTAGGAATTCCTACAGCATTTACTGCTCATTGAGCACTTAGCATATTGACTTCTATTGTTAGTTAAACCTCTGCACCCTCCCAGGAAGACTTCCAGGTCCTGCCCCAGGTCACATCATCCAGATTGTTTAGACCTCAGCATATCTACCTGGCCCCACTTACCTAACCAACCTTTACTGTCATCTTCCTATTATGCCACAAGACATGCACACTCACCCCCTTTTCTACCTGGGAACAGTAATCAAAACAACACTGACATTATTTCTGGAAAGGGCATGCCCTCAGGCATGCCCTTCTGGCTCCATTAACAGCCCTTGTGACTTCCTTAAACAAAATTTCCTTCCTTGGCCACCACTCCCCAGAATGTATTGGCTTACCCGTTCAAACTCATGTTCCATGAAGGGAAGGACTGTCTCTTTTATATTTACATTCCTAGCACTTAGCACAATGCTTGGCACATATCATAGTATCTGCTTAACAACTAGCTTTCTTTCTTTCTTTCTTTCTTTCTTTCTTTCTTTCTTCCTTCCTTCCTTTATTCCTTCCTTCCTTCCTATCTGCCCAGGATTAGGTACTATGTCTTATTTGTCATTTTATGTCTCTCAGAGCCCCCATGACTGAGTCTTACCAAAAAATGGTACTCAGAAAACATTTGTTGATTTGTAGCACCCAAGCAATAGAGTCAATTTTTGATGTATGGAGATAATTCACAGATAACTTCAGTCTATGGAACTCTCCCCACTAACACTGACAGGAATCAGTCCTTGTCTCCTTCCACACCCACCCTTTCACCAGGGCCAAGGTTCCTAATGGTGTAATGTGAGTTGGATAGCTTATTTCTCTCGCCCTGCCCACCTGTGCCAGCAGTACTGAGTGATGAGATGACCCTGAGAAGGAAGCTGAGGGAAAGGAAAGAAGCATGGGGTGTGGAGAATAGTCTAACTATACATAATTCACCCTCTGCATAATTGAGAGTTGACTGGAGGCATTATAGATGTAAACATGATTGCTTTGTGACGCATTGGAAATGTCTATAAAGAAGCTAAGTTAGCAATGTACAAGAGCATTATCATAATAAGAGCCAGTTATATAAGGTATGGAGAAGCATATATGGGGCTACTCTTGCTTCCATTTTCAGTCTCTATTAACTGCAATAATTAAAACTGCATTTGCTGTCCAATAACAGCTCTTGAATGAAGGTAATTATATGTTAGTCGTAGTAATAAACCTGCCACTGAATTGAGAGTATAAGCATTTGGGGATTGAGCTTCTGCCGGTTAGGAAGTGCCAGACTGTGACAGTTCCTGCTGGCATGCCTCAACCAGAACAAGGATGACCAGTAAAATGGTGGAGCCTTCCCCTATGTTGGGCCCTTTTACTAGTCCCCAATGTTTCTGCTTTCCTCTACTTTACTGGGGACCCAGGCCAGACCACAGGCTGCTGTTGTATTTCTCTGAAACCACAAGGAACACTTGACTTTTAATCCCACCTCCCACAAGACTCTTATTGTTCTCTCTGCCTGTGAAGAAACAGAGGTGGCAGGCTGGTAGAATTAAGTGAAAAGAATAGTGTATTAACTTTTAGGAATCTTCATTTGCTGTGTGACCCTGGGTAAGTCATTTCACTTTTTCTGAGCCTGAATATCGTCCTCTATCAAGGTAACTATCAAATAATGGATGAGAAAGTGCTTTCAAAAGTACAAGCTACACACAGGTAACCAGTGGTATTACTTCCTAACTTTTCATGTATTTATGTTTTTTCTTCCTAACTAGACTTCCCAAGCTCCATCAAAGACCATGTGATCCACTTGGTGATGATATTCCCACCCCTCTTCCCCCTAGTGCTTAGCACAATATTATGTTCAATAGATATTGTTGAATAAATGAATTCTCTGGAATCCTTCCACCCTCTCCCAAAATCTGACATCCACAGGGAGAAGCTCCACTGTTCAGAACTAGGGGTAGAGGCTACCATCTTGAAATACTCTGAGTTCAGAATGGTATTCTTTTTTTGTTTGTTTTTGTTTTGCCTTATAGATCATAGGACTTATGGCTGGAAGGAATCTTAGAGATCATCTAGTCCGGGGTGGGGAGCCTGTAGATGTGTCTAGGTCCTTGGGTGGGGCCTCTTCACTGACTAAAAGTTTTATAGAACAAATCCCTTTTATTAATGGATTTGTTTTGTGAAGTTTGGATTCAGTCAAAGGGCTGCAGTTGAGGACCTAGAGGTCCACATGTGGCCTAGAGGCTACAGGTTCCCCACCCTTGCCCAAACTTCTTATTTTACATATGAGGAAACTAAGGCCTAGAGAAGACAAATGATTTTCACATGGTATGAAACTAGGCTTCAAACTGAAGTCCTTTAATGCCAAATCCTCTTTCCATTGGCTGGTAGCAAACTGACCTCTTCAAAGTGAGTAAGAAACAGAAGATAATTCTTTCACCGAACCCAACACAATCAAAATGGCATGATTGAGGGAAGAAAAAAACAAGAGCAACGCATTTTTTAAATCAATGAAAAGTAGGAATCCTGCCATGTTAGCCAGGCAACTCATCTTGACCAAGCTGTCACCATTCCAGAGGGAATGACTGTATTATCTGTATTTATTGCATGGACTTTTTAAAAATGCTTTTTGTGATATTTTTCCTATTTCTGCCTGAAATGATATCAGCAACATTATTTATATGTTACTAGATTTTAGGTCTTAAAAGGACACTAGAGATAATCTACTCCAGGCTCCTTGTTTTAGAGATGAGGAGACTGAGACCTAGAGAAGGAGGTGACTTTCTACAGAGTTAGTACAAAGGAGCAGTAGGAGACAGGATTAGGACCTAGGTCTCCTGACTCATACATAATCCAAGTTCCTTCCACTATACCAGGCTATCTCCTTCTGGAGAGATTGTTCCCTCAGGCTTCTCTATTTGCATATGGGAAATATCAGTTAGGAGTCTGTGTCCTACTTTCTTTGCTGAAGTTCAAGATCCCCTCTCTCCAGCCTGCATAAGATCTAAATTCACTCCCTTGGTTTCCTTAGGAATGAAAGCACTGACCTCTAAAAAGAGAGACCTGTTAGCCCTGGCTCACAGGAGTCCTTAGGTTCTAACATCTTGTTCCCATGAAGTATCTCCTCCATCATCAGGAGATGAAAAACACAAGCAATGCTAAATGTCACCTGATAAACCCAGGTTGTTGCCAAAGACACAAAGAATTGCTCAAGGTGCCCTTAGATGTTAGCCCGGAACTTCCAGCTCACACCATCACCTACGAAGCAGAAGCCCCGTATGCAACCTACCAAGAGGAATGCTAAGTTCACTGAACACATCTTCTGGTTCCCAGGAAGGCAACGGATGAGGCTGTTTTGTCTCCATCTCACTATAGGCCAATGAGCTCATCTCCAGGGATGGGACTTCTGTCAATCTGGAGTTTTCTGGAAAATATAAGTGAATATAGGTAATTCACAAAACACATCATGCCATGAAAAATCCCTGCGATTTATCTATACCCTGTACATTCGGTGACTGACCAATGGTCACCTGGGCTGCTTCATCACATGGAACCTGCCAAATGATTGCAATTTAGAACCAAAGTACCTTAATTAAGATCATCCCCCCTCCCCCCATGTCAAAACAACAGCATGCATATTGCAATCTTGGCATATCTTTTCATTCTGTTTAACAAGGAGAGAGGCTGTTTAAAGCTCTGGCTGGAGCAGTCTACTGATATCAAATGGGAGAGTCAACACACCCATAGCATAATTCAGCATGATCCATCTCTTTGCAAGCAATGAAGAGGGTAAATGAAAAGGTAAATGTCCCCACATTTAACCATGGCAAGAAGGGCAATGACATTCTTGCCCCAAACCTGTCAAGCATTATTTCTAAAGATGAACTCTAAATGCTATATAAGATAACGAGCCAATCATGACAAAGACATGTTCAGGCCTATGCCGACAGAGTAAAAGATGGCCCAGGCAAAGGAAGGCATTTCAGAAAGCCTGCCCCTCCCTTATTCAAGGCCATATCACAGGTTTTCTGAGGCAACAGGAAGGTCACTCAGTAGTGCTCTCCACAGGATTCAAAAGAACAGGTAGAAACTGCCCAGTTCACCCTGAGAATGGTTGGAATGACTTTCAGAGTACCTGGAATGCCATACTCTGATCTGGCTCTCTTATTCCACCAGGCAGAATAGAAGTAGCGAGTGATGGATTAGAAGGATTTTTACCACCTGGTTCTATTACGACAGTCTTCCTTCATACACTAAAGCCTCACATTAGTCTTTGGGATGCTAACTGGCTGCTTTACAATGCATCTTTAGCTAGAATCACTATAAATTTTTTTAAGGAATATTCTCTCTCCCCTTTTTGGCTTCTGGTTTTCATTTAGTCTATCCTGATGCTTACAACTTTGCATTGCAGGTAAAATGAAGCTCAATCTATTTTAAAACAAACTTTATGACATCATAGGGTCCCGCACAGTCATACTGCATCCATCACCTCATAGACCATGCATCGCTAATTTTGAGTTGGAATAATAATAATAAATAGCTAACATTTATATGTGTAAGGCACTGTGCAAAGCATTTTGCCAATATTATCTCATTTGATCCTTAGGACAACCCTGAAAGGTAGGTGCTATCGTTATCCCCATCTTAATGATGAGGAAATTGAGGCAAATAGAGGTTTAAGTGATTTGCCCAGGGTCCCACAGCTCGTAAGTGTTTTGAGGTTGGATTTGAATTCGGAAGGGGCCTCAGATGCTATCTCATTTGACAGGTGCGGAAACTGAAGCCTAGAAAGCTTAAATGATTTACTAGGTGACAGAAATGGGAGGGTAAGTGATTTATCCCACCACAAACGTAGGAAGTGACAGTACCAGAATTGAAACTCAGAGCCTGTGACTCTAAGTCACTGCATCACACTGCCTCCCTCTACTGAATCAAAGAATCACAGAATATCAGAGCTTCTAGGGAAGGACTAGTGAGACCAGCTAATCCACCTACCTCACCTTAGAGACAAGGAAACTGAAAGCTAGAAAACTTAAATGATTTATTAGACAGCAGATATGGGACTCAAAGCCAGGTCTGCCTACTCCAAGTGCTCTCCCCACTAGGCCATAGTGGACAGGTGTGGGAGATCACAGAACAAGGCCTGACCCACTCCCAAACCCTGGTGGGTTATCGTTCTGGGGTGGCAACAAGAGGGAGAAAACGAATCAAAAAATACTTCACAGTGAGCACTGCTTCCCCTGCCCCATACTCTTCTTCCACCTCTCCTTCCTTAAGTCCCCTGTGCAGTACAGAAATAGCTGCCCCAGGATTGCCCATGTGGACTTGTGCCATGCAGACACAAGAGAGGCTAGGCTGTTAGCTGATCTGCAGGAACTGTTGCTGTTTTCACTGATAATCTAAACTAATTTTAGCAGCAGTTCATCTGGGCTCATGTGAACTCAAAGGAGACCAACCTGTCTGATTATGCCTCCTAGAAAACTCATTGCCTCCTATCCTATCTCCTTTACACTATTTGTCTCAAAGCCTTTAAAAGTTTTACTTGGCTTATGGAAGCTTTCTTCTATTACCGAATTACTTATAAGGCAGTCAATGGTTATTAGCAATATTATTAGCAATGTTAATAGCAGCCTGCAAAACTCCTGTGTTACAGTCCTCTAGTTAGAAAGTCCATGACTGAGTGCCGCAGCACATGACAAAAAGTTAGTAGTTACCCTCAGTCAACATTTCTTGGCAAGCCTGGCTTTGGTTGCTGGTCTGTGTGGGGGAGCTGGGCTTCTCCTCTGGTTTGCCGCTTTCCTGTGTCCCATTTTTAGGGGATCCCATCAGTTTATAATCATCTAGGAAAAGACCAGACTGTGTACCCCCTTCCTCTGCTGGCTCTTGGGAAGACATTTTTTGGGATGTGGGGACTGGGTTAACATCTGAGTTTTCAGCTCCCTTTCCTTCCTTCTTGTAGCGATTTGGATCTTTAGGAAAGCTGTCGTCCTCAGGCTCAGCTGGCTTCTTCTCAGTGTCTAGATTTACGCCCGTCTGCCTTTCAAGCCCTATTTCATCAGAATGGCTCCTGGAGGCAGCACTTTCTCTGTCCGACTCGAATCTGATTTCAGCAGCTCCGCCAGCCGCAGATTCACCTGCCTCCTTGGCTAATTCCCCATGATCAGTGTTCAGGTCTAAAGGGGTCATCCCACAGGGAAATATTTCAGGGCAGGTTTTGTCCTTCTGCCCAACTGGCACAATCTCCTCCAGTTCTGTGATGTCTGGCTCCATGATAAAGTCTTCCTCTTCCCCCACCTCGTCCACTGTAACAAGTTCTTCCATGTTGGTAGGGTACCAGCTCTCCCCCTCCACCTCACTTCCACTTTCCCAATCTTGTTCCTGTATAAAAAAGTTGAATGTTGATCAGAAGATGGCTTACGAACTGACCTTAGCAGTCGAGAGACAGGCCGGAGTGCTCTAACCATGCCCACAGAGAATGCTCTAAGCACAGTGACCGAGTGTTCTTCTAATTTGAACTGGAAAGAATTACTTGGTAATTTAGTAGCACTAAACCTCTCAAGCTCCACACTGCAGGCCATGCATTGCTTAAAGAGTGTTGTGTTTCCCTTGGTGTCTTTAGAAGTCAGTTGGCTATACTCTGAACCCCTAAATGCCACCAAATTGGAAAAAGTCAGAAACACTTCAACTATTCCATTTAAAGTAACACATTGTAATTACCTATTAAAATATAAACAGATTTTGTAAAACCCTTCAACTTGTCTGAGTTATTTTCTTGTGACAGTGGTCATCATTTTGATAGGTATTTGGGCACAAATAGAAAAGATCCTGCAAAAATGTACATGCATATTTCTGCCTTTGTGGGCAAAAATGTACATGCATATTTCTCACTTTGGACACCTACTGAAACCACTTTTCTTAGTGTTCCAGGATAGCCCAAAGAGTGGGAAAGCAGCCTCAGGAGATCAGTTTTCTCCTGCCACAGATACTGATATCTTCCTCATCTGACATCAACTTATGACTGGAAAGTTATGAAACTGGACAGTTTCCAAGGACATTTCTTGGTGCCTCAGAAGCAGCAGACTGAGTATGTGTGTGGGGGAACTGTAACTGGATTTTTCACTCTAATTATATAAAATAATCCACAGCATTACAAATGATGTCTGGGGACTTGTGGGGTTATTATCTAGGTTCTCTGTGGCCTGTGGGTCCTGTTACTTGAAATTCTATTTTGGCAAGATGGTTTCTTAAGCCTTATGGTATATTTTTAGCACTCATTTTCTCAACAACTATGACCAAGTGTCAGGAGTGTGAAGCAAAGATTTCCAGAGAAAGCTATCTCTCAAAGTCTAGGTTGCATACGTGCATGTGTGTGCATGTGTGTACAAGTGTGTACATGTGTGTTTGAAGGGAAAGTAGGCTATGAATAGATTTCATTTGGAGAGAAATAGATGGGATATCTGAGGATGGCTACTTAGCCTGGGTACCATACTTCCAAATGGGGAAAACACCTTCACAAGATCCTATATGGATTTGGTACAGATATGGGTAAACTGATTGTATCTCAGATGAGAGTTACCTTCTCTTTCCTTTCATTTGCTGTATCAGAATCTTCTATTTTCATAAATTCATCACTTTCTTCCAAAGCTTCCTGTTCTTCTTTCCCAAGCTTAGAGGAACAAAGATAAAACAAAATAAACAGTGTTAACAATGGACACAGGAGGGACAAAGGGGCAGTGTGAATATGAACTAAAAAACATCTTCAGGTTAAGTCTTCAATAACAAAAGGTACCCTTTTTCATTTAAAAACATTATTTTCAGAAGGGAGAACAGAGGTTTCATGGGAGCACCGAAGGAATCTGTGACACAAACATATAAAAGGTTAAGAACCCCTAGCCTAGGGGTGGGGAACCTGGGCTTCCCTTGAGGCCACATGTGGCCTTCTAGATCCTTGGGTGAGGCCTTTTGACTGAGTCCAAGTTTTACAGAACAAGTTCTTTTATTAAGGGGGTTTGCTCGGTGAAGTTTGGATTCAGTCAAAGGGCCACACTTGAGGACCTAGAGGGCCATACGTGGTCTCTGTGAGAAAGATTTTGGGTAGTTAGGCTTCCACAGCAGAATAAGAAATTCCAAAATCTTGTGGATAGTCCCTCAACCAATCAGAAAGTATAGCAAACAACTAGCTCCTTAAGAAAGAACCCTGGAGGCCAAACCAGTTGCAACCTGTCTGGTTCAAGGACAGGATCTCAACAGGGCAAAGGCTTTTCTTTACTGCGCTTGCTTAATAAGCTTATTGAATATAACTGACACATCCCAAGGGTGGAGATAGCCGCCATTTTTGATCATGGGATGCATGACCTAACATGACAAGGAAGAACTTAGACAAACATGCAATGGGCTGTCCAGGAAGGGTGTAACTCTGATGAACCAGACCAACAGTAGCCCTGATAGGTGGAGTATGGATCTTACTAATGGTTTAAAAGTTGATTCTACCACTGAACTAGCTCCCACATGCTACTAAAGTGTGTTGTGCCCACTTCTCTTGTGAGAAGTGTAATAAAGGCTTTCCTTCATTCACTCACTGTAGTAAATTTTTTTTTGTTTCAGATTTTTCTAACAGTCTTGAGGCTGCAGGTTCCTCACCCCCACTTAGCCTATATTTAGGTATCCTTAGTAGGTTCAGGGTTGTTTAGTGAATTAGAATTATACAGGTGACCTGACACTTCCTGACTCTAAGAACTATCTCTTGGCATAGTCAGGGTGACAAAGTGGCAGCCACCCAAACTATACCCCATGGGCCAAACATCCTCTTTCCAATAACTACGCCCAGGATAATTACTCTGTACCATTCATACCCTCTCCCCTCTTTCTTCTCTCACTGTTACCCCTCTCTTTTAACAGTGACCTATCTCTGGCCTATCTAATTAAAAATATAAGCCCAGAGAAGAGGTCAGCCTGAATCCCCAAAAAACAAGTCTCCAAAATAGCTTCCCAAAATCCCAAGGGAAACTTCCCAGGCCTAAACTTTGGCTAACAAATCATTTTTTCAACTCCTTGAGGGGTAACACTTCTCCAGGAACTCTTAGGTGAGGATGGGTTCAGAATAAAAGATTCTGGAGATCTTTTTAAGTTTCCTGAACTGCTCCATCTGGCACACAAATTAGGCTTCGGAAAAATAATGGGAATCTGGTGTAGAAGTAGTCATGGCCTTTAAAGCTCATGATATGGAAATAGGGGAAATCTTGGTAGCCTGATGCTTACCTTAGAATCTAGGAGCATAGATTTTTTTAAAAATTCAGAGACATGAACACTAAACCAATGATGAGGATGGGATCTGGACCCCAAAAGGAAACCGTGCCCCATTTTCCCACATGGCCAAATCTCTGGCATTCACCTGAGGCTGTATTCCTATCAACTGGCCTTTGGTTATCTCTTATGCCCAATCTCCCAATTCTGTTACCCTTAATCTAGCCTAGCCCTCCATTGTCTTACCTCCATATGGCCCCTGGCCACTTCCCACTGTTAATCCTATGTAGTCTACATTCTCCCTTGGCCATGTGGTCCAGGTCTTTGGCATTCTATTAGCCCCCCCCCCCCACCCCACTACTTGGCCACTCCTAGATCTTTCCCACAGTCTTTCTATATATAAGGTCCATCTTGTCTCCATTAAGGTACACAGATTCTTAAAATCCAGCCACTGTTCAGATTCTTAAGATTTGGCCCGATTGCATTAGCAATACAAATGCTTAGATTCCTTAAGAGTTTGCCCAATATGAAGGATGTTCTAATAAACCTTGTCTTTGGCTGAAAGGTGGCTTGGGTCGAATTCATTTGGGCAGGACTTGTGTGTTGTGATTTTGGGGTCCCAGCACCCCTAAACCTCAACACCAGTACCTGACTAGTATCCTCCCCCTGATACTTCCAAGTACAACTTGTATTCTGAGGGATAGTTTTTGCTGATGTCTTTGCTTCACATTCCTGACACTTGATTTTAAACTGAAGATTATAGGGGAAGAATCAGTGGAGGGCCTGGTAATTACCAGGAGACAATTACCAGGAGAAATGGTGGTGATGACCTCACATATCTATATAGAAATGTACAAAGTTTGGATAATAAAGTGAGTCAGATCTCAGTTCAAGAAAGTAAAATTTCCCCCACAGATATATAGCAATATAAGAGCATACCTTACCCAAAATGAAAAATTAGATAAAAGGAGTAGTGGAATAGGATTGTCTATCCAGAAGATTTACTCATATGAAGAAGTCCATGAATCAAAAGGGAAAAGCATAGCGGAGAGCATTTGGATAAAGATCATTTAGGAGATATAGAAGCAATATTATGATGACACTATTTTCCAGATTGTAAAGACAAAAAGAAAAAAAATTAGTTCTAGAAACAGATAATAGAACTGGCAGTCAGGGAACTTCAACAATCTGGACATCTACTGGTGTGCTCTTTTGAAAAAATCGGAATTAATAAATTAAATTCTTGACTTGCTTTGATGATAATTTCATTCTTTAAAAGGTGGAAGAAGCAATGAGGTGAATTGTTATTCTGAATTTGATAGTGATCAATTTCAAGGAACTAATGGATATAAAAATAATGGGAATCTGGTGTAGAAGTAGTCATGACCTTTTAAAGCTCATGATATGGAAATATGGGAAATCTTGGTAGCCCTAGAATCTAGGAGAATAGATTTTTTTAAAAAATTCAGAGACATGAGAGATAGAATCCCATGAGCTACGGGGACATTGACTCAAGAATGATGGAATGCTCTTAAAAATGAAATTCCAAGGACAAATACAAATGATTCCAATGAGGAAAAGGAAACTGTTACTCAATGAGACTGCAAAGCTGACCATTTTGGATTTAAATAGACACATATAGATGATTAAAGCAAGGTCAAGTAAATAAAGATATATACAAATGTGTGGTATAAATTAAATTCAGAATGAGGAGAAGCTTGTGATAGATGCTAAGCACAACAAAATGGCTAGTTAGGTTTTAGCTAAGTTGCAACTAAGATGATTAAAGACAATAGCTGTTGCTCTTACATCTATGATAGTATGAACCTATGATTTGATGGTAACTAGTACCTGTATGTGCCAAAGGACTTGATTAGAAGTGTTTTGAGACTACAGAAATTTCCCTTTTAGTGTTTTAAGTCTTTTTCAGGGACAGAGACTGAAACATTTTGGAAAGAACAAGGGTGGCAAAAGGCACTCATCTGGATGTGGAACATAGAATTATTCTCCAGCTGGGATAATAGTCTCATCTCTGTTTATTACTATCCTGGATAAGACATTCTGCATTTTAATAATAATAATATCTAGAATTTATGTAGAGTTTTATGTTTTACAAAGTACTTTACAAATATTTTATTCTCACAATAACCCTGGGAGGTAAGTGCTACTATTATCCTTTTTTTTCTAGGTGAGAAAACTGAGGCAGAGGGTGAGGTGAATCTCTGAATAAAAGCACGTGCAATAGAAATTATTAAATTACTGAGAAATCTCTAAGTTTAAATTTGAGTATGTGTAGTTCAGAGCCTTATTTCTAGATGGCAAAATACTTTTGGGAAGGTCCATCTGGGCAGTTGTTTGTTTGTTTTTGGTGAGGCAATTGGGGTTAAGTGACTTGCCCAGAGTCACACAGAATCTGGGCAGTTTTTGATCTTTTGCGTCACTGTGTGAACCTGGAGACTAACTGATCAATTATGCTCTGGGGATGTGTCAACAACAACGCAGGTCTCCTCAAAATGAGAGGTCTGGGGAATCATCCTGATTTTCTGTCCCCTAGAGATGCTTCTCTTGGTGCTATACGTGTGTGCAAAGCCTCTGTACCCACTCCTCCATACCCACTCCTACACCTAGACATACTGTGCAGGTTTCAGGCATCAAGAGCCTAGGATATATGTTAGGTATGAATGACCGAATGACTTTCCAGTTATTGGAGGTCTGGGTGGAGCCTGAAGATAAAGGTGTGGATGTTACTGAGGTAGCTTAAATGTTTCTTGGCTCACCTATTTTTTTTGCATCCAGCTTAGTCTTTTAAAAATAATTCCCAATTTTTCTCATTGAAATAATTTGGGATGTGATGGCACATAAGCAACAAAATGCAGGAAAGATCAATTAAGTGAACCCATAAAAATCTATTGTTTGTAACCCTATTACAAGATCTAATGTACTTTACAATGGGGTTACATAATTGATATATATGTACATATATATATATATATACACACATACATATACAAAATTTAGTATGCAACTACATATGACTCTCATGCTTGCTGAAATTTGTATGAAGCTTTATTATGTGATCCATGGATGTTATATAATGCTTGATCTGTCAGTAGTTTGCAGGGACTACAAATTTTTTCAGCGTGGGGAGAGTACGATGGGGCTATCATGGTGGCAGAGTTGACAGTAGTATCCTGCTTTTCCTCTTCTCCTTCAGATGTTTCTAGTGATTTTCTGAGGTTCATCTGAGCCTCAGGGTAATATGCAAGGCCCAGCACAAATAACCAGAGGAATGATAAGTAGTTAGGAAAGGCAAATTGAAAAGGGGTCAAAAGTTTTTCAGAAAGACTCAATAGGAGCTGCTGACCACACCAAGGGCACACCTTAAGACATAGCACGCCAGTAGAAACAGCGCTTTAATTTGGAATCAGAAGACCTCAATTTGAAATCTACCTCCATTTACAAGTGGAGTGACCTTAGAAAAGTTAGTTAACTTCCTGGACCTCCTCTGTTTTCTCATCTGTAAGATAAGACAGACCAGATGACCTCCTTCTCTGAGAGCATGATCTCATAATCCCTGTTGACTTGGAGGCAAGGAAGGCATATATGAAATTCAGATACCTAACTCTACTAGGAATGAAGGGTCGGGGACCTTTGGTTGAGAAGGTTAATCAGTCAGTGCTTAGAGGCATGGCCAGATGCTTAAGGGGCCCTTTTGTGGCAAGGGGTGGAGCTGTGAGCCTAATGAAAAACAAGCTGCTAAGCAGGACATATTGGCCCTGGTCATCTTTCTGTCAGAGCTATAATACTTTCCTGAAGAAAGAAAATCAATGATAAATGGAAGGGGTGAGGGGCAGGGAAGAGGCAGAGGCACAGGAAAAAATAAAATCGTAGAGGGAATAAGAGACCAGAAAATGCTGACCTGCTCTCTCCTTTGTGAATGACCATACTGGGATGGAATGGGGATTTTTCTCACAGCACTTGCTGCCAAATCTCTGCTCAGTTCTGAAGCCCAGGTAGTTTTCAGCTGTTATCCACAAAAGGCAGATTCAGCTCTGCCTTATTCTAGTTGAGGGAAGTAGTTCCCAAGACTCCAGTCCCCTATCTTGGCAAATGGACCATATGCATGGGCACAATGAACACAGGCCAGAAGTGTCCCTCACAAAAAGTTATGGGAAGGGTAGGTGAAGGCAAGGTTTAGAAATACAGTTACTCCTTTCCTAGAGATAGGACGTGGATCAGTGAGGAAGCATGAAGAAAGCTGACTAAAAAGTATTTTTCTTAACTAGCCCTTGCTGAGCATCCACTATAAGACAGGGCCCCAGCCTGGGCATGATAAATGCAAAGAGGTACGGAGCCCAGGGCAAATCAGTACTGGATACTGCTCCTCAACTTTTGTATGGAGGAGAAATCAGATTCTGACCAATCCTGAAGGAGACAGTCACCAAGAAGCAGAATATAGCATAGTTGTAGGATTGGAAGAGTATCAGAAGAGAGGGACATTCCCATTGGCTTTGGAGAATGACTGTATCCACGTGAGTGAGAATCAGTTCTTTTTCGGTACCAGGTGGTAGGAGCCACCTTCCTGCCTGGTGTGCTTGTGTGCTGAGATCTCCTCAAAATGAGAGGTCTGGGGGATCATCCTGATTTTCTGTCCCATAGAGACGCTTCTCTTGGTGCTATACCTGCGTGCAAAGTCTCAATGGTTACCAGGCCCATGGATCTATGATCTTATGGCATCTAATGTGGGGTTAAGGTGTGGAAAATGGGTAAATATACAACTCAGAGGGGAAAAAAAAATAATCATCTTCCTTATGTAAAAACTCCTCTGTACTCACTCCTACACCTAAACATATTGAGCAGGTTTTAGGCATCAGGAGAGGTCAGTGGTTAGTCTATACAGTTTGGAGCTTCAAGACTTTCCCTTGACTCACTGTGTGAACTGGAGCTGTGCTACCTCAGCCCTTTGAGAATGCTGGATGAAAGGGGCCATATATAATTGCCACGTCTTTTGAAAAGAGAAGTAAAATAGAGCAGGCAATTAACCGTGTCTAGGAAAACACACCAAGGCCATAGGGTGGACAATAATAATTTTGTGGGAGGTGGCTGCTTCTTTCCTTTACCTCCTTTCTCTGAAGAACTAGGATTGGTCAACACTTTTGGTGGGAGGGAGGGCTGTGTGGATGGAAGATCTAATCTCACTTGGCAGAATGTGTGGGTATACACACACACACACACCTCACTGTAACTCCACCCTGTACAAACAGGGCAGCAGAAAAACTCTACATCAAGTGATTCTGATGTCCTACCAAAAACTCTTCTCACCAGATCAAAACACTTTTAGGGACCAGGTTCTCCTGTCCCTCCTCCTCTGCAATGGAGGTGGGAATATGTATTACCTCAATCTCTGCTGCTTTGTTTTCTTCTGTGTCTGTTTCTCCCTCTTGACTTCCGTCTGGTTTTGTGGTTTTGTTTTTCTCACTCTGTTTGGCCTTGGCATTCTCTGAAGTCCTATTGTCCTTGGGCTCCAAAATGTCTTCCTTCCCTGAGTTCTCACAGTGGGTGTGTCTTTCTCTTAATCTAGTCTCTTCTTTTTTTTTGGACTTTGCAGGACTGTCCTGTTGCTGCTTGAGATATCTATCAGGTTTGAGCTTGGGATCTTTTCGGTAATAGCCATCCTCTCGGCCTTTGTAACCAGATGAAGAGTGGAGTATGCTAGGGGAAGTGGGCCGGATATATTTGTCTCTGTGTCCCCTCATTCCTTCAATCCGGCTGTCCAAGTCAATTTTGTCCAGTTGCCGTGGGTAATGTTTCCGATCATGAACCCAAGTGTCTGTCCTGTCCCTCTTGTCATCTCCATTTTCCCTCCAGTGAGTCAGATCCCTCTCATCCTCTCTCCTGGCATAGGGGGACTGATCCCAGGATTCCCTACCATTGCCCCAGTCTGCACGGGAAGGACATAGAGGGCTGTGGGAAGAGCTGCAGGAAGTGAAGCTGGTAGTGTGAGACCTCGGGGAGAGTGAGCGGCTCACTGGACTTCGAGACCTGGGTCTCTCAGGGCCATATCTGGGAAGGAGAACAGGGAAGAAGTGTATGTATAGAAATATACACACGTATCAAAATCCGTATTCACACATAGATATGCTCACGCAAACACACAATCATAAACAGTGATAAATACATGGATATATTTTATAAATATACATATAGTATTAAACATAAAATACACATATTATCAAACATATCAAATATATGCACTCATGTAGTCAGACACACCAATTCATATGTGTATGTATACTAGGTATATGGTCCTTGGCAATTCTCTTAACCTCTCTGGGTCTCACTTTTCTCATCTGTAAAATGAAGCAATTGGAATTAATTGGCTCTACAATCTCTTCCAGCTCTAAATCTATGAATATAAGGAATATATGTGTTTATGTATATGTATGTATATATATGCAAACATATACAAACATGTATGTGTATATGTGTATATACATATGCACACATGCATGTATATAGGAATAGGTATATATGTGTGTGCACATATAATTTATATTTACGTATTTCATTTATTATTCGTTCCTTAGCCACATATATCTATTTATATTATTTATGTAATTATATATTTTTATACTGCTTGTATGTGTGTATATATGTGTGCATATATACACACACATATATACATATATATGTATACATACATACAGAGAGAGAGAAAGAGAGGCAATCAGCTCCAACTGCCTCATTTTTACAGATGAGAAAAGGCCGGCCCAGAGAGGTGACCTGAATTGCCAATGTCCATACAGCTAATAAGTGAAGAAGGTGGGATATAAACCTGCGTTCTTCTGACTGAAAGTCCAGAACTTCCCACTATACCACATTGCCCCCACACAAGTACACAGGGATATACATTTGTCAATATGCACAAATGCATATATATATAATTATGCACAGAAACAGAAAAGCACACATATAAACATGTATTAACATAGTCCTACACAAATATTTGATGATTAAATAAGATATACATTTGACACGTTAATATTGTAGCACTTTGATAGGGTTATCCATTCCGGGAATTATCTAGAAGAAGCAGACCCACCTTTTATTCTTCTTCTTTTTTTTTTTTTGTGAGGCAATCAGGGTTAAGGGACTTGCCCAGGGTCACACGGCTAGTTAAGTGTCAAGTGTCTGAGTCTGGATTTGAACTCAGGTCCTCCTGACTCCAAGGCCAGAGCTCCATCCTAGCTACCCAAGACCTGCCTTTCCTAACCATAGAGTTGTTTATGGGTCACAAAGACCATTGTTAATAGCCATCAGATCTCATATGTACTGCTAGGGTCACCTGGCTGAACCAATAGAAAACCTGAGATTTAGGAGCACTAGAGAGATTAGGTAACCATCCACATTACTCTGAACGTGGCAAACAAATCACATTACATCAGGTCTCGCACTGCTGTTGCTGCTACTTTAAATACGATAGCATGCTTGTATTTGTGGTAAGTTTTAATCCTGGCTTGACATACTGGCTTAAATCAAACAGAGTTAGGAAGATTAAATCTGTTGGGGGGAAAATAATTCGTTCCAAAGCCCAGAATGGATGTTTCGTGGATGACTCTCTCTCTTATATTATCTACATTCCTGTCCATTTGCATAAATAATTGAGAGTAGACAGTAGGTAGAAACCACCAAAACAAAAAAGCTTCTGAAGCTTCAAATGAAAGTAGATATGCTCCAAAGAGTCAGGCTAACAAGAGGCACCTTCCTACCATTTCTTCTCACCAATATTTTTGCATACAAGAAGGACCCCAACTTTCATATTTTCCAGAGGCTAAATTTATGCAAAGAGTAGTCCTGGGCTTGTGACAATCCTTTCATCAGACAACTAGAATGTTAACTCCTGAGGTGGATGTGATAATAAACATGCTGCCATTGAGAAACCTAAGTGGTGAAATTGATGCTGGGATGCATTTATCCCTGGGTGATGGGAAATTGGTTGTTTTGCTTTATGGGGTGTATCCTACTCTAATCATCAGTGGCTGTGGCTGTGGCTGTGGGATAACACAAGGCTTGGTTCTAAAGTCTTCATGACTGGCCAGAGGTAGGGCATGGAATTAAAAACTTGTCAGTAAGGGAAAAAGTTAGGGAGAAGAAAACTTGCTTGTGCTGGTTTTTGCAGTGGATTCCTACAAGAATCCATGGGAAGAGGCCCTGAAATAATCTTCAGGGTCTTAGTTAGATGATTGAATGACATAAGGCCAGGGCCTGAACCCAACCCCTGAAGGTATTTGGAGAGCCATCTATTAGAATTAGCTTATTTTCAATAAAATGTAGAACTGACCAGTAGAGGAATGAATTACTCAGATAACATTCCTACATTAATAGTCCTTGGACTTGTTTGTATTGTTTATGGATTAACTTTTCCCTTGAAAATAAATTGTACAATCCGCATTTGGACATAAGCTAGTATGGATGTTGGAGTTTTTGGCACATGAACTAAGCAGTTTTGAGGGATGGGGTAAGTGACAGAGGGTAGGGCATCAAATTCCAAATTGGATAATACCTTTGACTAGGCAGGCCATGAGGACAGATGGGAGGGACAATCTGCCCAGGCCCCAGAACAGTATTTATAAAACCCTGGCTGACTAGCCATGATAAAAAATGCCTTAGGGATCCCTTCCATGAGGCAGTTTTCTTATGTGGGATGAGTGAGAGGGTAAAAACAAGGAATCAACTTGATTTACGGTCAGGGCTTTCATTGCCTGGCTCAACTTCCCTTATGATGTAAAACGGGTGAATTTTTTAGACTGCTCAGAATTTGCTTTACACATGGCTCAACTCTGTTCCACAGGTCCCCTGGCCAGATATGCCTCACCTGTCTGCCTCCCGGAACAAGTCCCGCTCCCTCTGAGAGTGAATGTCCTGGATGATGGCTGCAACATTCTTCCCAGGTTTCTGGGCAAAAAAAATTTTTTTTAAATCAACTTTAAATCAGTCACAACAACAATAGACTATAGGAGGAGGTCATTCTCTTATGCCACTATAAGAAGATACTCTGTACTCAAGAGGGAGAATGAAATGAAACAAAGCCAAAAAGGAATGCATGCTACTGATAAATGAACACATTAGTGCTAATGTTAACATTATCTACTAAGATGGAAAATGAAGTAACACTAATGCCACTATTGTGCTTATTGCACCCTCAAAGAGATTAAAGCTAACAGGAAAGGACCCTCGTGCACAAAACTACTTGTAGCAGCACTTTTTTGTTGTAGCAATGAACCAGAAAATAAGGTGGTGCCCATCAATTAGGGAGCAGCTAAACAAATTATGTCATTTGAACATAATGGAATAATACTGTTCTATAACAAATCACAAAAGGAATGGGTTCCAAGAAACATGAGAAGACTTCGTATGAACTGATATAGAGGGAAAGAAGCAGAATCAGGAGAATAATTTATACACTGACCACAACCCTGTAAAGAAAAACAACTTTCAAAGATTTAAGAAATCAATTGCATTGGTTAATCCAACGACCGACCATGATTCTTTTGCTGATTTGGTTTACAATCTGTCACAAGAGAGGTTTGTTTGTCTATATTGGGGAGGAGGGATATGAGGGGAAGGATATTGTAGTGATGCCCAAAAAAAGAATAAGAAGAAAACAAAAGAGGGTTATTGAAGCATTAAATAAATAGATTTCTGTTAATTAAGTAGTAAAATTTAATTTTAAAAAGCATGTAACAGTAGGAAGTTCAGAGGGAGACACATAAGCAGGAGTGCTTTGAAACCAACAAACTGAATTCATTATGTTTTAAAAGGCAAGCTATGTTTAACAGAACTTTGTGATTTCATATACAATCCTCTTTTTCTCTTTATCGTATATAGAAATTTTCATGTTAATGGAAGTTTGTCAAGTTTGGGAAAATGAAATATGAAACTTATTTTTAAAAATAAAACTAAGGAAGAATGTTAGGATTTACTATCTAGAAATATAATGTTTATATTATCCCCCTGTGAGTTACAGAATGTTAGCTATAGTAGAGACTTCAGAGACCATTTAATTTAATCATTTATGTTATAGATGATGAAAATGGAACACAGATAGAAGTGACTTGCTTAAGGTTACACAGCTAGCTAGACTGAACCTAGAACTCAGATTTCTTGATATTCAAATTCTGGCTTTTTTCACTAATAGTCAAAAGGCATAAAACCAATTTTCTTAAAAAAAATCTCTAAAAAGTACATGCTCTTCTGAAAGAGAGGTCATGAGATAATGACCTATGCTAGACAGCTAAGCTCTTCTTAGGGAGAGCCCCTGTGGCTACTCTGGCTGTTATCCTCATGTAACTTTTCTTCCCTCCAGTCTCCTCCACAACTTGTCTCCCCGTTTCCTTCTCTCCTGCATCCCTCCCCCTGGCTCTGTCTTTATCGAATTCAACTCTCTCAGTTAATGGATGAGGAAGGGAAGGGTAAGAAGGAAGGGAATAAGGCTTCATGTAGTGCCTACCATGTGCCATGTACTGTGCTAAGCATTTCTTACAAACATCTCATCTGATCCCTTCAACAACACTGTGAGGAAGGTGCTATTATTATCCACATTTTACAGTTCAGGAAACTGAGGCAAACAGAGTTTAAGTGACTTGCCAAGGTTACACACCTGGTTAGACTGAACCTAGAACTCAGGTCTCTTGATATTCAAGCCCTTGATTTTTCTACTAATTGCTAAAAGGCCAAAAAAAAAAAAAGTTTAAAAAAGTCTCCAAAGTAGGAAATCAATTTGACACTGTCAGGACTTTTGCTGTTTCCCAGAGTCAGTTCCAACTTGCTACTATAAGTTCTTTCTACTCTCCCAGGGGAGAGGTTGGGAGCTGGAAGCTGGGTCAGTACCCAAAGACAACAGAGGAGAAGGAGGAAGGAAGAAGGTGAAGAGAAAGGCTGAAGAGGTCAAGAAGGGGGAATGAGTTAGGATTGTCTCCGGGCTTCAGTCATATTAGGGACCAGTACCATCTCTCCCTTAGCTTAAACTCAACTTCGTTTTGCTGTTCCGAGTAGGCGCTTAGTAAATACTTATTCCCTTCCCCTTCTTCACTGAGAAAGTCTCTAAGTATGTGGCTGGCCTCCCTTACAGAGGGAAGTCTTTAGTCTTTCTCTGCTGTTTACAGCATCCTCTAGTGGCTGCCTGAAAATCTCAAGCAATGAAGGCCCAGCAACTACCCAGAGAAAGATTCCCTAAATCCCCAAGGTCAAAGAAGTATGTTTGGTGATACCCTCCTAGGCTAGAAGAAGTTTTTTTTGGATTAAAAAAAAAATCCTTTTGTCCTGCACTCAAATACAGGACACTTCTCAACCATTGAGCTCAAAAGCCATGATGATGTTGGGGTGAGGTTGAGTGAAAAAAAAAAAACGAAAAACAAAACAGACTTGATAGCTACTTTCCTGGGTTAATGAAAGCTGAATAAGATAAAATGCCCAATTAATTTCTTCCTCCTTCCTGGGGGTGAGCTGTCAGTAGAAATGTTTTAATTAATATTTTTAAAAGCAGGATAGTATATAGTAGAAAAAAACCTGGAGTTGAAAGCAGGAAACCTGATCCCAGATGTGCTCTTCCCAATCATGAGGCCCTGTACAGATCACTGAAATTTTCCAAGTTCCAGTTTCCTCATCTGTAAAAGAAGATAATAATACTTTCTCTGCCTATCTTTTGGGGTTATGATGAGTATCTGAAGAGATGATGAAGGTCAAAGTGCTTTGAAAGGTAAATAAATGATAGGGCATGCCTGTAATCCCTCTTAATGGGGAGGCTGAGGCTGGTGGATTATTTGAGCTCAGCAGTTCTGAGTTGCAATAGGTCTAAAGCCCATTACGTGTTTGCACTAAGTCTGGCACAATTATGGTGAGCCTCTGGGAGCTGAGGATTACTAGGCTGCCTAAAAGGCACAAACAAGACTAGGTCAGAAACGGAGCAGGCCAAAGCTTCCCTGCCAATCGGCACTGGGATCCAGTCAGAGTGTTTCCAGACATCCAGCCTGGGTGACCTATGGAAATCCAGTCTCAATTAAAACAATTACAACAACAACAACTACTAAATAAATAAATGTCAGGTGGTAGGGGTAAATAAATGAATGGGATAAAAGATTATGTTACACACCACCTGGATCACAGGAACAATTAGATGAGGAGCTCAGGAAACTCACAACAAATGTTGTCCTATGGCAGGGGTGGGGAACTGGCCTCCAGGACACATGTGGCCCTCTAGGTCCTCAAGTGCAGTCCTTTGACTGAATCCAAACCTAAGTTTGTTCTGTAAAGTTCAAAAGATTCAGGAAAAAGACTACACTTGAGGACCTAGAGGGCCAATGTGGCCTGGAGGCCACAGGTTCCCCAACCTGTCCTAAGGCATGGTAGAGAAAAAATGTGGGACTGAAACTATCTGTACATCTGTTGGGATTAACTTTCTGCCAAAAGCTGAGCAGCTGATAATTTTTAATTTGCCTTATCAATTTTATCCTTAAAAAAAAGAAGAAAATGACCAGGGAAATTGCTACTCTGGACTTGACATAAGATAGTAACTTTGTTGAAGTATAAATAATGAAATCTTTAGGGACAAGCGCCCACTTCCTCTTAGAATTTGTAATAGACAAAGGGAAAGCCAAATATAGGCATGTTAGAATTTGGGAAAATGAATTTTAAGGAGTTCAGAGAAAGAATAGATAGAATGCAGTAGCTTAAAATAGGGGGCAACGAGGTGGCACAGTGGACAGAGCACTGGGTCTGAAGTTAGGAAAACTCATCTTCTTGAGCTCAAATCTGGCTTCAAAAACACTTGATAGGTGTGTGACTCTGGGCAAGTCTCTTACTTCCGTTTTTCTCAGTTTCCCCATCTGTAAAATGAGCTGGAGAAGGAAATGGCAAATCACTCCAGTATCTTTGCCAAGAAAACTCCAAATGGGAGTCAAAAAGAGTCTGACATAACTGAAAATGACTGAACAGCAACAATGGCTTAAAATACAAGGCAAGTCAACTCAAGAGAGATTGCTACTTATCAAGAAATTCTGAAGAAAAGGGAGAGAAAAGATACTGATGTGGCTTCTTAGGGAGCTCATCAATAGGCAGAAAGTTGAGGACAAATACAAAAGAGGCGCATGGTCCTCAGAGAGATCCTTAAAGTTCAGAATGAACTCAGAATCAACCAAGACTGGCAACGATTTGCTAAGAAAAACAAGAGGGGGCTTAAAAAACTGTGTTGGGGGCAAGAAGAAAATTGAAGTAGGGATCCACTCATTTGTGGTGGATGAAACTATGATAAATAACAGTGAGACGATAACTACTCAAGTCATTCTGCTGAAAAAACCAAATGCTACCTTAGGTTCCATTGAGGAAGGTGACACCTTCACAGTATCCTGCTTTGGTCACACCAAACAGGAAGTTCTGCGTTCGATTCTGGGAGTCAAATTTTAGGCTGTTGACAAGCTGGAGTATATCCAGAAGGGAATAGTTGGGATGGTGAAATGATTGCAGATCATGCTAGATGGGAATCACTTAACAGAACCGGATATTTAGCCTGGAGAAGACCAAGGTTAAAATATACCTCTCTTTAAGTATACTGAATGACTGTCATGTGGAAAAAAATTAAACTTGGTCTGCTTGGCCTCAGAGGGAAGAATTAGAAGAAAGATCTAGAAGTTTCAGAGACACAGATTTTGGCTTCATTGATGGGAGGAGAAACTTCCTAACAAAACTGTCCAAAGGTGAAATGGGGGAAGGGATGTGTGTGACAGGAATGGGTTCCCCCATTTCCATATTGAAGATTTCCATATTGAAGCTAGAGATCCACTTATCAGAGAAGATATCAAAGGGATTCTTGGACTTGATGGTCTCTGAGATTCATTCCATCTTTGAGGTTCTGTAGAAGTAATTATTTGCCCTCCAAAGCCATCTGTGACTCCGTATATAGCTAAAGCGTGACCTTGAGGAATCTGACAAAAGTGAGAGAAAAGGCTTTTGAGGGAACAGGGAGTCACAAACAAGTACTGTTTGACCTTTATTTTATGGCCCAGGGGAGGCTGAATCTCTTCAACATGCGGCTAAAGGTCAAAATAGACAGGTGGTTATGAAACCCCTCTTGGCCCAGGGAACGAGAAGATGTTGTACTTACCAGCTACGCGCAGCAAAGCTACACAATAAAAGACTGATAAGCAGCTCAAGAGCCCATATATGCTGATTGGAAGATAAAATAGTGAGAGATTCACATGGTTTCAAGACCTTGGCAGAATTATCCCCCAAAGGATGCTGGCTCTAAGGCAGTGCAGATAGACCCACAGGGAGGCTGAAATGCTTGGAGGCTTTGTCCTCAGGCTAAATTGTCAAGGGCTCAGGCCCAGTCCTGGATCTGCCCATCTGGCCCAGTCTGCTGGGGTTGACTGTATAAACTTTACTCTATCCACGTGCAAAATGAAGACAAATTTGGCTGTTGTATAACTACCTATCGCCTGGGGACCTAGCAGGGCTGCACTTATAAAAGGCCGAAGGCAAGGGGCAGAGTTGCTAGTTCCCAAAGAAGAAATCCACATAAGGTGCTTTGTACACTTATTAGAAGAGTTACACAAATGCCAGTTATTATTACTAAGGCCACAGGGTAGCACAGAGCACCTCAGAAATGAGTGCTATCAAAATTGCCTCTTTCTTCTTATTGCTGTGTTTTCTCATCTCTGCATTTAATTTGTACTATTTCCCCCTCCAGGAATGCTCTCCCCTTCTACGCCACCCAGCCAAATCCCCCCAGACTTCCAGGCCCTGATCAAATCCCTCGCCTTTCATGAAATCTCCCCATCTTACTCCGAGCCACACTGATTTCTCCTTCCTCTGAACTCAGAATAGTCTTATTGGTTAAATCCCCTTAGATTTCTGTCTTGTTTCTCCAACTGTTCTGTAGGCCACTAAAAAGATTTTATACTCATTTATTTGTTGTTGGATTTTTCATCCCAATTAACAAGCATCTATTTTCTTTCCCTTCTTCCTCTCTTCTTTCCCTCTCCCCAGCCAATGGGGGAGAAAAAGAAACAAAAAACAAAACCCTTGTAACAGATATGCATAGTCACACAAAACAAATTCCCACGCTGACCATGGCAAGAACGAATATCTCATTTTGCATCTCCTATCACAGAGGCAACAAGGTGGCATGGTGGATAAAGCCCTAGATAACCTGGTTAGATTCTCCCTAGCTGTGCAGCCTTACGTAAGTCTATCAACCTTTTAGCCTTACTTTCCTCACCTGTAAAACTGGGCATGATAACAGCACCCCTTTTAAAGGGTTTTTGTGAGTATCAAATGATATAATGTTAAGTGATTTCTAAACTTAAAATGTGATATGTTAGCTACTATTATTATATTCATACTACAGTGCCTGGTATGATGGTTTATACATGGTAGGTGCTCAGTCAACATTTGTGACATCTTAACAAAGGGTTAAATTAATTAGACAATACTGTAATCTTCAGGAATACGGCTCTTGGTGCCTTTGTGCCCCTTCACAATGCCTTTTTATAATAATAGTTAACATTTATAAAGTGATTACTATATACCAGGCACTGTGCTAAGTACATTACAATTATATAATAATGATGATGGTAATGATGATGATAATCATAATAATTGACATTATATAGCATTTACTATGCACCAGGCATAAGTGCTTTACAAATATTATCTCATTTCAGCCTCATAACAACCCTGGTAGATAGATGCTATTATTATCCCCATTTCACAGATGATGAAACTGAGGCAAAGAGGTTAAGAGACATCATTGTCCAGGGTCACATCTCTATTAAGTGACAGATGCTGGATTTGAATTCAGGTCTTTCTGACTCTAAGCCCATCTCTATCCACTGTGCTATGAAGTTTTGTACACTGGGCTCAGTATCTTTATGAACTCAGGAAAATCACTTCCCCTTTCTGGGTCTGCTTCCTCTTCTGAAAAAAATTATAGGAGGCAGGGGAGGGTTTGGACCAGATCATATCCAATGCCCCTCCTAGCTATCACATGCTGGAATTCTCTCTTGATGATTCTAAATGTAGATGACTGACCAGCTCATCAGATGTTTTCCAAGAGTTTCTCAACTGTCCTGGTTTAGAAATGAGGGTGGTGTGCTGAAAGGAAGCCTAGACCATCGCTAGCTCCCAATCCTCGCCAAAAGAGCACCTTTCCCCATTGCCCTAGCTGGATGCCTCTGTGCTCTGCAGAGCAAGTCTCTTAACCCTGTTTGCCTTAGTTTCTTCATCTGTAAAATGATTTGGAGAAGGAAATGGCAAACCACTCCAGTACTTTTGCCAAGAAAACCCCGAAAGGGGGTCATGAAGAATCGGACCCAATTGAACAACACCACCACTGCTGTTGCTCTGCAGAGCAGAAAATGCCAGAAGGAATATGAGGCTCATAGGGCTGAGGTTCCGGATGCCCACAGAGCCTCATGCTTATAGCAGTCACTCAGTAAGTGCGTGTGCTGCTGCTGCTGCTGAGCTCTCTGGCCTGAAGTGGCAGAACATTCTGGTTCTGTTCTGCACAGCTTTAATTTCATGTGATTCCTTCAGAGGGTAAGAGGAACACACTTCAGAATGCCTCTTCATTTTCTCTATCTCTTTTTCTCACATTCATTGAAGGCATTTATTGAGCTTCCACTATGTGCATCATGCTGGGCTAGGTACTGAGTGGGACAGAGAAATGGAGACGACCATGGTTCCTGGCCTCAAAGAGTTTACAGTCTAGTAGGAGACACAATACGTATTTGCGAATAACTATAGTACATGGCAAAGTATGAAAAGTCAATCAACAATCAATTAACAAGTATTTATTAAAGGCCCTTTATATGGCAAGTACCTGCCAGGTAAATGGGATACAAAGACAAAAATTAAATAATCCCTGCCCTCAAGGAGCTTACATTCTATGAAGAGACAATATATATACATATAAACAGATCCAAAATGTATATATGCAATAAATATGAAGTGATTTTCTGGAGCAGGCCCTAACAGTTGGAATCAGGTAAAGCCTAGGTAGGAGGTGATATTTGAGCTGAATTTAGTTTTGAAGGAAACCAAGGATTCCAAGAGATGAGGAGAGATGGCATTTTAGGCATGGGGGTAGGGGGTGGGGAGAGGAGGCATCCTGTGCAAAAGCAGGAAAATGGGTCATGGAATGTTGTATATGAGGACTAGCAAGAAGGCTAATTTGGCTGGACCATAGAGTACAGGAAGGAAAGTAACATATAGCAATTCTGAAAAGGTAGGCAGGATATATGGTTAGAATTATCAGTTATGGCTGGGTTGTGAAAAGTACAAACAGAGGAGTTTGCATTTGATCTTAGATGAGATGGGGAGTCAGTGGAGTCTGGCGATCAGAGGAGTGACATGGTCATCCCTGCGCTTTAAGAATATTACTTTGCCAGCCGTGCAGAGGACTGACTAAAAAGGGGAGAAACTTGATTGTTTTTCATCTCCTTTCCTTCCCCTCTTGGAGTCATTGGCTAAGACAACATTTAAAAGATAGAGAAACAGAACCAACCCAATTGTTTTTTGGGAGCTCTGGTGAGATTTCATGAAAGAGAAAGGCTCTTGTCACAGATTCATGTAGTCCCAGGGTCTCCCCTGTAGGGTCATTCTAAGTTATTTATAGGGTCCTTTGAAATGGCAGGATACCAAAATATGTGTAAACAAAAAACATGGTTATTTTCACGGAATCCCAGAAAAAGGTCCTGGATGAGATAATCTAAAAGGCACCTGCTTATCCATAATGGGCTATCAGCAAGGGCTACACTTGACCTGTCAGAAATACAGGGTCTGGGTTTTTGTGGAAAAACTTTAGAAAGGCATGACCCTGAGTTCTCTCCCAGGAAGAAAGTGTCTGGAGACTTGGTGTTTTGATGATGATAACTATGGCTATTAGTCCTAATTAGAATTCCAGTGAGAATTCAGTGTGGAAATTCAATTCCAGTCCTCTGGGGTAGATCCCAAGAGAACAGCAGCTTCTGCCAAGTTTGGCTAATGTAAACATAGAAAAGATATTTCCCTTATCTGAAATGAGCAAAATGTTTTCTTTAATCGAGGACTATGCAGGGGTCTGGCTTGAAACAAAACTGCTGGCAAAGGAATTTTGTATCTCATGTTGGAAAAGTGGTTGATCTATTACTTAACTTGCAAACGAAGACACATCAGAGTCCTGGCACCTAGACAGACAAATGTGCCTTTGCCTTTTGCCTTTAATCCTTCAGGCAGATCTGAAAATCTGCAGCTGGGGTATTCTGGATACACCCTTGAGACTGATAATCCAAAAACTCTCTCTCACTCTGATGAAGCCACTGAGGCTAAGTTGTGCCCACTGGAGTCAGTGACAGGTCTAAGGCAAGGAAGTCCAGGCAGGGAGAGGGAAGAGAAAGGGAGAAGAAGACTAAGAGAAGAAGGTATAGAGGGAGAGACCAGGAGAGAAAAAAGGAAGGAAAGAAGTATATTTGGTAGCAAATGATGGCACTGAGTGGTCTCCTTCTCAGTCAAGGCATGGTCATAGTACAAAAAGCAAGAACCCTGTCCTTCCTTCTTTACCTTCAATTGCAGTTCTTTGTATCTCTTGGACATCCGAATGAGCAATTTCTCACCATTAATCACAGCAGACTTCTCTTGGTAATATTGCACCATTGCCTGGGCAGCTTCAGTGTAAGCCATTTCCAGAAAAGCCTATACCAAAGAAAAAGAAACATACTTATTGGACTCATGTGTTAGCACTTTTTATTTGTTATTAAAAGGATCAGTCTTGGCCCCCAACCCAGGGGGTTTCATTACTATGGAATCAAAGGCACCTTCTTTTAAGACATTCCTTACTTGAGTCCCCTGGTATAGTGGAAAAGAGCCCTGCATTTGGATTCAAGGAATATAAATGTGACTCCCATCTTTGCTACCTACAACCTGAGCCTCAGTTTACTGCCTTGTAACGTGAGGCTGGATTGCATGACTTTTAAAGTGCCTTCTCGCGTTAAATGCCTGTGCCATTGCACTGACTGTCCCCATGCACTGAACGCTCTTCTTCCTCAGCTCTACCTCTTAGCTTCCTGGGCTTCCTTTAAGATTCAATTCAAAGCCCACTTCCTACAGGAGATTTTTCCCAGGCCCCCCAGCTATTAGTGACTTCCACTCTGACATTACTTTCCATCTACTCTGCATATATCTTGTACGTACCCACTCATTCACATGTTGCCTTCCCTATTAGAATGTAAGTTTTCTGAGGTCAGGTGCTTTTTTTTGAATCCTTACTAGATAGCGCAGTGCCTGGGCACATGGCAAGGGCTTAATAAATGCTTATTGACTGCATGATCCTAAGATTTTATGGCAGTTTATAATAAAGAAGCATGGCACGCTAGAGAAAGCGCTGGACTTGGTGGAAGGAAAAACATGGGTACACATCCTACCTATGATCCTTATAATAGCGTCACAGGTTTAGAGCTAAAAGGAATACAGAAACTATCCAGTCATTTTATAGATGAGGAAACTGAGAACCTTGGACCATATGACTTGTAAGGTCTTGTCCTGTACATGCTAGCTATGTAAATGTGGACAAGTCACTAAACCTCTCTAAGCCTCGGTCTCCTGGATAATACTACCTACAGTACCTACCTCACAAGGTTGTTTAAGGATGAGGTATGCCCAATGCTTTAAAAACTTGAAAGTATTGCATAAACACCAGCTGTTATTAAGTTTACAGCATGTTAAATCTTAAATATGCATAACCATCTTGGGTGACATAATGCAAAAGTGATTTTCCAAGGATCAAGGCTATCGATAAATATTTCCTTTAGGCTAGGCACTAACTATTTTACATTATTAGTGATGGTGATGGTGTCGAGAGACATAATTAGAAGCCCATAGTATTTGAATCCTGACCGCCTATGGATGCAGAAATCATCCTAAAATGTTATACCTGGAAGGGATCTTGGAAATTATGTAGTATAACCTCTTCATTCTACCAGTGAGGAAAATGAGCCCCAGAGAAGGGAAATGACTAGGCTACCATCATCACAAATGATATAGTTGCAGATCCTTTATTAGAACTAATTTCTTCAGAATTCAAGTCGGAAATGCATATGCCTGAAGTAACAGGACACATGCCTGGAAGTGTGTTTGTTGTGTGTCAAGAAGAAAGAAAACTATTTTGATGACCGCCTCACATTTTCGTCTCTCTTTAACTCCTCCCATAAAACATTATGGGTGAGTTGGGGTAGAGGTGAAGATATTTCTTATGAGAATCTGTCTACCTGGTGTTTCTGGACTGATTATTTTGACCGTTTTAAGCTGTTTGTTTATTCTAAAAGCTTTAAGAAATAAACTAAATTGAATGAAATAAACTCAATCCTGCCTCTCATGAGGGTTGAGGAGGAAAAAGCATGGGTGACTAGGAAGCTCCAAAAGTGAGCACCTTATCTAAGCTCAAAGCCTTTCTCATACCTTCGAGTTGAATCTTTTGTGGTAGATTCAGGGGGAAAAATTTATATGAAATCCTTTTTTAAAGAAAAAAAAATTAGTTTCTTATTAGCTACTTTCTCTGTTCTAGGCCAGCTCATAGCAGAGTGAGAAGGACTATGCAGTCAGGTGCCATAAGTTAGATTCCCAGCCCCGCTAACCAACCAACTTTCTATGTAATTTTTATAAGTAAATCCTCTAGTAGTGCCAGTTATCAAGTTAAAACAAAAAAAAAAAGCTAATCTACAGCAGCATAGGGAATCTCAATGCATTTATACTGAAAGTAGAACTCTAGAACCTTTAACCAAGGAGAGTGGCCACGCACCTTAGGATGAGCAAAATAAATGGAGGAATGTTTGTGACTGAGTTGCCAAATTTTATGAGGAACTGTGATGAGGAAAAAGAATCATGGCCAGTTAGGAATCATCATAGAGAAAAGGCTTCTTCTTGAGTATCTTGATTCAAAGGTAAAAGCAAGAATTTTTTGACTCCTATCAGAAAATTAATACTCCTTTTTATCTTTGGAAATGGAGCTAAAAAATGCTCAGTCCCCAGAATACCAGGCACCTCAGGAAATGTAAGATCACTCACTGGTTCTGTTCCTCATGTGTAAAGGGGAACAGAAACATATCTTTTAATAATTTCACTCTCTTCCCTGCGCTGGCTTGGGGCTGTTGGAAGAGCTAGATGACAGAAGAAGAAAGAAGAGTTGACAGCTATCACAAAGGACTAATTGATAAAACCTGTTCCCAGGCAGCTCTTGACTGGTTCTAAATTCAGCCTAACACATTCAAGGAGCTGATGTGGAATATAGTATTAGCTCTGTGGGTAGAATATGGGGCTCCTGGGGCCAAGGTCATGGTTTCTATCTTTGTTATGGGCTCATTAACATTTCTCTGTTCACCGGTCACAGACCCTACCCCTGCTCCAGCCACTGGAGACTCACTAAAAAGAGGACAGGATGAATTAGGGCTTCAAGTAAAAATCTCCACCACTGGAAAGGATAACTTTAAGTTAATTTTCAACTGGTAGTGGTCAGCTCCATATATGGAAGGCAGTACCTTTTAAGTTAATGTCATTCTTATCTATATAAAACTTATACAACTTTTTCTGCTTTTGTAGCAGATTTCATATATTTCAATGCAAAAGTACAGAATACAGCTGAAGGGAAAAGGAAAGATAAACAAACCTGATTGGTAGACTTCATGAGAATATAATTGGTTACTTTTCCAAAGGGGAGTCCCAAGTTAATGACATCATTCTCAGTGCAGCTTCCTTCAGGGAGATTACAGATGTGTACCACTCGTCCAGCAGTGGCTTTCCGCTGTGAGAACTAATGGGAACAAACACCAGTGCTGGTCTTCAAAACATACCTCATTCGTTCAGTCATTCATTCATTCTTTCATTCAGTCAACAAACAGTGGCGAAGCTCCTGTCCTTTACAAAGCCCCTATACCAAGCTGAGAGAGATATAATTATAAATAAAATATAGCTCCTGTTTTCAAGGAATGTATAGACTAGCGGGGGAAGCAAAAAATTAAAAAAAATTCAAAACAAAATACAGGTGTACAGAGCGTGAACAAGTCATTACAAAAGCTCTGAGAAAGGGGGAAAAATCACTTTTGGTTTTAAAAATCAGTGGAAGCTTCATGGAAAAAGGTGTATTTGATCTAATCCTCTCTCAGGACTAGGCATCTGCTAGCCTAAGGAGTACAGTGACAATGGCGTGTTTTTTGTGCAGTGCATAAATGAAGAAGAGTAATCCATTCCCATAAGCCCTTGCTTGAAGACATTAGAATAAAAACTCTCACAGGGAAGATTGTGTCTTTTCTGCGCTGACAAACTCCAGTTAATTCAATTCAATAAACACTTAGGAAGTACCTAAGTGCAAGACACTATTCTGGATACTGAGGATAAAAAGATAACAAACTGCATAGTCTCTGCTTATCCTCAAGCACTTTACATTCTACTAAAGGTGTATATGACTTCTATGCACAGAAGTATAATACAAAGTAGTAGGTGATTGCTACTAAAGGGAGAACTAGATAAAATACTCATAAAAACTTGAAGTAGGAGAAAATATTTTCACACTTGGGGATTAGGGAAATTTTCACAGATGAGTTGGTACCTAAATTGTGCCTTTAAAGAAGGGGTTATGAAAGGCAGAGATAAGGAGGGTGCACATTCCAGGCAATGATACACGAAGGCATGGAAATGGCAGATGACATTTGAGTTCAAGGAAATACCAGCAGTTTAATTTTGTATGGAACAAAGAATAATGTCCAATTTGGCTTGAAGGGGAGCAATGTAAAGTCAGTTGGGCTTGAAGGGGAGCAATGTAAAGTAAGGCTGGAAAGGTAGACTGAAGATTGCCTTAAATGCTGGTCTAAGGCACTTCTGTTTTATCTTCTAGACAATGTGGAGCCAAGTGAAGTACTTTAAGGGAGACTGTTGACTTTTTTTTAAACCATGCATTAGCAAGATGGCAGCTGTGCAAAAGAAAGACAGGAGAGATGGAGAGTCTGGACCAGGAACACTAATTAGGAGATTCTTATAATAGTCCAGGTGGGAGATAATGAGAGACTGAACTACACTGCTGGCAGTGGGGATGAGAGAAAGGGATGGATGCAATAGACTTATGAAGGATGAATTCCTGAGATTTAGCAACTGACTGTACAGGAGAAGCTGAAGGAATCAAAGATCTGAAGTTTCAAGCCTGCAACTAGGAAATTAATAAAAATAATAATAATATGCATTAAGGTTTACAAAGCACTTTTACAAATATCTCATCATAACCCTGGGAGGTAAGTGCTATTATTTTCACTATTTTACAGATCAGGAAACTGAGGCAGACAGCGCTTTAAGTCACTTGCTCAGGGTCACAAAGCTAATAAGCGTCTGGGGCAGGATTTTAACTCAGATCTTCCTGAATCTTAACCCAGCACTTTTTCCATTGTGCCACTTAGCTTCCATTTAGATAATATTTTAATTTAACTATTAGTAATAGCAATAGCAGCTGACATTTATATAGTACGTTACAGTTTGCAAAGTGCTTGGTATGCATAATCTCACTTGAGCCTGACAACAATCCTGCAAGATAGGTGCCACAAATACTATCCCTGTTTTACAGATGAGGAAACTGAAACCCAGAGAGGTAGACTTTCCTGGGGTCACACAGATAGTAAGGACATCAGTATAAGAAATAAAATTTGACCTCAGGTCTTCCTGACTACAAGTTCAGCATTCTGTCCACTATGGAACACTGACTCTAAAGTGGGAAGGTGGGAAGATGAGTTCAGTTCCAGTCATGTTTCCATTCGAGGTGCTATTGGGACATCCAAGGGGAGATTCTAGGTGCAAGGATTGGGGGAGAGAAGACAGTGTGAAGTCATGAGCACAGTGATTATTACTGAACTCATGGGAGGAACGGGATCACCCAGGAAGAGAGTCTATTAAGAGGAAAATGGCCTTCAGGACAGCCATAGTGGACATCCAAACTTTTGGGGGGCAGAAAAATAACAACGAACCAGTTGAACCAATGAACCAGCAGCTGGACAGTCAGGAGAAGCAGTGCCACAGAAACCCAAAGAGAAGACTTCTGAAGTGTTGATTGGTGTGGAATGGTCCAGGGAGAGGAACCCTTAGAAAAGGTCATGGGATTTAATAATTACAACACTGGTGACCTCTGAAAGAGAAATTTCAGCAGAGTGGTAAAATTTGAAGCCAGATAGCAAGACATCAAGTAGTTGGTGAGGGAGAGGGGAGTGTAAACTATATTTCTGGGCAGCTAGGTGGCATAGTTGCTAGAGTGCCAGGTCTGAAGTTAGAAAGACCTGAGTTCAAATCCAAACTCAGACCTTAACTAGTTGTGTTACCCTAGGCAAATCACTTAACCTCTGTTTGCCTCAGTATCTCAACTGGAGAAGGAAATGGCAAACCACTCCAGTATCTTTGCCAAGAAAACTCTACTGGGGTCATGAAGAGTCAGACACAACTAAAAACAACTTAACAACAACAACAACAATATTAAGGGAGGTACAAGATTTTTAAAAAGTTTTTTTGTTTGTTTGTTTTTAAATGGATAAGGAAGACCTAAGCATATTTGTAAACACTGGGAAAAGAGCCAGTAGATAGGTAGAGCTTGAACATGAGAAAGTAATAGTTTTTATCTCTATTATGTACAGCTTATTTTTTGAAGCTTATATTAAATTTAACATGATAATAGCAGCTACCCTGCTTATTAGTATCCTCTTCTGAATTTACTTCTACTCTCTTCTGTGTATTTCTAATGTGGTGTTGCTAGTCTTTTCTTTCTTTTCTTCTTATTTGTTACATCACTTTCACTACCCTCCTTTCTCTTCTCATAAGTCCCTAATAAAAGCCTACCCTTGTAACAAACAGAGTAGGGCAAAACAAATTCACACATTGGCTATGTCTGAAAAGGCACGATTCTTTCTGGAGATGGATAATATTTGATGTGGCAAGCCACCAGAGGAAATGAGAAGGGATGGGTTTGAGGGTACGAACAAAGGTGTTTATTTCGGTGAGGAGAAGGGCAACCTCATCCTGGAAGAGCAGCAGAAGTTGTAGAAAAATTGCGAAGGAGGGAGGAGGGGAGTTGAGAGAACTTGGGTCAGATGCCCTCAACCTTCTCAATAAAGTAGAAGATCATTTGTTGAGTGAAACTTGAGGATGGGGGCAGGATGGAGGAGGGAGAAGACCATGCTACCATGGAAAGAGCTTTGGAATTGGAGTCAGAGGACCTCAGTTCAACTCCTGGCCCTGCTGATTAAAACCTGTGTGAGAGTGGGCAAATTATTGAACGTTTTAGAGTCTCAAATTCTCATCCGTAAAAGGAGGGGGTTGGACTAGGTAATCTCTCAGGTCCCTTTTGGCTCTAAATCCACGACCTATGAAAAGCCATTAAGAGGAGTAGAAAAGAACACTGTTCACAGATGAAAAAAAGGATTGCAGTGTAATGGTGGCACCCCAGGTGGGTTTAGACAATATGAATTTATAGTAGGCCCAGGCCATGTGGTTCTCCAACAGCTTTTAGCTACTCAGAAGTAGGATCCAAGAGGGGAGAATATGATGCGAGTGCATGAGGAGATGGGTCAGGTTCCTAGAGTTTGTACAGTGAATGAATAGGGAGGAAGAATTCATGCCTACACACCAAGGCCCACGTATATAAACAAAGACATTCATAATGATTGATAAAAGTCATTAAAAAAGAAGCTTCCAGAGGGCAGGAATTATGTTCTTCTTATGCTTATAATGTTTAGCGCATATCAGTAGCCCAAGAAATACTGAAGCATGAATCTACTCTATGAAACTGAAAGACTCATTTCTAAAAACAAACAGGTTACAAGATTATACTTTAAATTTCCATAGCCACCACCTCTCATAGCTAAAGTAAAATTTTACTTCAAACTGGGATTTAGGTCTGGGTTGCTTCTTTTGTGTGTGTGTGTGTGTGTGTGTGTGTGTGGCAATTGGGGTCAAATGACTTGCCCAGAGTCACACAGCTAGAAAGTGTTGTGTGTCTGAGGCCAAATTTGAACTCAGGTCCTCCTGACTCCAGGGCTGGTGCTCTATTCACTGTACCACCTAACTACCCCTTGGGTTGCCTCTTATGTAAAGATAATAATGTATTTGGAGATTTATGTAAGGGCTATTACTCGGCAATTCCATTTTGAAAACTTTTTTTATTTCTTCTTTGTACTGAGGATAATTAAATTCACTAAAAATTCCTCTTTTGGAGTTTAGTCTCAGATCCAGTCTAAGTGCCTCACATCATACCTCTCCCTAAAGGGACTCAGACATCAATTGCTCTCCCAGTGGTAACTGTTTCCCAAAAGTGGAAAGGCCAGTCTGCATGTTGTTAATAAAGTTCCCAAAGCAATCACCTATCTCCCTTAAGTGGAAATGGAGCTTTCTGCATTCTGTGCAAAGACAGATCTACACATGAAAAAGGTATGTAACTGAGCTGAGCGAATGACATTTAGACCCCTTCTGAGGAGAAGGATGGGAGTGCCTTTTAAAGAGCTCTGGATCTCAGACCTTAGAGTGAGCAGTTCAAAGCAAGATGCAAATCAAGTGAGTTTTCTCAAGATCAAGTTCAGCAAAATGGTTTCTCATTTGGGTTTGGCAAGTAGGGAGCTGGTATATGTCTTTGTGCCCAAGTCTTCTGTGATCAATATACAACTTCACTTAGGCAAAGTTGCTATCTGCACTATGAATGAAAAAAAAAACCCCAAAATATCCCAAAACTCTGTAAAGATTTTAGCACACCTGTCCTTGCCCCACTGCCTAGTGATGAGGGAAGTAAACAGCAGTATCAGCTTCAAAGTTTTCTCTCTAGCTTGAAAGAAAAGTCTGAGTTCTCATTCCTACATTATTAATGCAATCTCTACTGGCTAGGCTGGAATATCCACCTCCCAAAAAATAAATACCTTCTAACATACCATTAAATCAATGAAAGGCAATCAATCACAGGGGTAGAAACTGACACGGGAAAGGGGCTAAAATGAATGCTTGTAAAAAAATTTTTTTTTAATTTAACAAATATATATCTGCGTACCCTTGGGCAAGTTCTAAAATCCCATTTCTCCTGGAAACTTTCCCAGACTAACCAAAGGAATGGTGATAATGATAGCTTTCTCTAATCTCCTTTGTCTAAACAGGAAATTCCTGTGTCCCCTTTTTTGACCACCACCCCAGTTCCACTTAGATGCACAATTGTTCCACAATAATAACAGCAATAATATCACATATTTATATAGTGCTTTACATACAATAACCCTGATGGAGAGACAGTACAAGTATTACCTCCATTTTATCGATGAGCAAAATGGGGCTTAGAGAAAGTCGAATGATTGGCCCAAAGTTAAAGGGGAGTAAGTGGCAAAACCAGACCTCAAACCCAGGTCTCGATTCCATGTATGAGACTTTTTCCCACTAATACAATGTTGCATTATGTATGTATGTATGTATGTGTGTATATGTGAATATGTGTATGTTGCATAAATGTATATGTATATTCACACATGTCTAAGATCACCTGTTAATTTACATTCCTTGTGTACTTCTTTATGTCAGAGGGGACCCTCCTTGGGGACCCCAATAAAATTACAAGCTCTAAAAAAAGCAGGAACTACAAGTCTGCAATTTTTTTTCACAAAAAGGCATTCTGTTTTCACACCATCCAGAGCTACTCTACTTGATTAAATGATATTTTTGTTTATTTTTTTTATTTTTTTTCTGTATTTCTTATTTCCCAGTTACATGTGAAAACATTTTTTTTAAAAACATGTGTTTTCAAAACTTTGGGTTCCAAATTTTCTCCCTTCCTCCCTCCCCACCCACCTTCATTGATAAGGCAAGCAACTAAATATAGGTTATATATGTGCAGTTATGTAAAACACTTCCATAGTAGACATGCTGTGAAAAACTAACTCTATTTCCCTTAATCCTATCCCGCCCACCCATTTATTCTATTCTTTCTTTTGACCCTGTCCCTCCTCAGAACTATTTGCTTCTGATTACTCCCTTTCCCAATCTGCCCTCCTCTCTATCATTCCCCTACTCTCTTGTCCCCTTCCCCCCCTATTTTCCTGTAGACAGATTTCCACACCAATTGAGTGTGTATGTTATTCCCTCCTTAAGTCAAATCTTATGAGAATAAGATTCACTCATTCCCTCTCACCTTCCCCTGTTTCCCCTCTACTGTAAGAGCCTTTTCTTTTCTGTTTTTTTTTTGTGGGATAATTTACCCCATTCTACCTCTCCCTTTCTCCTTCTCCTAGTATATTCCTCTTTCACCCCTTAATTTTATTCTCCAGATATGACCCCTTCATTTGCAACTCACCCTGTGCCCTCTATCTATCTATATCTGTATATACGTACATATAATTTTTCCCCTCCAACCACCCTAATACTGACAAAGGTCTCATGAGTTACAAATATCATCTTTCCATGCAGGAATGTAAACAGTTCAACCTTAATAAGTCTCTTATGATTTTCTCTTTCCTGTTTACCTCTTCATGTTCCACTCGAGTCTTATATTTGAAAATCAAATTTTCTATTCAACTCTGGTCTTTTCATCAAGAATGCTTGAAAGTCCTCTATTTCACTGAATGACCATTTTTTCCCCTGCAGGATTATACTCAGTTTTGCTGGGTAGGTGATTCTTGGTTGTAATCCTGTCTCCTTTGCTCTCCGGAATATTATATTCCATGCCCTGCGGTCCCTTAATGTAGAAGCAGCTAAATCTTGTGTTATCCTGATTGTGTTTCCACAATACTTGAATTGTTTCTTTCTGGCTGCTTGTAATATTTTCTCCTTGACCTGGGAACTCTGGAATTTGGCTACAACATTCCTAGGAGTTTTCCTTTGGGGATCTCTTTCAGGAGGTGATCAGTGGATTCTTTCAATTTCTATTTTGCCCTCTGGTTCTAAAATATCAGGACAGTTTTCCTTGATAATTTCTTGAAAGATCATGTCTAGGCTCTTTTTTTTGATCATGGCTTTCAGATAGTCCAATAATTTTTAAATTCTCTCTCCTGGATCTATTTTCCAGGTCAGTTGTTTTTCCTGTAAGTTATTTCACATTGTTTTCTAATTTTTCATTCTTTTGGATTTGTTTTACAGTGTCTTGATTTCTCATAAAGTCACTAGCTTCCAATTGCTCTATTCTAATTTTTAAGGAAGTATTTTCTTCAGTAATCTTTTGGACTTCCTTCTCCATTTGGCCAATTTTGCTTTTTAGAGCATTCTTCTTCTCATTGGCTTTTTGGACCTCTTTTGCCATTTGGGTTAGGCTATTTTTTAAGGTGTTATTTTCCTCACTATCTTTTTGGGTCTTCTTTAGCAAGCTGCTGACTTGTTTTTCATGATTTTTTTGCATCACTCTCAGTTTTTCCTCTACTTCTCTTACTTGCTTCTCAAAATCCCTTTTGAGCTCTTCCAAGGCCTGGGACTGATTCAAATTCTTCTTGGAGGCTTTGGATGTAGCAGCTTTGGCTTTGTTGTCTTCTTCTGGTTGTATGTTTTGATCTTCTTTGTCACCAAAGTAAGATAATATAGTCTGACTCTTTTTGCACTGCTTACTCATGATCCCAGCCAATTACTTGAGTTTTAAACTCTTTGTTAAGGTAAAAGTCTGCTTCCATGTGGAGAATGTACTGTCCCAAGCTTCGGGGGTTTGTACAGCTGTTTTCAGAGGTACTTCTAGGAACCTGTAAATTTTCAGTTCTTCCAAGGTGGTATGATAAGGGGCGATGTGTTTCCTCTCCACCACCACAAGCTCCACTACACCAGTGTTCCTCCTCACCCCAGGACCACCCCTCAGAACTGTGACCCAGATCCAAGCACGGGCAAAGCAAGAGATTCCTGCCTCAGCAATGACAAAGAGATCTTTGCAATCCCCCTCTGATCAGCCACTCAATTCCCCCTCAGTCTGTGGGCCGGAAGCTCAGGAAAAAGCCGTGGCCCCAGGCCGCGCTCAAGACTTGCTGAGACCTAGTTCCTTTCTCACCTAGTTCCTTTCTCACTGCAGTCACAGACTTTTCCCCACTGACCTTCCACATTGGCGTTGGTGGGTTGACAAGTCTGGAAACCGCCACAGCTGCCTGCGATTCAGTCCTCTGAAGCCTGCTCCAGGTTTGCTGAGGCCTGCCTGCCCATGCTGAACTGCGCTCTTCTCCCCGCCCTCCACGATATACCTTTGCAATCAACCATCCAAGCTGTCTTTGGCTGGAAATTTGTTTCACTCTGTCTTTTTGTGGGTTCTGCTGCTTTAGATTTCGTATAGAGCCATTTTTTTAGGTATTTGGAGGGCTTTGGAAGAGAGCTCACAACAGTCACTGCTTTCCCTTGGCCATCTTGCCTCCGCCCCCTAAATGATTTTCTAAAAGCCAACACAGTGCTTTCAAAAACTGATAATTTGAACTATTAGTCACCTAGCCCAAACTTTTCAATTTACAAGTGAAAAAAAAATGAGTCCCAGAGAAGTGAAGTGACTTTCACAGTTAAGTTAGTCAGCAGTAGATTTTGGACTAGAATTCCAGTCTCCAAACTCCCAGTCCAGTGCTATTTCCACCACTATGACATGGTGCCTCAATGTATCTGCTTGAATAATTTTCCTTGGATCACAAAGAACTACTTTCTTTGCTTGGTGATTTCAACTTTGAACTTTAATATCCGTATGCTACACTGAGATCAACAGAAGACACACGTGTGTGCTGATACAGGCCAGGCCTGTTTTCTTTGGAATTTTCTTTGTGGGATACTTATGTTATGGTTTAAAGGTGGCAGGGTTCAGGTTCTCACATGCTAATACATATGGATTCCACAGAAGTACCAGGTGTTAGATACATGTGAGAGTGGGACGCAGAGCTGCCTTCAAAACTCTCCTGCTTAAGATATCAGAAATGTAATCCCTATAGCAATAAGAACTACACCAGGGATTCAGGCTAGAGTATCCCTCCTCCTGGTAGAAGCTGGAAGCTCTGGTTTTTACATTTGTACACATACTGGCACTACTCATTTAAAACTGGATGCTGCACTCCTAAACTGGTTTCTGAAGTTTCATGTGCCTGGTTCCCAGATCATTCAACTTGCCTGCAAACTTTTTATAGATGGGTGGAAAGTAAGGACAGCAAACAGACCAGGACATGTAGATTTCAGAATCTTCCATTGCCTGGCCTGACATGCAGGAAGGGATTAGGCTTTGGAGACAGGTTCAAAGAGTTCAATTAAAAGAACTCATCTACCGTAAGTTACTGTAAAAATTTGGCTAAAGCAACGAGCTTCAGGAATCTAGGGAAGGGTTGCCCTTTTTCTCTGAAGTGTCAATTCCAATTTCAACAATTTGTTTCACTCCCCTAAACCTGACTTCCTTTAGTAGTGGCCTAATTTCATTTTGACCTGGAACCCATGAACTTGTGGTAATTTGTGTGTAGAAATCACCTCACCTTTCTAATGTGTGAGCTGAATGATCCCCAAAATTGAAATAAGTTGATGCCAAATTGAAATGAGGTCTCTAAGAACTAATAGAATGTCATTCAACATTTTATTCAATGGATTAGATGAAGGCAGAGATAGGATTCTTGTCAAATTTGTTAATTATATTAAATTGGAAGTGATAGCTAACAGTGGATGACAGAATCAGAATCTAAAAAGATCCTGACAGGCTAGGAGGATGCCCATCTAACAAGATGAAACTTGATAGGGATGTGTAAAGTTCTATATGTGGGTTAAAAAAAATTAACTCCCTAATATAAGAATGGATGAAGTGTGTGGCTGAATAGCACCTCCTATAGAAAAGATCTGGGGGGTCTTTGTAGACGGGAGGTTCAACAAGAGTCAGCAGGGTGATATGGTAGCCAAAAAAGCTCAGACTATTCTAGGCTGCACTGAGAGAAATATAGTTCCTTCCCATTCAAGTTCCTTCCAAACACTAGAGTTTCTGTGATTCTGGAAGCCTCTTTAAATTATACAACTACCTCATATAGTGCTGAATACAAACATCAGTTAAGTTTTTCTATCTCATCCATGTTTTGAGGCTATCATACAATAAGCCAGTGAATGTGAATTCTCAAGTTTGGGACCTTCTGAAAGATTTCTAATCACATTAGTATTGGTGGTCTATGATGTGATCAGTTCTGGGGGCCCAAAATTGACTAGATGTTCTTCTACTTTCTCCAATATGTCCATTAACTATTTAGAATCCTAAAAAGTTAGAGCCAGAAGGGATCCTAGAGATTGATTACCAGTCCAACTCCACCATTTTACAGATGAAGAGAAACTGAAGCTCAAATAAGGGAAATGATTTGAAATGTGGCTAATCAGTAGAAGAACAGTGGATCCAACCAAGGTTACTTGATTCTGAGTTCAACCGCCCTTCTCCTATATAATGCTTTGCAAAAAGACAAAATGATGTCCTGTTGTGAAGAGACAAAGGCTAGATTATTAATAGGCAAAGATTCATCTTTGGCCATGAAAAGCAGGAGGCTGGAATTTATTCTTACAATGTTCACAAACCAGTCAAGGTCTCCATTTGAAGTCAGAAGTTCAGAATGTAGTAAAGCAGACATAAAGGTGTCTAGATGGAATGGAGTAGATGGACTGGCATTCAGCACATGTACAATAGTCCAAAGTAGGGATGTGTTGGTAAATGTTTAACAACTGACTCTCTGAAAAAATAACAACCATATGCATGACAAACTTTTAGGTTTAGTGTGCTTTATTTACATTTTCTCCACTGCTTTCTTAAGTCTAGACAATCAACAAAACAACAAATCAAGCTCTGAATTGTAGCATTTACCTATTTCTGAGATGCAAATGCTCACACTGGAAACAACAACTGGCTCATGCCTGGTTTGAAGTATGTATATTTTATCCCTTGGACAATCTATAGCATCTTTGCAAACCACGACTTTTCTCTATGCTTTATGTATCTTAATTTATGTGAATGCTCTAATGCTTAAGGTTCTGGAAAGACAAAACCAATACTAACAGCTGTCTAACTGCAGTAAGGCCGCAAATGTCCCTCAGTCAGAAGTGCCTCAAGTTCTGGCACCATGCACTAAATAAACACTCTGCAGGCTGTGAAAACCCAAAGGTCATTTTATAGGGACAGGCAGCATCTACCTCTTGCAGATGCTAAGAAGCTATTTACAGCCAAAGAGGGCCCAGGCAGCCCCTTCCAGAAACCTGATTAATCTGTTTATGATGACTCCAAAGTCAAGTATAAATTCCCTGCTGCTCTATCCATCAGCAGCAGCTTTAATGAAAGTAAATACGATTTCACAAAGGTATAATCATTTCCAAGCCCCTACCCTAGTTGGTGAAAGACAAGATGCAGACTGCTTCCATAATCTATGAACATAATCAATTCCACATCATCTTTCCATACTGCCCAATACAAATATGAAAACACAAAGCTAGTCAAAGTCAAGAGATTTTGTCCCATTATTCCCATCAAGGAAGTTGCCTTTGCAAGAAGGATGGTGGAGACAGGTCTGTGATATTCACACAATCCAAAGGTAGATTTTTCACTGTGACCTATTAGATTTCCATGGTCCTACTCAAAAGCAGTGAGACTTAACTGTAACAATTGGTTTTGGTTTTTTTTTTTTTGCTCTATAAACAATAATGATTGTTCACTATTAAAATACGAGTTCTATTTTGCTGTATTTGGTTGTATTTCATAAAAGTTGCATGCAAGTAGATTTGTACAAGTTGAACAAAGTTGCTTATAATTTAAAGGAACCCTCTGATGAATCATTTGGTGAAAGAATCCTTTTGTAATGTGGATCTTCCCTCCCAGTCCCTATCCTCCTTACCCATTTATCTGCATCTAGCTGTACAATGAGGAGGTCTGGCTACATGATGACTAAGGTCCCTTTCTAACTCCAACATCCTACGGTTCTGCAAACCAAATTATTGTACATTAGGTGTTCTTAAAGATGGGGCACACTTGTATTTGGTTCATTCCAGCAAACTGAGAATATTAAAGGCGAGTAATCTGATGTCAGGGCTGATTCAGAGACCAACCAAAGGCAAATTGACACTTGTATAATTCTCTGGATAATAGGATTATAGAATGTTAGAACTGGAAGGGAAATGAGAAGCATATAACCCAACTCCCACATGATACAAATGGGGAAACTAGGGTCCCATAAGGAAGGTAAGGAGATTTACCCAAGGTTATTCCACGAGGAAGTGACAGGATGGGAGTCTGAAACTTGTTCTTCTGAGTCCCAATAAAGGGGCAGCCCAACCCTTGGCTATGTGGAACATGGTCAGTGGACACCTAGAACTCAGATCTATAGGTTCAGTAACCAGCAGCAATGCCAGGAAGAGGGAACAAAGTTATTTCTTTTCATTGTATGTGAAAGGACTTCAAAAACTATAAGGTTTCAGGAGGCAGCTAGATGGCACATTGGATAGAGCACCGGCCCTGAAGTCAGGAGGACCTGAGTTCAAATCTGGTCTCAGACACTTGCCATGTGCTACCTGGTATTTGGGCAAGTCATTTAACCCCTTTACCTAGACAAAAAAACAAAAACTATAGGGTTTCTATCTAGACACTGAGTGTCTTTATTGCCCTAATAGAATGACTTCATAGAGCAGGGAATTACCAAGTTGCTTAACACATAAATAGTACTGCAATTTGAGCATTCACTGATTCATTCAAATATTCACCAAACACTTACTATGTACCACGCACCCTCTTTCAGCATTTTTCCCATTAAGTAATATATAGTGTGCAGTACTTAATGAATATTTGTTGAGTTGAATTAAAAATCAGAAGGAAACAGATGCTTTCTTTGCAAACTGACTATAGGTATTCTCTTTGCTTAACAAAAAAAAAATGTCACAGATATCTTTTGTTCTTATATCACTTTCACCTCCAAATATATCTGTCTTCCCTTCCCTATCTATCAAGTCATACCTTGGAACAAAGAACAAAACATAAACACAAAAGAAAGAGAACAAAAGCATTTCAGCAAATCTAACCAACATATCAACCGAATCTGAGATGAATGTTCCACCTCCATGCTCTTCCATCACTGCAAAGGAAGGAAAGTAAGTCCATGTTCTTATCTCTTTTCTGAGGCCAGGTTTGTTCCTTATAATTACACAGCATTCAGTTTTGTGTTTTTATTCTCTCACTGATATTGTTGTAATCACTGTGTATGTTATTCCTGGTTCAAGGCAATCTCTTCCTAACTCTTTACATTTCATCAATCCACTGATTCAATGCTGTCTAATAAACTCTCATACTTCATTTTCTTGTCACTTTTACCACACATTCAATGTTTTCTACCAATGTCTGAAACAAGTAATAGTATAAATCAGGATTTTGGCTAATAGAGATATACTCTATGATGTGATCTCCAAGAACATATCATATCTACAGTATTAGATAGTCAAACACCCATAGCAGGGTATGCTAAAAAGACAAAAGTCCCTCTCCCAGAGAAGTTTATAATCTTTTACTTAATTTTACTTTGCTTAGGTCTGCAAGTTCATTGTTAAGTTAACACGGAGAATTCTCGGTGACCCCTCTATTGATGTAGATCAGTAAATGCTTGGCAAACTTGAAGAATTACGTGGGGCATTGCAACACTAAGGGACTTGGCCAAAGATCCCACAGCCAAAACGCATCAGAGGTAGGAAGTGTACTCAGGTGTTCTTGAGTTTAAAGCTAGTTCTCTATAATACCACACTGCCTCTCATGGGACCTTATAGTCTTGAAGATTGAAGAGAAGATACAGCTACACATATACACACACACAATTTAAAAAAACAGATATATCTACAAACAAAAATATTCACACATAAGACCCACAGTTCAGCCAAACACATTTTGTTTAGCTTTCTGCTTTCCCAGACCCTGCCTTGTATTTCAGGAGAGTGAGAGAAGAAGGATGCTTTGCAGAAATGAGGAGGAAGCTCAAGGCAGGAAAGGTTAAAGGAAGAGCTGAAGAACAGAGAATGAGCCAATGAATTAGGACTCTGTAGAAAGTAGAGGAATTGAAGAAACTACAGGAGCTGACAGTGGAGAGCAGCAGGGAGTAGGAGCTATTTTGGAATGAAAGCTAGGCTATGAGGAATAGGAAAGGAGCTAAAAAAATAACTTTTATCAACAACTAGTTCTCTAGGTGCCTCAGAACCCATCAATACATAGTTTTTATTTTATTTTCAGATACATTTTCCTTTCTGATTCTGGTGTCTAAGATCACTCTCTTCTGGAACATGCTCCACTTCAGTATAAAAGCCAAAAATCATTTCAGGAACCACAAAACCTTAATATGTTTTTTCTAAGGCAGTGTAGGTCCCTACTAAACACGTGAATGAAAAATGGAATTTGCTTTTGTATATTCTTTCCCCTTCTAAGTACGTGTGTCAAGTTTTCTCTCTCTGAAACTAGCTATACTGAATTAAGTTATAGACGACTCTCCTTCCAAACTATATTAAGCCACATCTGGAACACATTCACTTCATCCAACTCTGGAAGCAGAAAGACAAATAGCAGAAAGACTATGTTCTTTTTTTGTCCAATACCACATATGAACAGGTGTTACAAATGCTGCTGCTGCTGATGACAAAGGTGAAATTGCTTTCATACTCACATTTGTCCTGGAAGCAGTGGGAGAGAAAGTGGGATTTGACTGAGCAAAGGACCTTGTTGGAACCACAGCAAATGACGATCCAATATTTGAGGCAAAATCTAAAAGAATTACATAAGACCAGTCGGGAAAAAAAAAGAGACAGTCACATTGCTTTCAAATGTCAACCGCCTAGGATTAACAAGGAAAAAAAGGATTTTCTTTTAAAAATACTTTCTAATGTTTAGCATGATTATTTCTCGATTTCTCTTGGAAACACTTATCATTGACATAAAGATCTGCTTTTAAAAAACCAACACTGAAAATATCAATATATGAAAAAGCAGAATACACTTGATTTTCCGAAGATTTTATTGTTTTTGTTTGTTGTTGTTGTTTTTTTTTAGGCAACTGGGGTTAAGTGACTTGCCCAGGGTCACACAGCTAGTAAGTGTCAAGTGTTTGGTCTGAGGCCAGATTTGAACTCAGGTCCTCCTGACTTCAGGGCCGGCACTCTATCCACTGTGCCACCTAGCTGCCCCGTATTTTCTGAAGATTTTTAACTGGAAGATGGGACATGGAGGAAGCTACGGGGTTGAAAAATCTCATACGAGGTGTCATCAGAAACCTGATTTCATATTCATGTTATTAATCCTCTGGACATGCCTTACCGTCAGTTCCAGGTGGATTAAAAACAGCTGTGCTGTTTGGTGAGGTGCACAATGCTCCTTCTGCTGAGCCAACAACACATCGAATACTCGCACTAAAAAAAAAAAATTAAAGGGAAGGATTAAACATAAAAAGGAACAAAAAGTTAGAAGAAAAAGTATGATATATTTACCGTAGGCTTGGAGGGGAGATAAATAATTACCAATCACACAAATGTAGAATTTGAGAGTTGGAAGGGTCTTCAGTGACCATCTAGCTCAACCCATAGAAACACCCACTTTAATACACCTGACAAATCATCTAGTATGTGCTTGAAGACTTCACATAAGGGGGAACCCATTACTTCCTGAGTCAGCTTATTCCACTTTTGGACAGTTTTAATTTTTTGGAAGGTTTTCCTGACATCAAAGCAAGTTTGCCTCTTTCTAGCCTCTATCCTTTGCTCTTAATTATGTCTTTTGGGGTAAAAATCTAATCCCTATTCTGTATGTTATCGGTGTTCAATTGTTTTTAAGTTGTGTCCAACTCTTCATTCCACATTTGGGGTTTTCTTGGCATATATACTTAAATGGTTTGCCATTTCCTTCTCCAGCTCATTTTATAGATGGAGAAACTTAAGGCAAATAGGGTTAAGTGATTAGCCCAGGGTCACATACTTAGTAAGTGTCTGTGGCCAGATTTGAACTCAGGAAGATGACTTTAGACCCAGTACTCTATCCAGTGAACCTCCTGGCTGCCCTTATTCTGTATGACACTCCTTCAAATGCTTGAACACAACAATTGTTTCCCAGTTTTCTTCTTCAGGCTAAACACTGCCCCTTGTGCCAAGTTCCTTTGACCAAACATCATATGTAATGCACTTTGCAAACCTTAAAATGCTAATGTAAATGTTACCTATTATTTTTAACATATGACATGGACTCAATTCACTGAATGGGGTGCCCTCCTCTGCACCCTCTCCAGCTTCTCACTGACTTTCTTACACTCTGGTGCCTAGAACTAAATCTAATACTCCATATGTGGTCTGACTAGGGCAGAGTACAAAGGGTGATCGCTCTTTATGCTTAGAAGATATGGTCCAAGATCACATTGTTTTTGGGAGCTGCAACATTGCCTTGGTGACTCATGGCTTGAAGCCCACTAAAACCCAGATCTTTTTCAGACAAACTGCTCTCTGATAATGATGTCATTTTGTGCATATGAAGCTGAATTTTTAAACACAAGTGTAAGATGTTTATCCCTATGATGAATTTCATTTTATTAGACTTAGCCCACTGCTTTAGATTGTCAAGATCTTTTCAGATTATGACTTTGTTACCTAGTGTATTATCTCCTAGTTTTGCGTTACCTGAAAAATGTTATTATATCATCTATGCCTGTCACTTATCCTCTGTCTGCCTCAGTTTCCTCAACTATAAAATGGAGATAATAATAGTACCTACTTGATGGGGTTCTTGTGAGGATCAAGATGTTCATAAAGTACTTAGTACAGTGCCTGGCACATAATAGGTGCTGAATAAATCCTTGTTTCCTTTCCCTTCCCTTTACTCACATCATTGATGAAAATGTTAAATAGTACAGTATTATGCACTGGTTCCAGGAGAGTGTTCCTACAAAGTTGACTTGGAACCATCAATGATTAGTCCTTGAATCTGGCCAGCCAACTCAGGTCTTAAGGCATCTAGCTGTTTTATTGTCTAGCCTAAAGTTCTCCATCATTCTTACAAGAATAATTTGAAAAATGTTTATCAAATGTGTTGCTAAAATCTAGGCAAACAATATCTAGAGTTGTCCTATCTACCAATTTAGAAACCCTTCAAAAATCAAAACATCTGCATGAACTATACTTGATGAAAAATTTTAAATTAAAACAATTCAAGCCACCAAACTGGCAAAAATAAACAAAAATGGCATAACTCAGAGCTTGAAGGGCTATGGAAATAACACATCCTTATACATTGCTGGTGGAATTGAAAATTGGTGAAGTCTTTTTTGGAGAGCAATCTTTCAAAATAGTGTAAGAGTTACAAAAAATAATCATGCTATCTACTCCAATAGTCCAATTTTCAAAATACATCTTAAAATGTAATTTTAAAAAGAGCTCTTTTCAAATGTATTTTTAGTACCAATATTTGCGATTAAAAAAAAAACTGAAAGGAATTTAAATGGCCAACAATTTGAAAATGACTGAATAAATTCTGTCATGTCAATGCAATGGAATACTATAATGCAATTAAGACTGACAAATGTGAGGAATATGATTAAATATAGAAAGATTACTATAACATGATGTGAAGTAAAGAAAACAGAACCAAAAATTAAGTCTTCGCATTGATTTTCATGTAATAAAAGAAAAAAATATATAATGAATATGAATGGATAAAGACAGTGAATGAAGACAGAGAAGCAGGAATTAACAGAGTATTACTACTGAAGCTCATTTTTAAGTTTAAAGAATTGTAAATACAAGCTTAATTGGTTTTGGTTTTGTTTAAAGTTGAGTTTGCAATAAATTATTTATTTTTAAACGAAAAAGAGACTGGCTAAAGGAAAGGACTTAAATGTGCATCCTCTTCAAGTTCTTTGAGAATGAAGGACAAACAACAACAAATGGTCATCCACTCTTGTCACCAGAACTCACCTTTCAGAGAAGGTCATGCATTTCTGAGTGTGCATTTTCCCTTTGACATGCTGCTCCCAGTCCTAGGTCAGAAGAAGATGATGAATGATCAAAGGGCACTCTAGCACATACTGAAGGCAGATGAGTAACAGTAGGAATTCACATTTATATCATACTTGACGGCTACTAAACTCTTTCCATACATTATTTCATTGTGTCCTCATAACAACACTATGAAAGTGGTATTGTCCCCAATTTACTAATGAGAAAACTGAGCTGAAGTTGAGGTCTAAGGATAGAATCCTTAAGATTCTATAGGATCCTCAAGGATAGAAGGTAAATTCTTTCTGGAGAGACAATATATACATATATAAGTATATTCTAAATATGTGCAAAATAAATACAAGGTCATTTAATGGGAATAGTACCTGAGTCATCAGGAAAGACTACATGCAGAAGGTCTGAAATACCTCAGATATGAAGGAAACTAGGGATTCTAAGAGACAGAAGTAAGGAAGGGATGCATTCCAGGCAGGTGCAAAGTCAGGGAGATAAGAGAAAATTTCATGTGTGAGGAATAGCCAATTTGGCTAGAGTGTGGAGTGTGTGTAAGAGAGTGATATAATGGATAATAAGGATATAAAGGTAGGTCAGAGCCAAGCTGTGACGAACTTCAAGTGCCAAGCAGAGGAGTCTGTACTCTATTCTTCAGGCAACAGGAAGACGCTGGAGTCCACTGAGCAGAGGAATAACATGGTCAGACAAGGTCACCAAGCTTTCACGGTGGATAGGGAAAGAGTGTGTAATAGACCAGGTGACATGAGCCAAATGCCCTGCCCTTCTCTGCCTTACCTTTAGATCAAAGACTTTTTTATCACAGATGGTGCAGATGTGTGGCAGGTGGAGAGGTGCAATGCCATGAAAGTCATTTAGCTCATGAGCCTGGAGAGGCCTCATGGACAGCACGGGTTCCTCCTTCCCTCGCCTCTGGGAGCTGCTGAAACTCTGCTTCTTGTTGAAGGGGGTAGGCGTCAAAGGCCCAAACTTGGTGTCCGGTGTTGGTTCTTCTGGGTCATACAGCTCATAGGATTGGCTGATTGGTGGCCATTCCCATTGGCTATTTGATCCAGTGCCGTGGAGCAATGGGTCTACCTCTCCTTTAGGACCGCCTGTGGAGGGTGTATTCATGTGCTGTTCTCCAGGGAACCCTAGAGGCTGTCCTTGGGAATTGGGCCCATAAAAGTCTTTGGCGAAGCTGGCTTGACCGTCTTGCTTTGGGTGCCCTGTATGACTACATTGACCCTCATAGGTTACCCCAGCTGAGGTGGCACCCGATGTTGGCAGAAAACTCGACTGATTATCAGCATCTGAACCATAGGCCTGAGTACTACTAGCTTTACCATACTCATAGAACCCCGCCACAGCAGGAACAGGGCCAGTTTTGCTGATGCCCAGGACAACCGCTGGTTGATTAGAGGTCTGAGATATGACCCCACCAAAAGGATGCATCACCATGGCACTGGTAGCCTGACTGGGCAGGTTCATGGATGGTCCTAGGCCCTGTCCTTGACTGGGAGGTGAAAACGTGATTCCCCTAGATGAAAACCTGGCATTTGGCATTACTGCTGGGTGCTGGGGTGCCCCAGCATGGCTGTGTGGGGCAGTGATCACGGATGGAGGTCTCAGCTGGTTGAAGAGGGGCTGAGACATAGCCACTTTGGACAGGACTTGGTTCAGGACTGTGGCAGCTGCAGTGTTGCTGGTGACCGCTGACTGGGCCAGTTTCAGCCGGTGGAGGGTCAGCTGGGCTTGCAGTTGGGCCAGTTGAAGACTTGCAGGTGATGGAAGCAGAGGACTTGGATTACTGACAGAAAATGGGTTCTTGTCCAGAAGCTTGGCAGCACTGCAAAGAAACAGGTTTAAATTGGTTTTTATTTTAAAGAATCACTTATAACGAGGGCAGCTAGGTGGCGAAGTGGATAGAGCTCCAGCCTGGGAGTCAGGAGGACCTGAGTTCAAATCCGACCTCAGACATTAGCTGTGTGACCCTGGGCAAGTCACTTAACCCCAACTGCCTCACCAAAAAAACAAAACAACAACAACAAAAGAATCACTTATAAAAGACTGTACCTAACACAATCTCTGTCCTTGAACTCAAGACCCACAGACAGATTCTTTGTGGGCCAAGAGCTCTACTTACCATCCCAAAGTTCATTGCTTCTTGTCCCTCAATAAATTTTTGTAAAGAAGCAAAGTCATGTATCCTTAGCAAAGAAGGGGATAGGGGATGCAGTGAGACCCAGGACCCTTTCTGCATTCTAGCCAAAGTAGACAACTCATCATTCCTGGTATTTTCTTATCCTTCCTTCCCCACTCCAAGCCTTTGCTCATAGCCCAATGTGGGCTTACAAAGCAACACACCTGGCCCCTCCATCTATGCCTGTTGAATGGCTTGCCAACCTTGAATGGCTTTCTCAGGTGCCACTTGATTTATGAAGCTTTCCCTGATCTCATCTGATGGAAGTGATCACCTCCTCCTCAGATATGTCACAGAACTTTGTACTGTGATGGACTTGTAACATCTCATTTTGTATTCAACTGTAAGTTCCTTGAAGTCCAAGGACCATGTGTTGTCTTGTTATCCTTCTCAGCGTCTGACATAGTACGTTGTACTCCAGTGGATGCTCACAGTTCTGTGAGAATTATTCCATGAATAATTCCTCACTCACATCTCACATATTTTCTTTCTTTCTTTCTTTCTTTCTTTTTTTTTTTTTAGGCAATTGGGGTTAAGTGACTTGCCCAGGGTCACACAGCTAGTAAGTGTCAAGTGTTTGGTCTGAGGCCAGATTTAAACTCAGGTCCTCCTGACTTCAGGGCCAGTGACCTATCCACTGTGCCACCTAGCTGACCCTCACATATTTTCTTAAGGGTGACTTGTGACATATATGGCCTTTCTAATCTTTGTGGTATGACCCAAGACCTTTGTCTTAGGTTTGTGCTGAAAATTCAAAATGAACTTCAAAATTCAAAAATTCAAAATCTGTATTACAATGTTCAATATACAGGATAGACTTCACACAATAAGCAAAGCATATAATTAAACAAAGGATGTGGAGGAGGGGTGAGGTTTAGGATAAAGAAAGAATTTTCTGTGTTATACTTAAAACACATCCAGTTCAGGAAAGGTTTGAGGGAGGGCAGCTTTGCTTAGGGAGTTCAGTTCCTCAATAAGAGAAATGTTACTTTCTCTGTCTTTGTCATGAAATAAGTGTTCAGGGAAGTATGAGGCTAGGGGCAGGAGCCAGTCAGGAAAAGAGCTGGTACAGAATCCTAATAGCATACAACTTCCACTGGCCTCCTGAGTCATGTATTCACAGTGTGGCTTCATTGTTTTCTTTGAAGTGAATTCCCAGAACAGTAGGCACACCCATATTTAAATGCCAGTACAGAAACATATTCTAAAATCAAACTTCTGGATCATTCTTTCTCTCCCCTTAATGAATAATCAAGGGATAATTACACTGAACTAAAGGTGCAGCCGACCAACAGACAATACTCTTTCCCTCCGGTGCAGAGCAGGTCAGCTGTACTTTAAGATGTCTGCTGGAGGGCAGACAAGGATGAAGATACCTTTGCTCTCTGGGGAGGTTGTCATGGCTCAGGGGCAGCAGTTGGAGTTGGACAGGGACAAAGATGAAGAGGGAGGAGGGTTAGGAAGGTGCTGATTGCCTGAGTAGGTGAGAATATGAAAGGAAGCAAAGGATGGTCAAGGGGCTGCTGACAGACCCTTAATGCTAGCCAGTATTAAGTAGCTAAGCTTTGGAAGAGCAATTAGGCTTAACTCAAAACCCTATCCATATAGCAGCCAAACCTCTCTACCGGTTTTTCCAAAATACACCCTGTCCTCACTAACAAGGTGCTAATGAGGTGCCAACGGAGTTTCTATAACCAGAATGGGAAAGGATTTTTTTTTTCCTGAGAACTCAGCTGCATTTTCCCAAAACACAAAACAACAAAAAAAAAACAACTCTGGGCAGTGTTTTTGGCTAGGAGTTGTTGGGGGTGAGTGGGGAGAGAATGCGTATCTCTAAACAGTTATCTACAGAAGGTTTATCTTTTCAACCCAGTGTAGTCAACCATTTTAAAAATACTTGCAGGCTTGGCATAGGGAAGCAGTTATCTTGGAATCAGGCCCAGAATATACAGCTGGTGGTGGGTTTACCCTGAGACCTAACACAAATCAAGAAGAAAGACCTGTCTGCCTACCATTGATGGAACTCTACTATTTGCTTCACAAAATCTTAACTACCTCTAACTTGATATTCAAATTGAATAAAAGTTTATCTACCCTTATCAATTAAAACTGAAAGCTATTTTAGACAAAAGATGTAGAGATGCCAAAAATAAGTGAGAAGTTTAACAGTATTTTAACAGAATTTTTTAATAGTTCATCTTTCAAATGTCAGTGTCTACCACTTCATCACAGAGCATTAGCATAAATTTTCTCCTGATACATGAAGGAAAATTATGTGGAAGATTTTCTGTGGAAAGAATGAATACCCCTAGGAGTCCTTTCTGCTACACTGGAAAAGAGGGAAGGGCCCTCAGAGGTGGCATCTGACAACAGCTGGTCCAACAATAAAGTGGCACTGACCTCCTGCCCTTTGGACTCCAAGTAGAAGTGAAATCTCAATAATCAAAAGTCTCTGGCTTCTGATGGTTCACTAGCTTATGAAAATAATGTTGTCAGTCAATGTGGCGCATGGGGAATAATTTCACACCATCCATTCTAGCTTTGGTATCCAGGCACTCAAGTTTAGGAATTAATCTAGCATGAAATAAACTTCTCAGTGAAATAAAAACCATTCCCAACTGCTGTAGCCTATAAGAGGGCTGAGATAAGCATCACCACAGCTCACCATCTACCATGACAAAGGTGACTTAGGGAATGGGGACAGAATTAGAAGCAAGGGAGAGTAAAGACATGTAAGTTGTCTCTTGTATGCAGTGGTATCCAAGTCAGCCACGAGATGCAAAATGTTAGCCCCTGCAAAGACTTCTTACCTCAATTAGTACAATCAGTTTATTTTAGTAAAGAGGAAACTGAGGACCAGAGAAGGGGTGTGACTTTCTCCAGGTCACACAACTAGTTACTGGCAGAGCCTGGACTGGAACCAATATTTCCTGCCCAAAGGTTTTCATGCTACAAGGCAATATTTCCCAGAGGGCAAATGAGCTTAGGATGCAAAATACCTTTTTTGAATTCTTTTTTTTTTGGTGGGGGAGGAAGATGGATAGAATGTTGTTTGAATCCTGTGTGCATGTCACCAAAATAAGTTCCCTGAAGGAAAGAGGCATTTTTCTTTCTTTTCTCTCTCTCTTTTTTATATTAAAAATTTATTAAATTATTTATTTTTAGTTTTCAACATTCACTTCCACAAGATTCTGAGTTTCAAATTTTCTCCCCATCTCATCCCTCCCCCTGCCCCAAGAGAGTATGCATTCTGAATACTCTTTCCCCTAATCTGCTCTCCCTTCTATCACCGCCCCCTTCTTTTATCTCTTTCCCCTTCTATTTTCCCGTAGGGCAGTATATATTTCTATGCCCCATTGCCTGTATATCATATTTCCAGTTGCACGTGAAAACAATTTTTAACATTTTTTTTAAAACTTTGGGTTCCAAATTTTCTCCCTTCCTCTCTCCCCACCCACCCTCATTGAGACAGCAAGCAACTCAATACAGGTTATACATGTGTAGTCATGCAAAACACTTCCATAGTAGTCATATTATGAAAAACTAACTCTATTTCCCTTCATCCTATCCCACCCCCCATTTATTCTATTCTCTCTTTTAAACCTGTCCCTCCTTAGAAGGGTTTGCTTCTGATTACCCCCTCCCCCAATCTGCCCTCCCCTCTATCATCACCCTGCTCTCTTGTCCCCTTCTCCCCCCCCCATTTTCCTGTAGGGTAAGAAAGATTTCCATGCCCAATTGAGTGTGTATGTTATTCCCTCCTTAAGCCAAATCCAATGAGAATAAGATTCACTCATTCCCTCTCACCTTCCCCCACTTCCCCTCCACTGTAAAAGCTTTTTCTTGTCTTTTATGTGAGATAATTTACCCCATTCTCCATCTCCCTTTCTCCATCTCCCAGTATAATCTTCTCTCACCCCTTAATTTTATTTTTTAGATATCACCCCTACATCTTCAACTCACCCTGTGCCCTCTATCTATCTATCTATCCATATAATTTTTCCCCTCCAACTACCCTAATACTGACAAAGGTCTAATGAGTTACAAATATCATCTTTCCATGTAGAAACGTAAAGAGTTCAAACTTAATAAGTGCCTTGTGATTTCTTTTTCCTGTTTACCTCTTCACACTTCTCTTGAATTTTGTATTTGAAAGTCAAATTTTCTATGCAGCTCTGGTCTTTTCATCAAGAATGCTGGAAAGTCCTCTATTTCCCTGAATGTCAATTTTTTCCCCTGAAGGATTATACTCAGTTTTGCTGGTAGGTGATTCTTGGCTGTAATCCTATCTCCTTTGACCTCCAGAATATTATATTCTAAGCCCTCTGGTCCCTTAATGTAGAAGCTGCTAAATCTTGTGTTATCCTGATTGTGATTCCATAATACTTGAATTGTTTCTTTCTGGCTACTTGCAATATTTTCTCCTTGACCTGGGAACTCTGGAATTTGGCTATAATATTCCTAGGAGTTTTCCTTTGGGGATCTCTTTCAGGAGGTGATCAGTAGATTCTTTCCATTTCTGTTTTACCCTCTGGTTCTAGAACATCAGGGCAGTTTTCCTTGATAATTTCTTGAAAGATGATGTCTAGGTCCTTTTTTTGATCATGGCTTTTAGGTAGTCCAATAATTTTTAAGTTATCTCTCCTGGATCTATTTTTCCAGCTCAGTTGTTTTCACATTATCTTCTATTTTTTCATTCTTTTGGTTTTGTTTTACAATGTCTTGATATCTCATAAAATCATTAGCTTCCAAATGCTCCATTCTAATTTTTAAGGAAGTATTTTCTTCAGTGTGTTTTTGGACTTCCTTTTCCATCTGGCCAATTCTATTTTTTAAGGCCTTCTTCTCCTCATGGGCTTTTTGGACCTCTTTTGCCATTTGGGTTAGGATGTTTTTTAAGGTGTTATTCTCTTCAGTATTTTTTTGAGTCTCCTTTAGCAAGCTGTTGACTTGTTTTTCATGATTTTCTTGCATCACTCTCATTTCTCTTTCTGGTTTTTCCTCTACTTCTCTTACTTGCTTTTCAAAATCCTTTTTGAGCTCTTCCATGTCCTGAGACTGTTTCATATTTTTCTTGGAGGCTTTGGATATAGGAGCTTTGACTTTGTTGTCTTCTTCTGGTTGCATGTTTTGATCTTCTTTGTCACCAAAGAAAGATTCTATGGTCCGACTCTTTTTTGCGCAGTTTGCACATGTTCCCAGCCAATTACCTGAGTTTGAAATTCTTTGTTAAGGTAGGGGTCTGCTTCCAGTGTGGAGAATGTACTGTCCCAAGCTTCAGGGGTTTTGTGCAGCTGTTTTCAGAGATACTTCTAGGGACCTGTAAGTTTTTAGTTCTTCCAAGGTGGTATGATCAATGCTGAGGTGTTTACTCCTTTCCTGGCCTATACTCTGGTCTATGAGTGACCACAAGCACTCTTTTCTGCCTTGGAACTGTGAGAAGGATTCCCTCTCCATTGCTACCACAAGTTCCACCATGCCAGCACTCCTCCTTTCCCCAGGACTGCCACCCAGAACTGTGACCCAGATCCAAGCATGGGCAAAGCAAGAGAATCCTGTGTCAGCACCAGCAAAGAGATCCCTGCAATAGCCCTCTGATCAGCCACTCAATTTCCCCTCTGTCTGGGGGCTGAGAGCTCTGGAAGCAAATGCTGTCCCGGGGCTATGCTGGGACTGGGGTCGGGACTCAGCTTCTTTCTCACCACAGTCACAGACCCTTCCTACTGACCTTCTAAGTTGTCCTTGGTGTTTGTGGGTTGAGAAGTCTGGAAACTGCCATAGCTGCCTGTGATTCAGTCCTCTGAGGCCTGCTCCAGATTCTCTAAGGCCTGGTCTTTGTCTGTGGGCTCCATGCTGAACTGCTTTCCTCTCCCAGCCCAGTGCAATAGACCTTTCCAATCAACCGTCCAGGTTGTCTTGGACTGGAAATTTGTTTCACTCTGCCTTTTTGCTGCTCTAGAATTTGTTTAGAGCCATTTTTATAGGTATTTGGAGGCGTTTGGGAGAGAGCTCAAGCAATTCACTGCTTTTACTCTGCCATCTTGGCTCCACCCCCCAAAAAAGGTCTTTTTCAAAGAGTATTCCATCTCTACAAGCCTGTGGGAGACCATTTTGTGACCTGGGCCTTTGGAGTCTCAATTAGAACATCTTTACCAGTGGAAAGACCAGTTCTTTTATGAAAGCCAGACAAGTCTACTTCTTTCTAAAAAGTCTGCTTGCCTTTACTGCTTGGGGCAGTAGCCCACCTGAAGAATCTTTTCATTATTAATACCTGGATCCTCTCACAGTCTTTGCTAGTTATTGTACCCCTACCCCCATCCCTAAGAAGCAAGGGATAACAGTGGTATCCTCTTGTCCTTGACTTCTGAGTGGGAGGGATTTAGGAAGTTGGGAGTGGTTGAAACTTGTGGTATCTATCCCTTTCCCCCACTCCTTGCCCTGCCTCTACTCTCTACAAAGTCTATTGTGCACAATACTATTCCATCACCACTGATCAAGTTCACGTTTGATCAAAGGAAGAAGGCAAAAGTTAAGTTACATAACCTAGGGAAGTGGGCAGTCAGTTTGATGGTATATTATATGGCCCCTGGAGAATTATATGTAAATGAAGTGCTTAAATATGCACTATGGGAGAATTTATGGATACATCATTGTGATTCATCTCAGCCCATAGAAAGCTCACTGTCTCAGGGCTGATGGTTAATTTTTGGTTGTTAATTCACCATGCAGGGAACACATACTGCATGATTAGATAAAACTCTACTCTTGCAATCTTGAAACCATTGGGTCTGTTTTAATAAGCACACCCATAGCCTGAAAACAAAAATAAAATTTGAAAGACAAATAGTTGTACTTATCACGTCCAGAGATTGAGGAGATACAAATGAAATGCTGCCCATAGTTTATTCCATTGTGTTAAAAAATATATACAACAGGTAGGACTTGACAGCCCCCTTCTAAAAGTTACTGGTTTAAAAAGTCATCTTGCATTTTACTCTGAAACCTAAATAAGATGCTATGATGAACCCAAGGATTGGTATAAAATGTGCTCCATTCTGGTCTCCTTACTGAAGAGAACTGAGTTACATTTCTGGTGCTGTAATAGAAGGGGCTGCTAGGTGGCGCAGTAAATAGAGTGCCAAGCCTGAAGTAGGAAAGATTGATCTCCTTCAGTTCAAATCTGGCCTCAGACACTAGCTGTGACCCTGAGCAAGTCACTTAACCCTGTTTGTCTCAGTTTCCTCACCTGTAAAGTGAACTGGAGAAGAAAATGTCAAACCACTCCAATATCTTTGCTAAGAAAACCCCAAATAGAGTCACAAAGAGTCGGCTAAACAACAGTCACACTTTAGTCGAAAGAGAAAGGCCTCATTCTGGGCATCTGGAGAGCAGGATGAGCTATTGCAGAAGTTCTGAAAGTGTGGCCCATAGGGTTCCCAAGACTCTTTCAGGGAGGTCCATGAGGTCAAAACTATTTTCATAATAATACTAAGACGTTATTTGCATAATAAAGTATTCCACCCTTTTCCAACTACTTATCTGTGTGAGGTTGGATTTTCTTCATATACTTAAGCAAAATAATGTATCCTAATAGATTGAATGCAGGAGCAGATGTGAAAATCCAGCTATTTAGTCAGACATTAAAGAGTTGATTTTACTCTGCCAGATGAGTGGCAGAAGAACTTTCCTCACAAATATACTGCTTGCCATTGATGTAGTCCAATGCAAATTAGCTCAGAGGAAAATAAAATTTTTAAATTATAAATAAAAAAGTTCCAACTATGCATTTTGCCAAAATTACTACCCTATTTAGAGTACATGTGCTAGGTACTAGTTGGGTAGCTTGATCTTTACTGCTAAAAGCTGAGCTGTTCAGAGGAATCCTATCACACTGTGGCCTCTTCCATGAGGAACTGCCAGTCACACAGGTGTCTGCTGCATAGAACTGGACCACTGGATCAGAAGTGTCATGCCATTAAGGAGAGTGATGAAAAGATTAAATAGGAAACCTGTTCAGGAGCACCGCTGGAGGAATTTGTTGACCAGAAAGCCATTGCTTTCTTAGAGTCTAGAGGAAACAGACTTTGCTTACATCCTCCCCTTCATTCTGTATGGAACCCACAAAGGAGAAAATTACAAGAGTCACTTGTGTGGTCCAGAAAATATCAGCCAGGTGAGACTGGTAGGCTGGGAAGTGACACTTCTACATGTCCCAGAAAACATGAATGGGGCATGGACAGGCTCCTGTTTGTTTAGAAAATGATGGGAAAAATGCTATTTCCAATCACTTGGAACTCTTTATTTTCAAAGTCCCCATGGTCTATCCCCAAAGACTATCCCAAAGGCAGAACTGGCTTTGTGTACACCACTCCTATAGGAAAAGTCGTATCAACAAATTTCCCTCTTTGGAATCAAAAGAATCCTTAGAGGGAAGTCACATAAGTTAAAGGAAAGCTTAGGATAAATTTCAGAAACTGAAATTACTAGTGGTGCTGGAACAATTATTTCACTTGTCAGAAAACTTACACGAGGCATACAATCTCATTTATCACCTGATATCACTCATAACTTGGGCCACTGCCACAGCTGCTTAAACTCAGGGGCAAAAGAATTGAATTATTACTGGACTGGTAATATTTCCAATTAGACAAGACATCTTCTTCAAGGGCAATTAACCTCTTTTTGGGTCATGGAAACCTTTTGGAAATTACAGAATGATGTTTTTAAATGAATAAAATAAAATACAAAGAATTACAAATGAAACCATGGATACCAGAGTATGTGTGTGTGTGTGTGTGTGTGTGTGTGTATTAAACAAGTTTATATACCCCTACTCTAAGAGGGGTAATCCCATTTAGGGATTTTATTTCACTTTGTCAGTCAGCTATATTGAACTCTCTTCCATAAGACCAAACGGTGAATTTGTGGGTTAGATACAAATTGAATTAAAACGAAAAACAAAACAAAACACAGTACATTTATTAAGCAACTACTTGTCAAGGGCACTGTGTTAGGACAGGGAATACATAGATAAATAAAAGCACAGTCCTTCCTTTCAAGGAGTTTACAATCTACAAGTGCAAAATGTCTTCAAAGGAAAAGTTCATGATGCCACCCACTCTGGGTTGGGGGCTTTATCGTAACATTAGCTCAAACATATATAGTATACACAATCACACACAAATATAAAAGTTTTGCTTTCCAAATGCCTACCACAAATGGAATCATTTCTATTTTTTCCATCTACTAGGACGTAAGTTCTTCCAAGGTACAGAGAACATCTAAATTGTACTTGGTAATTATCATGGGATGTAAGACTCTATTACATAGTTGGGAGCACACTACTTGATGGTGATAATAAAGCAGTAGTCTTATGCCTAAAGTTCAGACTCTGGTTAATATCACAGAATCACAGAATGCCATATCCAAAACAGAATTCAAAGCACGTACTCCAAACCCCTCCTTTTCCTTTGGAGGAAATTCAGGCCCAGAGAGTTTGTGTGATTTGAGCAAGGCTTCCTGGCTAGTTAATAGTGGCAAACCTGGAAAGCTGGAAGTAGAACCCAGGTGTTCTGACACTTCACAAAACTGCTTCATTCATATTCACCAGATTAGTCTTTAAAAGAACAGAGAAGGATTTCTCGTTAAGCAGGTTTACAGAGGTTTCATACACATCCAAAGTCCTAACAATAACTGGTGTTTAATAGGCCGAGGTTACCCATTTCTTTTTATTTTTCCAAGGTTTACCACAGATGAGACTTCTCTGACTAAGCTTGAGACAGACTAATCTCAGAACATTCTTGGACTTTGGACATGGTATTGCTGAAGGGCAGTATGGGTAGTGTATAGGAGAAAGAGCATTAGACTTGGAATGAGGAAGATCTTGGCAAGTCACTCTGAGTCTTAGTTTACTCAACTGTAAAGTGAGGATAACATCTACCTCCCAGGGTTGTTGAGAAAATCAAATCTAATAATAATGTATGTAAAGTGCTTTGCAAATTTTTAAGCACAATATAAATAAAAGTTATCATCATATGATGGTTCATATCACCATGGCACCCCTGAGGAACAACTCATTTTGGAGAAGCACAAATATCCTTGTTGTCTGATTTGTATTCACAGCTATAACATTCTGGATTTATTAGTGATCTCTGTTCTAAACTTAATCAGCAGGCACTTAAATCAACTGTGCCCAGTACTCCTGTTCACTAGATAGCTCTTCTCACTCAGTTCCTGGAACCACATGCTATCAGTATTTTTACACTTGGCAAGTCAGGGTATGAATATTTTGCAATTTGAAACTAACTTGGTAGGCTACACCAAGGTGTGCAAAAGGGAGCTGATAATTTAACGAACAAAGCCAGAGAATAAACACCTCATTTTCTTAACTCAGAATTGACCGAACTAGAAGCAAACAAACAAAAAAAAACCTCATTAACTCGTTCAAACACTAGGTACAATTAGAAAGCATATAACAGGAGAACAAATAAAAATAAATAACCCTGAATACAAAACCATACAGAAAGGACCTCAGAATATGGTTTAAAATGTGTTTTTGTGTATTGGATAACAATTTTGTCCATTCCAGAAATTTATTTATTGTAAGATGGCGTGAAATAGAGAGGCAGAGTGGGAAAATGGGCTTTACAATGCTACAGGGGGAAAATGCTAGCTTTGAAATCAAGAGTGTAAGTCCCAGATTTTGCCAGTTACTTATTGTTTCACTTTGAACAAGTCATTTCATTCCCAAGCCTCCGTGTCGTGTCCTCATCTGTAAATTAAGGGGCTCAGATCAAAAATCAACTCAGTATTGGAAATATAGTGATGGACTTTGAGGTAGAAGGACCTGGGTCCAAATCTGACCTCAGAGGCTAATTAGCTGCCTATCCCTGGGCAAGTCACATGACATTTCTAAGCCTCTGTTTTGCTAGTTTGTAAAACGAGGCTCACATTAGCTATGTCACTTACCTCACAGGGTTGTTGTCAAGATCAAATAAGAAAATGAATGTAAAATGCCCTATAGTAGCACATAAACGGCCGTTGTTGTTATCCTGTGAGTAATGACAGCCAGAACACTTCGGAGAGGCAACACGATAAGGCAGAAAGAACACTGGCATAGTAATCAGGAGACCTGGGTACTGGAAGCGGAGGAGTATTTGTTTCACAAGTATTTGTTAAGTGCCTACTATGTGTCAGGCTCTGTGCTAAGCTCTTTCTTTACAGATCTTATTTGATCCTCACAACAATCCTGTGAGGTAGATGCTATTATTATCTCCATTTTACAGGCATGTAAGAAGGCAGACAGAGATTAAGTGACTTGCCCAGGATCACACAGTATCTGAGGTGGGATTTCAACTCAGGTCTTCTTGACTCCAAGCACTACAGTACTGAGCTGCCTCTAAGAAGCATAGAACGGGGTTATATTAACCCTACTAACCTCATGAACAAAATAAACTGAAAGGTCCCTGGGTTCTAAATGTGGAGATTATACACTTAAATGCACTTTCTACATTTTAAAGCACAAATACATGTAAGCTACTAGCTGTGTGACCCTGGGCAAGTCACTTAACCCTTTTTGCCTCAGTTTCCTCATCTAGAAAACGAACTGGAAGAAGGAAATGGCAAACCACTCTAGCATCTTTGCCAAGAAATCCCCAGATGGGGTCATGAAGAGATGGACATGACTGAAAGGTATCAACATCAACAACAGAATTTCTTACAAACAGTGACAGGTGACCTCCTTGAGGACAGGGTCTGTTTCATTCTTATCTTTGTATCCCCAGGGCTTAAAACAATACCTGGAACATAGCAGGTGCTTAATGCTCGATGACTGATTGAACTGTCATAGGGAAGAGGATATTTATCTTTCACTCCTCTGAAATATCTACAATATACTCACAGTTACAGAATTCAAACCAATTTATAACAAAAGTTTAAATACATTTTATGAGGTTAAAATGGACACATCTGAGTTAACATGGATGACTGGAGAGAGCTGTACCAATGACGAAAGTACTGTAGTGGCAAGACCACTAATTCACTGAAGCCCTGAAATAGAAAATGTGTAGATACCCATTAAGATGAGTCGAGCAGCTAAAAATCTAGTCGTTTCTTCTTCACGTTGGATATTTTAACCAAAGGTTTCATGAAACCATCTACCAAAGTGGGGAAGAATTGTGGTCTGTATTGGTGAAAGAATGGAATTACAGGTCTCTTGAAGATATATTTAAGTAAACTTTAGGCACATATTATAAAGTCTTGTCAAACTAAATGGCCATTATGACAAATAATGGGAAAAAACCTAGATTGGAATTTGGGAGATACAGTTCTAGTCCTGGTTCTATCACCAACTGGTTGTATGACTATTTCACCTCTCTAGGCCTCAGTTTCCCTTTCTGTAAAATGGTAGTCTGGACTAATGAAATCTAAGATCCCTCATATTTTTGTAGTTCTACAGTATTCTTTGCCAGTGAAACATAGTAATGCAATTAAAAAAAAAAAAGGTTTTGTTTGAATTTAACAGGTACACAAATAATACAGAGATATTGTGAGTTCCAAGTAGGTAAAAAGTAATGACATTTAATATAGCATGAGAAGTACCATGAATTTTTAAATTATCAATCTACCTAAATTTCACAATCAGGGTTTTTATCCTCTTATTCTAGCAGTTTCAAATATTACTGTTATGAACATATGTGATTAATCCAGCGACGGCCGTCCTGTAAGAAATTCAACATGCTCCTTAGTATTGGGCTGCCTGGTGTCCCAAACATTCAAATCTCACCCAACCTTAGTAGTACCTTTCTGATTGTTTGGTTCAGGCTAATTAAGCATCTGGTTTTTTCCCACAAGTTAAGATCATGTCTCTGTTCACATTGAGCTTAAAAAAAAAAAAAGACAGAAACAAGATAAGTGTAGGTCCCCCTCAATGAAGCTCTTCAAACAAAGCTTGGATGATTACTGGCTGAGTATGTTAGGTGTGTGGGAGTGGGGGTGGGGGGCTGGTTCTTGTTCAGGTTAGACCAGCTGGCCTCAGGGGTTCCTTCTGAGATTCCGGGATTCTGTCTGCCCATAATGAGAATGTTTCATTTCACTTCCCTTGATTAAAAGAGAACAAGACTTGAAATCAATAACATTTTCTTTGAAAGAGCAAAAACTCTGAAATCAAAGCAGTTGAAATTGCTTGGCCAAGGACTTAGGAAAAAAATTTCATAATAACAGGCAAAATATGCTCGTTCAGAAGCCTGCTGCATCTTAGCTTACATACGGAACAAGCTACCATTGGCTTTCTCTCCATAATCTTTAGAAAAACAAAACAAAACAAAACAAAACAAAAGAAAACAACAGTTCTGTACAAGTTACAGCAGCAAGAGAACGTGTCCCTTTCAGCACTGATCAGACAAGCTGTACCAGTTGATCAAGTTGGCCGTCTAGATTAAACATGCACACAGGCCATTCCACTTAATTTCTTGGTGAGGGGGGGAACCCAACCACAAACCCAACTATGGTGAAAATCCAAGTAGACCAAGACCAACCGTGGCAGAGGACTGAAAATAATAGCTAAACTTGTCGGCCAATTTTACTCTGTTAACTATTTTTTGGCTTTCTCTTCTGCTGACTCCATCCATTGCTAATCAGAAGGAGTGAGGAACTGACATGTACTGAGCTCTCTATGGTAAAATTGATTAGTATATTATTATGGAAAATAAGGAAGTCATTTTGTTGGAAATATCAAATTCCACAAAATCATATGTGGCAGCTGTTTAGTACATGTAGGGGTGGGAAGGAGTGTGTGAAAATATTAACCCCATCCTTCACAGTCATCTGAAGTCTCTGAAAGGATATACAAGAAAGAACTCCCAAGAAAACACAAGCGGCAACTGATAGGCAAAGTTGTAAAACGGCATCATTTTTGGTATAAAAAAAAATTCCCACGATGTATGCTCTATGTGCACCCGTTTTTAAAAGTGTGGATTTATCTTTTATATGTTTGCAAGCAGACAACTGGTAGGTGCTACTACTGTGTATGTTGAAGCTGTTTATTGAAGTGAAAGAAGAAATGAGGTGAGTCATACCGTGTTGCAGCCTGCTACAGCTCATTACATTTATGTAAAAATGTGTCCCCAAATCTCATTTTAGGAGCTTAAACATTTACTGCTTTCTTGGGGGCAAGTCTAAAAATTCTACTTTTGAAATCCAGCTTGGAATTTAACTTCCAGTGTTCTCAGAGTGGTAAAGAACATTAACCAGCACATTAGGGCTGGTTAGTAAAATTCTGTGTCGTTTCAAAACGCTCTCTTCTTAGAAAGGTTCTTTCTTCACTAATTTAGAGATTTCCTCCGCTTCAGACTGAATCTGTTCTCCACTTCTCAGAAATGGAGAATTTTATAGGTTTAGCCCATCTCAAAAACCCTACCTTTCACTTTCTTCCGCTCAAAAATTCCAGGACCGCAAAAATCTTTCAATCCTGAGAACATCTCATATTTTGGGAGTCAGACAATTCTAAATGTTTTCTTTTCCATGCCTACGTATTTAATGACCTTAGGAACTACCCTAAAGTCAGACTTTTGTTTTTAAAAATTATCTGATCACTCACATAAATAAAAACACCATCTAGACTCGCTAACCCAAAGCAGAGATATTATTTTCACACTGGAAGTGAGGCAATCTACACGACTGAGGTCACATGTCAACCTGCTGGTGCTGGTGATTTGGGGGAAAAAAATTTAATGGGGTAAGAGGAGAAGGAAGGAAAACAAACCAATTGTGTACGCATGCACAGAATCTTAACAATGAGAAATTTATCAGGAGGGCCATGTGTACTGGTGAAATGTGAAGAAAATGATTCATTTCTCCTTTGTATGGGGGAAGATGGGGATGACATCATGCAACCTTACCTTTCTGAAAAATATCAGGGTGACAGGCACTGAGCTCTGACCTGTAGGGACTGGAGCCGCGGGTCATTTTGGGTGTTGTGAATGTGGCTCCCTAGGAAATTCCAATGACATTCTACCAGCTTTCTGCATGCGGATTATTTACAAGCTTCCTCTTACAAAGTCACAAGTTTGGGAGTGGAGCAGGAGCAGGAGGAGGAGGAGGAGGAGGAAAAGGAGGAGGAAAGAAAGAGAGAGAGACAGAGAGATTGACCCAGTTCCACTGCATACCCAAGACTGGAAGAAAAGTCACATGGTCTCCAAGAGCCATTCTTGCTGCATGACACATGCCCAGTGGAAATGGCCAACAATATCAGTTGATGTTTATGTCATATATTCTGAATCTCTTCACATATCAACACCCCAGGGCCAGAGCGTACGGACAGGACTTTGGAGAAGTCCTCTGAGGGTGGTATTGAGCTAGTGAGACTAATTATGTCAGGCATTTAAAATAAAATACCAGGGCCCACTTACCTGGTCTCCTTCTCTTACTCCTTTTACCCTAGTCTCTCACTATAATTTCCTCCTGAAGGCCTTAAAAGGGATCTTGAGAAATCCTAAGGTGGCACCACTCACTCAACCACAACCCTAACCTTCCAAGTTACCCATTTTTATAAGAGAATCACTAAATACTGTACCTACGATGCTCTGTTTCCTATTATTCCACACTCCCAATTTGTAACTAAAACTCTTCTCAAGGTAGGTATCTTAGGTAATCTTCCACTCCTTGTCCAAGGTGTCCCTTAATTTAATATGACACAGGAAAATTTCAGTATGGTATAGCAGAAAGAGCATTGGATTTGAGTCACAGGACCTAGGTTGAAATTCTGGTTAAGCAACTTAGTATCTGAATGAACTTGGCCATTCTTATCCCCTCTCTGAGCCTCAGTTTCCTCATTTGTGAAATGAGGTGCTTGGACTAGATTCCTAAGGACTGAAGTTTTTTCTAGCTCTAAATTTATAGTATGAGCCCATAAAATAGAGCCAACCCACGGTGGTGTATAAGCTATTGAATGCAGGGACCTCTCCCATAAGGCCATTTGCAGCTTCCTTCCCTTAAGAACTAATTCACTTATTCCCACTACTTTCCACTCTTAATTGTTTCACTTCCCTTCCAACTCTAACCACCCTCCCCCCCCACCCAGTTTGCCTTTTTTTTAAGGAAACAAAAATCCTGAGACTTTCTGAATTCACAATCTGCCATCCACAGGTTATCTCTTTGCTAGGTGACAGAAAGCAACAATGAGCCCAGCTGAGACTGTTATTCACTTCTAATGCCTGGAAACTGGAACAAACAAAAAAAAAATTTTTTTTGTGCCATTATATAAAAAAACCCAAACAAACAAAACCAACCCAAAAGGTCCTTTAAATAAACTGATGACCGAAGGTTTAAGACATTCCTCTCATTATACACTTGTCATCAGAAAACGGCTGTCCAGATCCCTCTCTTTACCATTTATCCAGTGGACAAACTTGCATTAGGGAACAGATGGAAAGCATTTTCTTCTACTAAGACAGAAAAGGGAGGACTCCATCCTTGCCTTCTCTCAACTCTGCTAGCCAATCAGCTTTGCCTGAACAGAATGTCATATTTCCAGCTGTCTCCCAGGCCATCCACCTCCCCCATGAATGCCAAAGAAAGAGCAAGTTATCTCTCTATTTGAGGAAAGAACAAGAGTGCTCTCTGTCTCTTCCCTTATTTAGCTATGGTGGTCACTAGGCTGACTTAACAACTGTAGCCACCTAAAGGGGCTTGGACTGAACTTTTGGTTTACAGTGAAGTTAGATACCACGTAGGCCAAAAACATAGCTCAGTACCTGGGACCTGCCATCTCTTCTGTTCTCTCACATTCATCTTATCAAAAAATCCAAATGCTCCAAAGTATCCAGCATGGTTTTCTCTCCTGTCTCTGTCTTCCATTGCTTTTTCTTATAATAATAGTTTACATTTATGTAATATTTTATAGTGAATTCTTCCTTTACTCTGTTTGATCCTTTAAACAACCTGGTAAAGTATTATTACCCCTATTTTACAGATGAGAGAACAGAGGCTTAGCAAGGTTGCACCTTGCCTAACGTCCCAAAGGTACGAAGTGGCAAAGCTAGGATTCAAAATCAGGATTCTTCTCATTACATAGTGCTTAATCATTTCTTGAAAAACTCTGTTCTACGCATTCTGAAGAGAATATTGCTTATCCTTCTCTCTTGTGCTCAGGACATCTGAGTGTGACCGAAACAAAGATGATAGTGAGGGCAAGCTTCCTAACAGATGGCATAAGGTATTACCTTAGCAACATGTACCTTGGGCAGAAGAGAGGGACATCATATCCTAATTGTCAGTATTAGAACAGTATATAATTAGGGTATTCTACAGCTGGCCCTAAGGGCCATGACCTTGTCAACTTGAAATTTCTCATCATTTAGGAGTTCTTGGTATTGTTTTTAGCTTCTACCTAAAAAATGGCACTCGGGCAGAAACAACAAATTTACCTAAGGAATCAAAAGGCCACCTATGAGAAACTGAGTTTCTGTGGGAGAGAGGGGGTGAATCAGGTGTGTGTGTGGAGCCAGCTAAAACTGGTAGAGCTGACTGTTAACATTTTCAGTGCGAACATTTACACCTCAGAAATTCCCAAACACTACAAATCAAGGCTTGATTTATTGTTTGTTGATTGTGTAGAAAATGATGGATAAAATGTTAATAATGTAGATTAAATGTAAAAGTGTATCCAGTGTCCTTTTTTTTTCTTCAGAGAACTGGTTGTTAAATATTTATCAACACACTCCTGGGTGACTTTTATTCACAATGTCATCCCACTGAAAAACCAAGAGTATCCTCTGCCTAGACAAAGCCTTCTTCATTTCCTTTGTTATAAAAGACATAGAATGTCGGAGCCAGAATGGACTAATGGAGATCATATAGTTCGGCTCCCTCATTGAGGAAACTGGGGACCTCCAGAAGATAACTGGATTTGGTCGGAGTCTCAGTATCAGATCTAGAGCCCAGGCCTCCTTACTCCTAATCCACTGTCATTTCCATCACAAAGGAGGCAGATTAAGGTACAATGCAAAGAGCATTGCTTCTGCAGCCAGATGGGCTGGGTTCAAATCCTGCTTTTGATGATTACCTCTTGTGTGATCTCAGGCAACTCATTTTCCTTCTCCAGGCCTCAGTTTCCCCCTCTGTGAAATGAGGGTTTGGAAACAGATGTCCCCTAAAGTTTATGTCAGCTATCTCCTAATGCCACACTGCCTCTCATCACCTTCTACTGCTCTGCAGAGATAACCTTGTGTTTGGAAGCATCATAGGTAGAAGAACAGTGAACAAACTATTCCCCAGGGTATTTGTGTCTGGGTCTGGGTCTCCAGCTGGTTGATTTTTCTGGCTATCATCACAGGAAAGAAAAAGTCAGGTCTCCCTGCTCTCTAAGAACGCTTGACTTGACTGACAACTCTACATCCTAGCCCTATCATTAAATTGGAAACCACAACTGGCTGAATTTGCCCAGAAGATAGGAACTACTGTCCCTGACTATCTCTGGAAGTTGGGAAGAATCTGCAACATGGCAGAAAGATGCTCACACTTGGTGTTGGAAGAGATGGGTTCTGGTCCTAGTTCTGTCTTCTCACTAGATATGTGGCACCTTGGGTCAATCATGGCCCTTCTCTTGGTCTCATTTTTCTCATCTGTACAAACTATGACCTTAGATTAGATGGTCTCTAGGGTCCCTTACTTTTCCAGCATTCCAGAGTTCAATTTTAAAGCTTCCTTTTTTTTTTCTCATATACTCCTAGGCTTGAAATTGATGGGCAAGACGTTTATATTTATCTGTCTTGAATGTTCTAGACCAGTAGCTCTCAAAGTGTAGTCCATGGACTACTGAGGTGTCCCTGAAACCCATTCAGGGGAATCTGTGAGATCAAAGCTATTTCACAATAATACTAAGATTATTTATCTATTAAAATGCTTTTTCCTTTTCCAACTACATATCTGTATGGAGCTGGATTTTCTTCATAAACTTCTACCTAAACAACATATCATAATGGATTGAATGTAGAAGCAAATGAGAATCCAGCTTCTTCTATTAATCTAGACATTAAAGAGACTTGTAAAAAATATGTAAAACAATACCACTCTTCTCAAATTGTTTTTGGTTTGGAAAATATAGTTATTTTCATTAAAATATGTTATTTGTGTTAACATATTTATTATTATTTCAATGAATTAACAAGTGTTAAAATGTATCAGTTTTAACTTATAATATGGTAAATATTGACAAATATAAAGCCTTTTAGGGGAGTTCTCAATAATTGTAAAGAGATCCTGAGAACCAAGAAGTTTCAGAACCATTATTCTATTCAGTTCTAATATTCTATTTCTCTCTCTCTGTTTCTCTCTCAGTTTCTCTCTCTCTGTTTCTCTCTCTCTCTCTCTCTGTCCCCCCCTCACCTTTCCTCTCCTTTTCTGTCTTCTTCTTCCTCTCCTAAGCCCCACAGTCTTGGGTTTTTTATTCATGTCCAAAAGAGGGGGAGAGGGAGAGGGAGAGGGAGAAGGGGGAGCATCAGACAGAGGAAGAGACAGAGAGAAAAATCAAAGAATACTGGAGCTGGAAGGAACCTTGGAGATCATCTTGCTCAACCTCCTTCATTTTACAAATGAAAAAATAAAGTCCAGAAGGGTGATTTGCCCACGGTGCCTGACAGCTAGTAAGTAGAAAAAAGAGAAGAACTCAGGTGTTTTGCTACAAGTTCAAGACTCTTTCCAATACATCATACATCATCCTCAATACACAGACATAATCAAGGAAAATGGCATGGCTTGTTGGCTAGCCCTTTTCCCTTTACCTTCCCCAAAATGATTAGAGTGAAAGAATTTGTTCTGTGACCATTTGCAGTTTCCCAGTTTAATATGTTAGGCTCCTGCTACTCCTTTTCATGGGTTACTTCTGTATATGCCTTTTTTTTTAAAGAATTAAAGTCCCAAAAGAATGTTAATGAAGAATGTTTCTTTAAAGAAAGTTCAAAAAGGCTCTTACTCAATCAGTAATCTAGGTTGGAACACGATTAGTGATTGTGTAGCTGAAGCTGCTTAATCCTCAGGACAGAGAGCCAGGACTTGCTGCCATGTTATCATTCTCTGATGGGATTGTCACTGGAGTCTCCCTACCACCCACACTGGCTTCACATACTTGGGATAAACCTGGTGCCTGCTTAGATTAGTTTTACTTTGGCCCAAGAGGCACAAAGGCAAGCATAGCCACAGAGAAACCCAGATAAAAGAGCAGGTGGGAAATGCACTTTCAGTTTTCCCTTCTCTTGATCCTTGTAAATGTGTTTTTAATATCCCTGAAAGGGTGCTTGCAGACACATCAGAACACCTATAACCTCATCAGAAGGGAAAAGGGCTTTCTCTAACTCCTTTTGCTTTTCTTGGGTAGATCTCACAAATCTCCCCTCAGAACAGAAAACAGGAAGAAAAAAGGAGACTGAAGTCACAGAAAAGATCTGGTTTAGTCAATGAAATAATTCCTTCAAGATGCAATAGTGTCTTACCCAGTTTTCTAAGACCTCCTGGGAATGGATGGAGTAAAGAATTAGCAAATCTGGGAAACATTTGTTTGCATTGAAACTTAGAGGGTCTCTGGTCTTACAAGTTCCAAATTGTGCTGCTAAAATTAGCAAATGTCCTCTTAGTTTCTAAGCCAGAGCCAGAGAGCCCTCTTAGCTTTTGCAAGCATTCTTGTAGATGATTTTGGGGTTTTCTGTTCTTAGAGACCATACAAATTCAAAATTGGGTCCCCTATATGTTCCACTAAATTACACATTTTTTTGGTAACACATGTGCTTATCATCCCCTTGGTAATACTGTTGGACCTGTACCTGGTCCAAACTTCTACAACTTCTCCTCCAAAATAAAGTTCTTAACCTTTCCTGTGTCAAAGACCAACCACTTTAGCAGATACCTATCAACCCCTCTTCAAATAATATATTAAATTTTTTAAAATACATAGGATTACAAAAGAAACTAATTTTGTTGAAATAAAGTTATCGATTTTTTTAAAAAAAAAAAAGCAAGTTAATGGACCCCCAGTTAAGAATTTCTGTCCTAGGGGCAGCTAGGTGTGGCAGTGGATTAGAAGACCTGAGCTCAAATCTGGCCTCAGATACATAACACTCACTAGCTGTGTGACTCTGGACAAGTCACTTAACCCCAATTGCCTCACCAAAAAAAAAAAAAAAAGAATCTCTGTCCTAGATTTAAGTCAAGCTAACAAGCTCTTATTAAGCTCATATATGTACCTCTTAGGGGCAGCTGGGTGGTGCAACAGATAGAGTGCCAGATACTCTGCTAAGTACTGAAAGAAAGGCTGCAAATAGTCCCTATGCTCAAGGAGCTCACAGTCTAATGAGGGAGACAACATGCAAATGACTACAATATGTCAGTCTGTCTGCCTGCCTGTCTCTCTCTATATATATAATAGATGCATATGTACATACACATGATAAATTGGAAATAATCTCAGAGAGAAGGCATTAATATTAAGAGAGACTGAAGGAAGGCTTCTTTCCCAAAAGGTGGGATTTTAGCTGACACTTGAAGGAAATCAAGAGATGCAGAAGAGGAGGGAGAGAATTCTGGGCATGGCAGCCAGCCACTCAAAATACATGGAGTCAGAAGATGGAGTGTCTTTTGTAAGGAAATGCAAAGGAGCCAGTGTCATCGGATTGCAGAGTGCATAGAGGGGAGTAAAGTATAAGATGGGAAAGGTAGGAAGGGACCACACTGTCAAGGTCTTTAAAATCCAGAGGATTTTATATTTGATCCAGGAGGTAAAAGAGAGCGACTGCAGTTGATTGAATACATGGGTGATATTTGAATCTATACTTCAGCAAGATCATTTTGAGAGCTGAGTGCAGGATGGAATGAGTGGGGAGAGATTTGAGGCAGGGAGACCAACCAGAAAGCCATAGTAGTAGTCCAGGTGTGAGGGATGAGGGCTTGCAATAGGGTGGAGGTGGTGTCAGAAGAAATTGAGGTATACATGAAAAATGATATAGCAGACATTGCTCCCGTGCTAAGAGGATTCCTAGCTTGGGTCTATGATTGTTCTGTGATGCAGGAGATCCAGACTCAATGTTCTCTATGTGTGCAGGCACAGACTTCCTATTCTACTTGAAATGATAGGAGTCTTCCGGGCCTCCTGTCCCATGAGGACATAAACAACGAGAGAAAAGTAGCCCAATCAGGGTTCCCACAGGGTGCCCCAGCCATTCCAACTCTCCAACTCACACCGACAACAAACAGGAGTACTGAGAGTCATATTAGGAGGGAAAATTGGCCAAGTAATATGTGTTAAATAACATGGGAAATAGCCTTGCTTAAGAAAGGAAGTCAGGTTTTTGTCCAGCAGGATTTTTATTTTCATTTGTATGTAAGGCTTGTTATTTCTCCTAAGTGTTCTCCAGGGGCACAGAAAATAGAAGCAGGAAGTAAACATGATTCAGTGACTTGCCCTTTGAAGAGCTGGCGTCCAAATAAAGACCCCTGCCTGGGTTCTCAGAGAGACTTTGACCTCCAAGAATGTTTATCCCATCACTTCTGTCTCAGTCTCTAGAAGACACCAGACCCTAAAGTTGACACTGATTGCGTTTCCTGTAGGCTGACAACACTTCTGAACATGGGAGATGCCAATATTATGGTGACTGCAGCAAAGTCTAGAGAAGTGGCCAGTACGCACAGAGTGCACAGAATCCCAAAGCTGCAGTGCCAGAAATAATATTTGCAAAATGCTTAGTAATTACAGTGATTGACATATAGTAGGCACCTAATAAATACTTGTTCCCTTCTCCTTCTGTTCCTTTCTCAGGGACAATAGAAGTAACAATAGTAATGTGCCATTTTAAACATATGAGTTATTACTGCTAGTCATCACAATAATAAATGTATTTTCTAATGTAGTATAGAATTAAGTGTTGGAAGAAATCTTAGAGATAATCTAAGGTAAAGAAACTGACACTCAGAGTGCTGAAGTGACTTGTCCAAAGTCATACAGCAACATAATTGGCATAGTTGGAGCTAAAACCTAGATCTTATTCAAGTCCCATTTTCATTTGCTTTTCTCACCACCCTGTGAGGTAGGCAGGGTAGTTATAATTGTGATTAGTAGTAGTAGTAGTAGTAGTAGTAGTAGTATTGCCATTTTATAGACTAGAATCTCAAGGTACAGAGATGTTAAGTGATTTGCCTTAAGTCACATATCTAGAAGATGGCAGAGCTGGGATTTAACACCAAGTCTTCAGAATCTCAACCCTGCTGTATATTTAGTGAGTTTTCCTCTTCTTTGTTCTACCTCCAAGGGTAGCCAATAACTTCTACCTGTTCAAATCTAGCAGCATGTATTTATTAGGCACTGACTACGTGTTCTTCCTTCCTACCTCCCTTTGCAAAATATCAAGATATCTTTTTCCATTGGATTGTTGTTGTTGTTGTTGAGTCATTTTTCAGTCATATCTGAGTCTCCACCACCTCATTTGGGGTTTTCTTGGGAGAGATACTGGAGTGGTTTGCCATTTCCTTCTCCAGCTCATTTTACAGATGAGGAAACTGAAACAGGATGAAGTGACTTGCCCAGGGTCACACAGTTAGCAAGTGCCTGGGGCCAGATTTGAACTCCAGGGATGTTCTGACTCCAGACCCAGCACTCTATCTACTGTGCCATCTAGTTGCTCCATTGTATTGCTTTCTATTAAAAATGTGCATTCATGTCCAAATGCCATTAGTAATAGTTGTTCACATGTATGTAGTATCATAAAGTTTTCAAAGTGTTATATAAAGATTTTTTATCTCTTTTGACCCTCACAAGTCAAAAATAGTGCAAGAATGAATAACCCCATTTTACAGAGAAACAATGTGATAAGCCTACTTAGGAAGTTTTAATAATTGATGTGTTGTTTGAACATGTTATGATGCCTCCTGCATGGTTTTCTTCAAAATTACGTGCAAGTCTATTTTACTATTTATAGAAGTCAAAGCTGAAAGAAGAGAAAATTACATTCAACAAAACACAACCATTGTGGTCAAATCCTAGATCAATCATAAAGATGAAAGCTGAATTTGGTGAAGCTGCGAACCAGACACATCATCCATCCTAGGTCCTCGTATAACACGATGAGAATAAACATTGTCCAGATTATGGCCTCTTTTCCTGTAAGGGCTTAAAGTACCTAACAATGCAAACAAAGAGCAGGGATGGGGAAATGGCACTTGCAATGAACATCATGTCATAATCAAATATGAGGCAATAAGAAAGACTCATCCAAGAATGTGCACGTAACAGTGAGGAGAGCCCTCATTCCTTTCTTGTTTAGAGCTGAGCTGGGCACAAGTTCTCACAGTCTGGGACACTGGGGAGTAAAGATGAACTACTTGTGGGTACACCAGAAGAAAGGAGAGAGGAGGCATGGCAATTCCTGGAATTGAAAGGCTTTAGCTACACACCCTGTTATCTTCTGACTCTCAAAGTCAATGCAATCATCTCTATCCTCAACCGTCTAAAAGTCTTAACATCTGTAGGTCAAAGTAAGTGAGGCCAGGAATTCCTGGGTAAGATGTTTCATAGTCTCACAGGCACCACAGTCTTTATGAAAGTTATGCCATATAGTGGAAAGCCAGTGAGGAACAGAGAAAAGAAAATTAAGCTCGGAGTCAGAATGACTTGGGTTTGAGTTTTAATTCTGCAACTTACCAGCTCTGTGACCTTGAGTTAATCATATAACCTCTTTGAGACTGAGCCACCTCTTCAAGTCATCTATAAAATGGAAATAATAATACATCTACTATACACCTCAAAGGGGTGTCAAGAGCATCAAATGAGATGTTAATAACAACAGTTTATATTTATGGAGAGCTATAGTTCAAAAAGTGCTATTCCTCCCATAGATAATACCTTGTAACCATAAAGAATTCTATACATATAAGCTGCTATTCTGTGATGATAATGTCCTCATTTCAGTCCTAGTCAGCATCAATTACATCTCACCAATTCTACTTTGAGATTATCCACAGGCAATAAGTTTTGGGAGCATGAGCACAAAGAGACTTTTCATTCCAACTAAGTTTTGGTACCTAAACTTTCTATTTTCATCCTGAAAGGGTTCTAAGGAAATAGAGTTCATGCCACACAAATCATAAATTAAATCTTTGTTTGGTTAACTCATACCCACACTATAGTATATGTGTAGAAAATGAGGTAGGTTCCCACATTTAATGGTTATAAATTTCAGTATTCCACTTAGGTGACCTAACTTGGATACTGCCATTAGGACACACGATGCTCTCAAGAAAGCATTTCCTCATAGTGATGCTAATTTAAGGGCTTGCTATGGGACATGGGGACCAAGCAGTACTACTGGTTTTACTAGATCAGAGATTTAAAGGCTAGAGATGAAAGTCTTTTAAAACTCGATCCCTGACACCAACTGGTCAAAACGTGACAGAGCAGGTGAGCCAAATCCTATCTGACTATGTCCAGTGATTGGGCTACCAAATCTGGCACTCTTCAGTAACCCAATCCAGAACCACAGTGAGGAATCCAACCTCACTGTCACAGACACACGTTAGAATGTTAAAGATCACATCATTATAAAAGGGGCCAATGTTTGTGGCTGACATTAGGGCCAACATTTCTAGCTATTCCTCACAGTAAACCCCTCCTTTAAAGAGAAAAGCCCTTGGAGATCTTGTTATCAACTCAAGTCAAGTTCCAGGTCTTTGGGAAATAAACATCTAAAACTCAGTATGTCCAAAACAGAACTCATTAAATTTGCCCCTAAACCCTCCTATCTTTCCCATTACTATAGGGAGCAATACCATTTACCCAGTCCCTCAGACTTGCAACCTAGGAGTCATCCTGGATTTCTAACTATCATCTTTCCTCTTCTTCCCAATATCTAAGCTATTGTAAATGACTGGCGATTTCCTCTTTGAAACATCTCTCAAATCCATCCCCTTCTCTCTTCTGACCCTGCCATTATGCTAGTAATTAATGCTATAGCCTGCTGGTGAGTCTGCCTTCCTCAAGTCTCTCCCCACTCCAATTCATCCTCTATTCAGCCAAAAAGTGATTTTACTAAAATGGAGGTCTGGTCATGTCACCCACCTACTTGCTGAACTCTGGTGGCTTCCTATTGCCCCCAGGAGGAAATACAAAATGCCCTGTTTGGCCTTTAAAGTCCTTTGTAACATAGCCTCTCCTTACCTTTCCAGTCTTCTTACACCTTACTCCCCAAGATATATTCTTCAATCCAGTGACACTGGCCTTCTGGGTGTTCCACAAACAAATCACTGCATCTCTCAGCTCCAGGCATTTTTTCTGGCTGTTCCCTATGCCTGGAATACTCTCCTTCCTTCACTCCAACTACTGAGCTCTCTGGCTTCATTTTAAGTCTCAACTAAAATCTCACCTTCTACAAGAAACCTGCCTCAGCCCCTCTTAATTCCAGTGCTTTCCCTCTTTTAATTATTTCCTATTAATCCTGTAAAGAACTTTCTTTGCATATATTTACATGTTGTTTCCCCAGTTATAGTGTAAGCTCCTTGAGGGCAGGCATTTTCTTTTTCTTTTTTCTTAGTTCCCAGGCTCAATTCTTTGATCAAGTCAAGCTATTTCAATAATGGAAATGGGAATGGGAAATGTCTGCCATGGGCAGGCAGGCTTTCCCATTGGACTTGCTGTACAACCTTTGGCTACTCATTTCAACTTTTTGGGTTTCAATTTCCTCATTTATCTGCTGAAGGGGCTGGATTAACTGATTACCAAAATCTCTTTTCACTCCAAAGTTATGATTTAGCACTCTCCCATGAAACTATTTGAGTGACTTTAGGCTCATTATGTGATCCTCTTACATGCCTAATGACTTGCAACACACAATCAACCCAAACCTTTAGAAATGCTTTATCTATTCAATTGAAATGTCTCCTTGAGATCTCTCTCTCTCTCTCTCTCTCTCTCTCTCTCTCTCTCTCACACACACACACACACACACACACACACACACACACACACACCCCACCACCACCACCACCACCACCACTACCCAACCAACCCTCTGGTTATTCCATAAACTTGAGGGTGGTTGAAACACTATAGCCTGTAGAAGTGTATGAATATCTGTAATTAACAAAACTTTTGCAACACTCTCTCCAAATATTGATGCAACTGTGCAATCCAAATGGTGTAACAGCACATATTAAAAAAAAAGAGGCCACAAAACTCAAGCCTTGACTTCAGTGCTGATTCTCCAAACTGGTGGGTGAGACATTAGCCAAAACAAATGTCGAGAGGGCAAGAGCAAGAAGGCATGAAACAGCACCCTTTGTCTGGGAGGGCTTGTGAATGGCCAGCTGATGACTGGGGGTAGAGCAGGCCGAGCTTTCGGCTCCCACAGGAGGGATCAGACAGGAAGCACCACTTGACCAGGGAAGAAAGAAACTGTTATGAATGTAAGCATTGTTCAAAAACTAAGTTTGCCCGGTTTATCCCATGTGAATTTATTTTGTCCATGTCCTACCATAAATACTTCAAAGGGGTCCCATCTACTACATAAGGTACCTTCCTTTGGTTCTTTCAACATGACATGTATAATAAGGGTTTGAGAACTGACTGGCCTCCTGGCATTTAGTTCAGAGGGGATGTGCATGGATATCAATGGAGCACACAGGCTGGCTTTCCAATTATCCTTCACTCTTACTGCATACTCACCTAAGTATAGGGACACACTTTTCAACATCAGTTCACTAAAACAAAAGGTCGTAACTTGCATTTTCCAGTCTCTTAAATTCTGCAGCATCACCAAGGTTCATATAACTTTCCTCCCCAAAACTCTACATATCACTTTGACACATTTTATTGACTGAAAACATTCTCCATTGATTTGGTGATTTAAAAAAAATTCCTTTGGCAGAAATATTTTTGTTTGTTTTAAAATTAAATCATAGCATGTGCTTGCCTAGACACTTGTCTCAGAGGAAATCTTTCTCTTTAAGGGTAAGTTTATAAGCTCCTAGCACCATAGATTAAAGCTGAAAAGTCCTTGAGAAACCATCTAGTCTAATGCCTTCATTTTACAGTTAAGGAAACTGTGAAGTTAATTGACTTGCCAGGATCTGAATCCAGGTCTTTGGACTCCAAATCTGTACTATGCTGTCTCCTGAGTTGAGTCAGCAATAGCCACAGCTGCTACATTTTATAGGGTTGCCACAGAGGCTTAAAGAAAACCACACGCATGGCCACCCTGTGTACAACAGACCAGTGAGCTCATTGTCTAAACAGCCCTTGTAAAAAGAAGGAGAAAATCCCAAGAGGCAATAGTTTTTGAAGCAGTGGCTAAATGGAGTGAGCATCTTTCCTAACAACTTGGCTTTTTTTTTTTAATCAAACAACAGATAGCTTGGCTTTGCATAGTCACCATGCAAAATTCAAAGTCTTCAAAATAAAGAGGCCAAGGTTCCAGGTTCAATTAACCAGCTTGGGGGCTCTTCCTAATTATGATGGGGTGATAAACATAATTAGGAACACTTAACAGCAATGGAGCATTTTTTTTTCTGCCTTCCAAGCATTTTGCAAGTCATTTGCAGAAAACAGCTGCCCACCACACCCTGCTCCAGAATTTGCAAAAGGTAGAGCTGGAGAAAAATGGCTTCTTAACCCAGGTCCACAGCAGGAAGCAGAAAATGGACAAGAATCCTCGAGCAGCCCTGCTTCCAAACCCTCTGTATCCATACTTTCAATTTGGTCTAAAACAAGAAGTGGTACATAAACAATTCCACTCTCCCTTCCTACATCTTCAGCTCCATCATACCTTGCTCTACTTTTTGGCTCTCTTTCAAGTCACCCAGAGAAATGATGGAGATGAATTAACTTTGTGAGTCTGCATGATCAGCAAGCAATGCTTACCTCAATCCTGGTTAGCTAAGAGTGTTTGCCAATGGGCAGAGAACACCCTTTAATATTATGTTCTGACCAGTACCTAGCTCCACCCTGTCAAGAAGTAACGGCAAGGTCTTGGATTTGGAAGAAATGAGGTGCGGCCTCTTCCGGGAATTCAGGTGGTTGGCCAGTAAAAATTTTAACCCACACTGAATAATAATAATCCCTTACCTTTATCTGCATTACACTTTATACTACTCAGATTTCTTTCAAACCCCTACAGGGACAAATCTCTACCTCCTCTGAATTTCTACAATAGGATGGGTTATCTGGGCCACTCATTTGGCAGTTGTTGTACATGGCCTAATGTTATTAGCTACTTGAGGTAAACTGAGCACTTTGTTTTGTACATTGCAGGCATTTGCTAAGTATTTGTTTTTCTGCAGTGAAAACATTTCCGGCAGAAATTCTGAGAGGGAAACACTTGGCTTAATGGTAAAAACATGTTTGAACTGTGAGTGCATTTGCACACACTTTTCAACCCTTCAAGAATGTTGTGATTTTGTTGGTATGGGTACTCCTTTCACCCATAAGAAGATCACAAATCATTCTGGACACCAGTATAAAGTCTTCATAAGTTGCTTCAGCTGAAAAAAATTTATCATATCTAGAAGGTATTTAACTTTCTGCCGATGATCTCCCCTAACTTAGCTGGGTTGGTCCTCAAATGACAGTTATACAGTCCATCTTTAGACCCAAATTTGAAACCTTCCCAACTTGGTAAATCCTATTGAAGTTTGTGGTCAACAAAGCCTTCAAGCATAGCAATTGAAAAAGGGTCACTTTCATGCTATGGTGAGGCATCAAAGGGAGGCTTTCTGTGTGTGTGTGTGTGTGTGTGTGTGTGTGTAACTCATACATCTTCCACTAAAAACTACTCTGAAAAATGCCCCACTAAATTGATTATTTATCATACATATGGCATTTTATATACAAATAAAGGCAGCTAGGTGGCTCGGATAAAGTGCTAGATCTGTTGTCAGGAAGACCTGAGTTTAAATCCAGCCAGAGACTAGTTATTTAACCCTGGGCAAGTCACTTAACTTCTGTTTGCCTTAATTTACTAGAGAAGGAAATGGCAAACCACTCCACTAACCTTGCCAAGAAAATCCCAGTACTGGTGTGCTACGGTCCATGGGATCACAAAGAATCAGCCCCAACTGAAAAATAACATATATAAATAAAAACTTCCTTGTAAAACTATAACTCCTTCATTACATATACATACTACACATGTACAATTATACACAAACATAAACATGCTCCAAGAAAGTCCTACCAAGATGGAATATTGTACCCTACCAAGATAAAATATTGGGCCAGCAAACTGGTCGTGTGAGGACCAAACCTAGTTAAGTTTGGAGAGGTCCATTCAGGATGGCTGCAAGGGGGCAGATTTTTCAGGCATAGCAAAAAGAAAGGTTGTGATCTATGTCAACCGAGGGGGTACCCACCCACACCAATGAAATCCCAAACCTCTGAAGCACTGAAGTAAGATGGATAATTTACAGGGTTTTTTAACATAGACTTGGCTAGGCTGGATTTACAGAGCAAACCACATAATCCTAAATGGCATGAATTGAGCAGACATTTCCAGGGTCAAATATAAAATTCTATTTGGCTTCTCAATCCCTTCATAGCATGGTCCCCTCGCTAGATTTCTAGCCTTCATACACTTCACTCCAATCCATATATTCTGTGATCCAATGACATTGGCCTCCTCACTGTTCCTCAGACAGGACACTCCATTTTCCATCTCCCATCTCAGTATCCTTTCACTGACTGCCCTCCATACCTGACATGATCCCCTCCTTGTCTCTGCCTTCTGGCTTCCTTCAATAATCAGCTCAAATTCTACCTTTTCTAAAATGCCTTAGTGCCTTCATTCTGAGATTAGCTACAATTACATACATACACACACACACACACACACACACACACACAGAGGGAAGTGGGGACACAGAGACAGAGAGAGGGGGGAAAGAGAGGAGAGGAATGGAGAGAAGAGAGGAGAGGAGAGGAGGGGAGGGGAGAGGAGGTTGTCACTACCCATCTTCCCTCTCAGCATATACCATTCACATCTCCCCCAACAACAGGTCCTTTGGAAAGGGTTAGCTGGCCCCAGAGCAGGTTGCCATGCATTTAGGGGCACACTCTTAATTCCTAACATTGCAAACACCAGGGGGAGGGGAGAGCCTGGGGGGTGTTAACAAAGTTCAGTGGGCTTGGGGCCAGATAACTTTTGGCTCCTAAAGGAGAGGATTAAATTCCCTGGGAACAGAGCCAGCCTAGTCCCCTGAGGCCCTGCAGACAAAACCACTAGGAATGCCAAGGGGGAGGGCGGGGGGAAGCCAGACACCTCTTTGTGGAGCAAGCAGGTATAAAGCTGTTATATATTCCTGCCCACGCTCTTCTTTGATGATCCCCAACGTCCACCTCCCCATCTAGGGCTCATGCTCCCACTGCTACAGCCCAGGCACCAAAGCTGAGGAAAAGAGGAAAGGGAGCAATCATTTTGCCAGGTTTCTGTCCTTTCTGGTGGGCTTCACTTCTCCCCCTAGAGTTATTTATCTAAGAAAGACTGAAGGGCTTGGAAAGGAATGCTACAAGGGAGAAATCGGTGTTGGCTAGTTCTCCTCCCTAACATCCACCAGCCCAGGCAGGTTGTCCTGTTTAAAGGAGACCATAGACATAAAGAAACCAGGAGAATGGGAATTTAAAAGATCAACTCTCTGATTCTTAAAGGAGAGAGCACAGTAGAGTTGAAAGTGCAGTGGATTCCTTGGGTCCTCAGGTTTTTCTGTAAAATGACAGGGCTGGGCTAGAAAATCTCTAAGATTCCTTACAGATGCTCTTCTATGTTCTTCTAACTAGAATCAGACAGGTGTTAGACGGACATGGCAGTCTTCCCTTCACCCCTAGTGAATTATAGATCTAGAAGGGAGGGGAGAAAGGCCAAATGATAGGATAACAGGATCATAGATTTAGAGACTTTAGAATTCATCTAGTCCAACCCCCTTATTTTAAAGATGAAGGCTTTGAGAGGTTAAGTGAATTGCCCAAGGTCACACAAGTGGCATGCAGAGGTCCTCGGATTCCAGACCAGTAGCCTTCTCATTAGGAGGGAGAAAATCAAAGGGGAAAAGCCACTGGATGAGATCCCAGCGGAGACAGATGTAAACTCTGTGAGCAGTTGGCTTGAAGTAACTGGATGGAGCCTGAGAAAACTCAATGAGAATTGGCAATAAGGAATCAACAAGACAGCCAGAATGACACACAAAGTGCAAATTGGTCTCTTCTAGTCTTATGATTTATCTATCTCCCAGATCCAGGTTCCAGAGGAAATCTAGGCTGGACTAGGCAAAGGGAAGGGAGGTTTTAGGGAGAAGAATAAATTCTGCAGTTCCTTCTCCTTCAAAGGACTGTTAAAGAGAGGGCAGATAGCTTCACTGACTGCAAGTTAAGCCAAAACCCAAAATTATTCACGTTTATCTGGCCCCTGGGATGAGTTTTTCACAAAGCAAATGGTCTTTTGGTTTGTATGTATTTTGTATTTTCTTTTATATGTATGTGTTGTCTCCCTTGATTGACTGTAAGCTTCTTGAGGGAAGAGACAGTTTAATTTTTGTCTTTGCACAGTGCCTGGGACATGCTGTACTAGGTGCTTAATAAATATTTGTTGACTCATTGATAATCAAGTTACTTTTTTTTTAACATTTCCATCTTAGTCACGTTGTGAAAGAAGAATCAGACCGAAAGGGAAAAACTACAAGAAAGAAAAAACAAACAAAAAAGAAAACAGTGTGCTTTGATCTGCATTCAGACTACATAGTTCTTTTTCTGGATGTGGATAGCATAGTCAATCTTGAGTCTTTTGGAATTGTCTTAGATCATTATATTGCTGAGAAGATCTGAGTCTATCAGAGTTGGTCATCACACAGTGTTGCTGTTATTGTGTACAATGTTCTCCCGGTTCTGCTCATTTTACTGAAGTGGGCATGCGACAGTTTCTGATTGAGAAGATTCGAAGGAAATTGACCAATTAAAATGCAGCGTAAATACTGGAATGAAACTATGAAAATCAATATTCTCCCAAAGAATAATATTAATAGTAGCTAACTGATCTCAGATCTACTTGTCTAATTTTAACCTCTCTCCTGAACTCCAGTCTTGTATCTCCAATTGCCTTGTAGACATCTGTATTCTCGATATCCCATGCATATTTTGAATTCAACATGACCAAAGCTAAACTCATTATCTTTCCTCTCAAACCCTACCTTCCCTTTTACTGTTGAGAATACCATCATCTTCCCAATCAGCCAGACTCTCACCTTCATTAATATGTCTCATACATGCCCCCCTTTTCTCTGACACAGGCACTCTGGTGCAGATGCTCATCATCTCTTGCCTGGACTATTGCAGTAGCCCACTGGTTAGCCTATCTGCTTCAAGTCTTTCCTCACTCCAATCTAGCCTCCATTCAGTTGTCAAATTGATCTTTTTAAACTGTAGGTCTGACCAGCTCTACCCCTGCCCCATTCTACAGACTACAGTGGTTCCCTATTACTTCCATGATCAAATACAAAGTCCTCTGGGTTTTTAAAGTCCTTCATAATCTGGCGCCCTACTGCCTTTCTGGTCTTCTTAGTGCTCTACATGTGCCCTTTAATCCAGCGATGCAGACTTCCTTGCTGTTGCTTGGAGACAACACTCTATCACTGACTATCCCCATGCCTGGAACACTCTCTGCCTCAGCTTCACCTCCTGGCTTTCTTGGCTTCTCTCAAATCTCAGCTAAAGTTCCACCTGCAAAAAGTCTTTCCCAATCCTCCTTAACCCTAGTGCCTTCCCTCTGAGAATACTCCCAATTTATCCTGTCCATATATTGTTTGTACATGGTTGTTTACATGTTTCCCCCAGCAGAATGTGAGCTCTTCGAGAGCAGAGACTGTTTCTATGCCCTATCTTTGTATCCTCAATCCTTACCACAGTACTTGATGCATAGTAGGCCTTTAATAAATGCTAGCTGAAATAAAAAAATAAATAAATAAAAATAAAAAATAAATAAAAATAAATGCTAGCTGACTGACTTATAGATCTTTAATGTTTTCAAAGCACTTCACACATAGTAGGTACTTAACAAATGTTGCTTGATTGATTGACTGAAACTGCTTTATGTATGTTATCTTATTTGATCCTCATCACAACCAAGTGAGACAGGTAATATAGTACTATCCCTATTTTCCAGATGAGGAAACTGAGGCTGAGAGAGGTTAAATGACTTGCCCAGAGTCATACAGCTAGTAAGAGACTGGGGTAGGTTTGAACTCTCATCTTCTTAATCTCAGATTTTTCTGACCCCAACCCTAGAACTCAGTCCACTCACAACATTACCTAGCTGCCTCAGAATCACAGAATCTGAGCTAGAAGGGACCCCAAGGACCATTTAGCTCAGTATATGCCTAACCAAGAATCTTTTCTCTCTTTACCTTTTAATGATATCCTACGGAATCAGATTAACCCGAGTTGCCTGGGGGCATCTAGACCCTTTTATTCTTGGCAGTTAGAATGGGCCTAATCTTGAAAGCTTCTCAATAATTAATATTCTTTATAGCTCACCTTTTGTCTCCATGTAGGCAAATCTGGTAACATCTAAATTTTACTAATTTCTGGCTGTCCCCTAGAGTTTTTTGAGTCAGTTTATTTATAAGCAACAAGTTCCAGAGAAACTTCAATTATAGAAAAAGTATTCATTAAATGATGTAGAGAACAGAAATGAGATTTGCCTTCAAGTCCCAGTTAGCAAAAGAATAAAACCACCTTCCTTAAATATCCTTAAAAAGGTGGGTCCCAACCCCATTTAAACAAACTGGCAACACTAGTAGACAAAGTCTCAGTAAAGAGAGTAGAACTCAGACTTCAGTAAAGACAGTATCCATATCCTTCTAAGAGGATTAATTCCCTTGGAATAACAGCCATGCCTTCACTCTCTGTGTGGCTCCAGAACTCTTTGGCCACGATACTTTGTAGATCAGAGATGTCAAATTTGTGGCCTAAATGGCCTGCAATATTCCTGAGTGTAGCCTGAACCAGATTACAGTGTAATTGGGAAATATTTAACAAAGTAAATAAAAATACAATAAAACAGAGATAACAATACATTTTAAAACTAATTCAATATGTGACTAGCAGGGGTCCTTTTGTATAGTTTAGTGTCTCCCATTTCTATTAGAGATAGACATCCTTGCTGCCTTTGCGCTTTATTTTTTGCATTTATTTAGTATTTTATTTTTCCCCAGTTACATGTAAAAACAATTTTTAACATTTGTTTTTAAAACTTTGAGTTTCAAATTTTCTCTCTCCCTCCCCACTTCTCCTCATTGAGAAGGCAAGCAATTTGATATAGGTTATACATGTGTAGTCATGTGAAACATATCCATAATAGTCATGTTGTGAAAGAAAACATAGGCAAAAAAGAAAAGAAAGAAAAGAAAATATAAAGAAAGCAAAAAAAAAAGTACGCTTCAGTCTGTATTCAGACACCACCACTTCTTTCTCTGGGGATGGACAGCATTTTTCATCTTAAGTCCTTCAAAGTTGTCTTGGATTGTTGTACTGATGAGAATAGCTAAGATATTCACAGCTGATCATCTTACAATATTGCTGTTACTTTGTACACAGTACATTTCACTTTGCATCAGCCCATGCAAGTCTTTCCAGGTTTTGCTGAGAGCATCCCATTTGTCATTTTTTATAATACAATAGTATTCCATTATAATCAAATAATACAACTTCTTCAGCCATTCCCCAATTGATGGACATCCCCCTAATTTCTAATTCTTTACTCCCAGAAAAGAGCTGCTATAAATATTTTTGTACATATAGGTTGCCTTTATTTTTAAAACTCCATCATATGGCCCTGCGGAAGCCCCATCCAACTGTAGGTGTGGCTTCCCTTATTGCACCAGAATCTTGTTAGTCTCATGACACTGTGGGAAAGTGTATCTTTTTCTATACTTCCCCATGTTCCTTGCACATATCCAAAGCAAAAAGAACCTCAAACTCTCAGAATGCCCAACAAAGATTATTTTAGAAGACAAGTCTTGACCCCAACAGTCTGACCTTCTTTTGGGGGGGGGCAGTAGGCAATGGGGTTAAGTGACTTGCCCAGGGTCACACAGCTAGTAAGTGTTATGTGTCTGAGGCCGAATTTGAACTCAGGTCCTCCTGAATCCAGGGCTGGTGCTCTCATCCACTGCACCACCTAGCTGCCCCTGACCTTCTTAAAATGATAGAATAACATTATGTGCCAAGAGCCATCTTTGGAGGCAGCAGGTCTAATTTCTAGCTCTGCAATTAACTCACTATCAACATGGTCAAGATACATCATCTCTTTGGGTCTCAGTTTCTCTATTTGTGTAATGATGATGGTGTTGGATTAGATAAGCTCTAAGGGCCCTTCTAGTTTTAGTATTTTACTCCTTCTCTAGTCTATTTTCTCCATTAGACAATAAACTTCTTCAGGGCTAGCTTAAATCTTTTGTGTGGAAATAAATTTCACGACAGCCTCTTTTCATGTACTTATTACAAACTTAAAGAGCATTTCCTTTATGATAAATGTACCAAAAAAAACCTTTAGTGTTACATGCTTCCACATTCTTGATCTTAATTCCTTTGTATTGGAGCAACATAGATTAGACCTTTCATTCAAGTGAGACCAATGGCTTTAGACCAGAACAATCATATCATTTTTTTCTTAATATTTCCTAAAACAAAAAGAGGTCTTGGTGCTGCTATATGCTTCCACAACTGTATATTTATTCATTCACTCATTCAACAAATATCTATTAAGGACATACTGTGTGTAGAGTACTGCGCTAAGTGTTAAGGGAAATATAGAGATTAG
>NW_020948983.1:10951545-10953109 GCF_900497805.2 Vombatus ursinus
TACAGAGACATTTTTATTTGTTTTACTCCTTGAATTTAAATCAACCGAATAAATAAAAAGATGGAATTGCTTATGTATACCTTAGGACATAGTGAGCTTCATTTTTTTTTTATTTTAACTACAATGACCAGTTCTCCTTGAAGACTTTTCAGGAAGAAGATCCCAGGAAGGAACAAAAAAGTCCTCCACCTCTGACCTTAGTATCATTTTATGTTACAGTTCCATCATGAAGATTGCTCTAGCCACTCTAGCCACACTGGTAGGAGCTACTATTACACTTTAAAAATTGGTACCACAATCTATCCCTTGGTGATATAGCAATAAATAACATCTGTAGGGCTTTTGAAGTTTTGTAAAGCATTGTATATGCATCATCTTAATTTGATCCTCACAACAACCTGTTGAGGTTGGTGCTAGAGAGGATGAGCCCAATTTTACAGATGAAGAATCTGAGGTTCAGAGACTCTGTGACTCGACCAGAGTAGTTGTGACTACTCTCCTTTAGTGTGACTGGAAAAGTGTGCTTCAAATCCATGTCTCTCCTGACTCCAAGCTCAGCAATTTTTTCACCACACTATGTCTTTTATATTTTGTCACAGAGTGAGAGTTTGGTAGAGTGAAAGGAACACTGAATTTGGCAACGGAAGACGCTGGTTCTACTCATCAATGGCTTCGTCATCTTGGGAAAGTCTCAATGTCCTTAAGCCTCAGTTTCTTTATTTGTGAAGTGAAGAAGTTGATCTCGCTGATCTCTAATACACTTTTCAGCTCAAAATTCTGTGCTTTCTAACTCTTCTTTCTGAGTACAAGGACTTTATCTTTCACAGGATCACAGAATTTGAGAGCTGGAAAGAACCAAAGGGGATGCCTAGTCCAACCCATACATGAAAGGATCCTCGCCTTAACATACCAAACAAGTGGTCACCCAGCTTCTGCTTGAAGACATTCAAAGAGGGGGAACCTACCAACTCCCAAGGCAAGCTTTCCCACTTTGGGGCAGCTGTAATTGATGGGAAGTTTTTCCTTACCTCTTTGCAATTCCCACCCACTGCTCCTGGTTCTACCTTCTAGGGCCAACAGCATATGTCCAATATCTCCCACATGTGACAGCCTTTTACATAGCCCTTAAGCACAGCTGAATCGTCTTTTCTCCAGGCTAAACATGCCCAGATCCTTCAACTAATCTTCATATATGATGAACTCAAGGGCCATCATTCTTCTAATTGCCATCCTCTGGACACTCTTCAGCTTATCAATTTCCTTCTTAAACTAGAACTGAGCACAATGCTTCAGATGAGGTCTGGCAAGGGCAGAGTAAAGCAGGATTATCACCTCCCTGTTCCTGGATGGTATGCCCCTCTTAATATATCTTAAGATGGCATTAAATTTTTTTGGCTACCATATCACACTACTGACACATTTTGAGCTTGCCCTCCACTAAGACTCCCAGATCCTTTTCACAACATCCATGTTTTGCCCACCAAAAATTTGTAGAATTAGTTTTTTTGGTATTTAAGTACAAGACTTGTAGAATTAGTTTTTTTGGTATTTAAGTACAAGACTT
>NW_020948983.1:10953119-11040175 GCF_900497805.2 Vombatus ursinus
TACAAGACTTGTAGAATTAGTTTTTTTGGTATTTAAGTACAAGACTTTACATTTATCTTTATAGAATTTCATTTTATTAGATTCAGTCCGATGTTCCAACCTGTCAATATTCATTTGAGTCCTGACCCTTGTCATCGAGTGTGCTAGCTATTCTATCCAAATTTGTGTCATCTGCAAATTTGATGAGTATACTATGTATACCTTTATCCAAGTCAATGATAAAAAATGTTAAACAGCACAGTGACAAGCACAAACCGGTGACACAGAATCCTTAACAACTAATCTTTGCTTTTTTGTATCTCACACTAGAATGGAGCTAAGCACACAACAGATGCCAGGTAAATGTTGAGTTGGCACAATTAATTTCATGTTCTCAAGGACATCATAAGCTTCTTAAAGATAAATATTGTATCATCCACTTTGTGTTCTCCCCCAGCATTGCCTAATGCGGGCTGGACATACAGGGCAGGTGTTCAGTGAAGACTCCAGGTCAGTCATGAGGTGAGCCAGACTAACCTCTATTCCCTTCTTCCTTTCCTTCCTTTGTTCTCTCAACCAATTATAAAATTCAGAAATTCCAAAGCATAGATCTGGGAGCCTAGGCAACAAATAATACCTCATCTCCCCACCAATCTTTGTGCCAGAACTCCTATGAATCAAGGAAAACCAGTGAAACATCACAAATGAGACCTTCACTGACACACCAGAGATGGGACTTCCCTGCATACAAAAGAAAAGACAAGGGTATTGTGTATTTGTATTAATCTGGGGTTGTTGATGCTTAAATGGCACAGATCAGTAGTTGTGACACTCAATCTACATATTTGGAATAAAATATATACTTCTTGCTGTAAGAAAAATCTGCCATCCCTATGTGTTTGTCCTCTGATATTTTAATGAAGGCCCAGATCAGGGGTGAGGGACCTGTAGCCTCGAGGTCCTGTGTGGCCTTCTAGGTCCTTGGGTGCAGTCTTTTGACTGAGTCCAACTTTCACAGAACAAATCATTTTATTAAGGAGATTTGTTCTGTGAAGTTAGGATTCAGCCAAAGGATGGCACTTGAGGACCTAGAGGACCACATATGGCCTCGAGGCTGCAGGTTCCCCACCCCAAGCCCAGATGATGGCAAAAAAAAAAAAAATCTTTCAATAAATCTTGCTAAGATATGTAAGTTTGGGTGAGGGGAGTTATTTTTTCATTTCTCGAGTGCTGGTGAACTTACCACATAACCAACCATTTAGTCAGCAGGTATATTTAGTGGGTGAAGGATAGTAGAGACAAATCTCTCCAGTGTTTAAGTCATAAGCCTCCCAGGACTTCATCTAATATTCCTGCCCAGAGTCCTTAGCACATAGCTTTTCAGATAGTAGGCGTGTGGTGGAAATTTGTGCTGAGTAGAGTTGACTGGTCCTCTGGAAATTCTGATGTTTCTGACTACCATTGTATTAATCAGACTCCTTATATGTATTATGTATTTTTAATTTCAAAGTCCCGCATTATTCTGTCAAGTAAGATTCAATGAATAATGTGTCTGTATTACCACTCTAATATATATGTCATCTGATTGCCACAAATAAACTTTCAGGAAATACCATTTTGTTAAATAACTGCTAAACATATCACTGCCTATTTTTCTTCCACTAACAAAAAAAATTATCGCTTTCTACCTCATTTATAAGACAGTTTTATTTCTCTATTTCACACGGTGAAAGAAGATAAAAGCCAAGTGTTTACATTTTATTAAGAGAAGTCCATGTTCTAAAATATTTAAGGGTATAGCTCTCAAATGGCCTAAATCATAATATAGGTCATTTTATTCTTTCAAAGGCCCAAACCCTGTGTCCAAAGTGAATTATCAAGTGAAAAAGGTGCTCGGCAATGAAACTTAATGCTGGCAGGGTCAGAGAGGGTACATATATTAATTACAAGGAAAATCCAAACTTGTAGGAGTATGCTGCAAAGCAATCTGACAGTATACAGTAAAAGTTGTAAAAATAATCCTATCTTTTGATCCTATAATTCAATTGTTAGAAATAGTGAAAGGGTTATCAAAACAAAACTGTCTTTTCAAACATTTTCATAGCAGCAATATATATGCAAGTTCAAAATACTGGAGTAATCTCAGTGTCCAACAGCATAATGGTTAAATAAATTATGTTATATTCATGTAATGGTACGCTATAATGCAATTAAAGCATATAAGTATGAGGAATACAAATAAATCTAGAAAGACCTTTATGAAATAGTACAAAGTGAAAAAAAAAAGAACCAAAATGGAGTATATGCTAACTACAACCACATAAGAAAAAAGGAAAAAGATAAAGAATCCTTAGAAAGAATGACTGAAAATTATGATACTTTATCCATGAATTTAATTCACTAAAATCTAAATAGCTTCTAAGAAAATTTAGTTCATTGCTGAATCTTTTATAAAGCATTTAATTTTAAAAATAAAAGTGAAAGTACTTGGTATCCAGTAGAGGAAAAAAGGAGGTATTACATAATCCCCATGTCCCACCCCTTTTCTCCACCCATGTTCCTGGATTTTTCTTCATGTTATTTTATGTTAGTAGGTAATTTATGAGTATGAGTGAGTTTTACTTGGAGGCTAAGATATTTGAAATGGGAAAAAGTGAGGGGAACTGAAAGATAATTATTGCTTGATGGGAATAGTGCCATTCTTTTCTCCCATTTAACAAGTCAAATAGTGCACAATCAAGTTTTCATAGAGTTGAGACAGATTTTAGTTTTGATTTAATTATTGCTGTCAGTACAGGGAATGATTGTTGTCTAGATAGAAATCAGGAAAAGTACTTTTTGTTGTTCATAGAATTCATCAGAACCAGACAGATTCACAGAACACTAGCATCAGCTGGAAGGCATGTTGGAGATCATTTAGTACAGAGTCCTTCATTCTACATAGGAAGGGAAGCGACTTACCCAAGAACACACAGTCAATTACTTTTAAACAAACACACACATTGTTTCTGTGGGACATTTACTGGAATACAAAAAAAAAAATACCTAGAATACCTTTTTGTGATGCTATCTGTTGATTTGGAGCTGTCTTAGAGCTCCAATCTCATCTCAAATGACAAAACTGTTAGAATTAGAAGGGATCTTAGAAATGATCTAGTCTTCATTTTACAGATGAGGAAATTGAAGCCCAGAAAAGAAACTCAAAAGCATTTTTTCTTTTTTCTAGGGAGCTCAAACTACTTCATAAACCTGCTTCCTCACACCAGCACTCTGAAAATAAATAGGGGTAATGTTCCACTTTGTTTTCAAAGAAGGGGTAATTATTGCCAAGAGTCATTACATTATTTGCCTAAAGTCAAGTATTCCACCTCACTGGTTCTAAATCTTGCATTATCTAGCTTGAAATTCAGGGTAGAAAAAAATACAGTCAGCCTTGACATTTCATGCCAGCTGGCTGATATCACCACCTGGTGGTTGGACACTGAACCAGAAGAAATCACCCCATAAGTCAGTCCTTTTGTATAATGTTTTTCTTGTAAATCATGTTTTCACAAATTACCAAAATAATATTTTTAAAGCACCAGTCTTTCACTCTATGACATCTTCATGGTACATATTTTGATATATAATAATTTTATAATAAGTCTAATCATCTCCTAATTTATCCATTTTTAAATGAGCATACATTATTTTATATGTCTAAGAGAGGGAACTTCCATATTTATATGAAGTGAATTTTTTATGCCATATAACTTGATTGCCTCTTTCCCGCTAATGAACTGAATCAGCTACAATTTTAATTCTAAAATCATTTGGTTAACAAGATTAACATTTAGTAATCTATGTCTTAGACCATAGTAGGTGCTTAATAAATCTTTGTTGACTAGCTGGCTACTATAACAGGGCTTGGCTGCCTTGTAGATCTAAATCCAAATCCAACCACACGCCCCAGGGCCAAATTGGTCAGGGCCAAGGGACATCAAAGGATAGATGCTGTTACTGAGACAAACATCCAGAGTTTGTGGGCCCTAGCAAAGGGGTTTTCCCAGAACATAACTTTTATAGACTACGTGGAAAAGAAATGTTTCCCAATCTTCGTAATCCACCCAAGCCTTTTGCTCAAGCCATGAGAGTTGAAATGCTTTTATTATAGAAATGTGATACAGCAGAAAAAGACAGACTGAGACGCAAAAGACCCGGCTCTGCCACCAACTAGCTATGTGATCTTGGGCAAAGTTTTCCATTATTAGGTCTCCATTGATCCTGTTGTACAATGTGTTCTGTCCTTCATCATGTCATCGAGTTGCTCAGTTCACACAAGGGCCACCGACGTATGTGCAAGGAACTACCAGGTGTTGAAGTTACAAAGATTAAATCAGACATCTCCTGACCTAAAGGATTCTACAGTCTAAGAAAAGAGACACATGTACACAAATAACCATAAGACAGTGTGAAAAATAGAAGGACAACGTCCAAAGTACTACAAGAAATTTGACAAATGACAGATCTCTTCTACTTCAAGGAGCAGAGAAAAACTTCTAGCAGAAATCCCACCTAAGCTGGGTCTTGAAGGGAGAGAAAGAATGTAATATGTGGGGAACTAGCAAAGGAGAAGAGGCATCATTTCTGGGGTCTTGGTGAGACGGCACACACAAAGGCTCAAAGAGGGAGCAGGGGGACAGTAAATCCAGTTTGCCTGGAACAGAGAATATGTGAAGGGTTAGGCCAGGGTCAGATTGTAGGAGGCCTCAAACACCATGACCAGCAACTTTATACTTTATTTGGTAGGCATCAATAGGACCTTGACAGTTCTTCAGCAGAGGAGTGATACTACCAGAGTTGTAATACCAGGAAGATCACACAGGCAACGTGTGAAAGACAAATTGGACAGAAGAGAGACTAGAGGTATAAAGAGCAGTTAAGGGACTGTTATAATATTCTAGGCAAGAGATAATGAGAGCCTGGAGGGGTTGCAAGGGGAGTGGAAAACAGAGGGCGGATGTGGGAGATATAGACAAAATCTGGCAACTGATTAGATGTGGGGCATGAGGGAGGGGATTACTGGGAGGATCAAGTGAGATAATGGGTGTGAAAGGACTTTGTAAACTGTAAAATGATACCCAAGTATAAAGTGTCATCATCATCATCAGTCATTCATCCAACAAATATTTATTAAGCATCAGCTATGTGCAAGGTCCTACGCCTGGCACATCATCACAACTCATCAAGGGACTTACTTTCCTCCTAGTTGGTTGCTTATAGCCTACAGGGATAGATTTAGAGGGGAGGAGAATACTCCCAAATCACCAGTTGCTAAGATAGGCTTACATGTTGCCCCCCACCCTGTTGTACACACAGCCATCCCAAATCCTAGCATTTTATAGCTAGAAAAGACCTTCATCTATCTGGTACCTAGCCCAACCCCATACATTTTATAGATTAGAAAAGTAAGATCCAGATAGAGGTGATAAGACTTGCATTATATCATACAGCTGGTAAGTGAGAGAGTTGGGCCTAAAAACCAAGTTTCCCGATCCTCAGTCCTTGTGGCAAACTGGACTTTGAAAGGGACTCCTTTGGCCACATGTCATTTATGACTCATCTTGTCATGAGGAATTTAGTCACTCTTGAGGCTACAGTTCATAGAGATTTTCTCCATGACCACAATAAATCATAACCTGGCAATGCCCGGGCTATGTTATATGGGGACAAGCTCGGGTAATTAGATCAAGAGTTAATTATTGCAATACACAAATGCCATATCTATTTATAACATAACTAGGTGGTCCTTCTCACCGTTGGTGCTTTTAGAGCAGAAAGACTCCATCATTTTGTGTCACGGATCCCCTTTGGCAGTCTGGTGAAGCCTATATACCCCTCCTCAGGATAATATCTTTATAAATACATGAAACAAAATACATAGGATAGAAACAGAAATCAATTATGTTAAAATGAAGTTATTGAAAATTTTAAATTAACAGACTCTAGGTTAAGACTCCTCAATTTAGAGAAGGATTTTAAAATGGGTCTTAAAAATGATTTAGGTGTGACACGGTTAAGATGGCTGTACAGGAGCCTAATTCTCCCACTTTTACTCCATCAATAATGTGAGAAAGAGCACAAGACTGAATAATACCAGAAAAATCCAAAAAGAAATCTCAGTGAGGTCCTTCTTCACCTAACACAGGCAGACAGAAGTGGTGGACAACTGAAAAAAGGAGTCCCACTAGAGAAGCCAACAGGAGCACTAGTAGACAAGAAGCCTTCAACAAAGCTACACAAACAAGGTCTTGTGATACTGCCCTCTCCTGCTTCTCTTCCTACTGTTCACTTCTTCTCAGTCTTCTTTGCTGTATCTTACTCCAGGTCAAGCCCATTAACTGTGGGTGTCCCTCAAGGCTCTGGCCTAAGTCTTGTCATTTCTACTTTTATGACATCTAGTCTAGACACTCCCTTCTATCCACTCACACACCCTGTGCCTGCCTCTTATCACCTCAAACTTGCAGTATTGGATCAGCCTTCTAATTGGTCTCCTTGTCTCGTCTCTCCCAGTTCCAATCCATCCTCTATTAAGCTTTGGAAGACATTTTCCTAGACAGCAAGTCCGAACATGTTTAATGCTCTACTCAATAAAGTCCAATGACTCTCTATTTCCTCCATGACCAAATATAATTTCTTCTATTTGGCATCTAAAGTCCTTTGTAACCTGGCTGCTTCCTCCCTTTCCAGTCTTTTTATTTTTTACACTTTACAATTTTTATATTTTACCCCTTCACACACTCTATAATCCAACGCTGCCCTTCTTGATGGTCTTCACACACTACACTCCATCTTCTGTCTTAATACCTTTTCACCGACCATCCCCTATGCCTGAAATGCTCCCTTCTCACTCTGCCTCCAGGCTTTCCCTGCTTGCTTTGACACTCAATTCAAGTCACATATTCTACATTAGCCTTTCTTGCTGTCCCCACCCCAAAACCTACTGCTGCCTCCCTACAAGACTGCCTTCCATTTTCACCAAATCTATCATATATGTATAGTTATTTGCATGTTGTTGCCTACATGTGAACTCCTTGAGGTCAAGGACTGAAATTTTGCCTTTCTTTGTATTCTCAGTGTTTACCACAGTGCCTAGAACACAGTAAGTGCCTAATAAATGCTTGTTGACAGATTAACATTCATACTATGCTAATTTAAGAATTACACAGGATGCATCTGAACTAGGTTATCATAGAATCAAAGATCTAAAGCTGGAGAGGTCAGAAGTCATCTATTTCAAACCCTTCATTTTAAAGATAAGGAAACTGAGGCCCAGAGAAGGTAAGTGAGTTGTCTAAGGTCAAGCATATAGTAAATGATAAGAGCTGGGATTCAAATTCCCATGCTAAGATCTCAATAGAGACTTTCCTTGATACAGAGAAGGAGTAATCCTGACCAGAGCAGCAAAGAGCCACAGCCCATGAATGGTACAAGCACAATGGAAGGCATTACATTATTTACTGAATTAAGAGAGTTTTCTTCCTAGCCTCTGGAGCAAGACTAATTTGACTGATGCTTGTTGCTCCTAGTTCACAAAATGCTTTGACATATATTATCTCACTTGATTTTCACAACTTTGTGAGGGACATAATGAATATATTGTGGACCCTTTATAGGCCAGGAAATAAGGCTCAGAGAGGCAATATGCTGAATGTAAATCCTGCCCTTAGATTCCACAGATTAAGTGAACAAGTAAAGGATAATGACAAGAAAGCCAGATTTAGTTGATCCTAAGCTTGATATTAATCAATAGTTAAATATGGAGGCCAAAAAAGTTAATGTAACTTTAGGCTGTATTAATAATAATATCATAGTGCCCAGAAGAAGAGAACCAATTCCACTGGTTCTCTGCCCTGTTTAGATCACATCTGCAACATACAAGTATTCGATTTTTGATGTTATATTTTAATGAGGGCCTTGCTAATCTCTTTCCCAAAGTCATAATCCAATGCTTCATCATAGCATGGAGATAATCCTGGGTTTGTAAAGGCTGGACCAGAAGAATACAAGCTCTTAGAAGTCCTACCATGCAATAAAGACTTAAGGGTTTTGAATATGATCCTACTAAAACTGAGTGCTGTCCAAGGACCAACCTAGTTAAGTTCAAAGAGGATCATCACCATTAGGTTAACCGCTAGAGCAGGGATTCATAAGCTATTTTTTAATGTCATGGACCCCTTTGGCAATCTGGTGAAACCTGTGGACACTCTCTCAAGTGTTTAAAATGCATAAAATAAATTACACCAGATCAAAAAGGAAAACAATTATATTAAAATACAGTTATCACAATGTTTTTTTAAATACAAGTGTTCATGGACTCCTGTACAAGACAATGATTTTTTTTGGCCAAGGCAACACATTAAACAAAGAAAAATAAACATAGCTCTTAGACTTGTGCAGCTTCACTGTGTTTCCAGATTGATGGAAATAGAGTAATGGAAAAAGCAGAATATTTTTAGAATCAAATAATTTTAAAGCTATCTATGAATATTAATTGTTGTCACTCTAAATATGAGATGTTTCTCAAATGACTAACAAATCGGCAAACTATTGAAAGAAGTGAATTACATCAATACTGAAATCCAAATGGAAGGATAAATTCAAGCTTCTCCTTAGAAAGAGGGAAAAGAAGTGGAATTATGTTTTCGTGTGTCCAAACCCAACAATAAATATCATTTCAATGAGAACCTGGTCATCTTGTCTTGTAGTAATTGTGATAAGCTCAATTTTTAAAAGACCACTATGAAGATAACTGTATTAACAACATCTACTACAGAGAATCAAGAAGTATAGAAGTTCTATGGAAGGTTTGATGAGCATCTCCAAATCAAATCAACATATACTTCAGCAGTCAGTAACCTCAAAACAAAGGTAGGTAGAGGGGAGGGTGGTAAAAAAAATACATTAGAAAATATGGTTCAGGCTTAAAAAATGAATGAGGCCAAAAGTTTGGAGATTATTCAGAAGCTTTATGCCTATATATCATGAATACTTTCTTCAAGAAAAAAGTAGGAACATGTCTAACATGGTAAAAAGCAGCACAAAAAATTAAATTAACAATAAAAAAGAAATGAATACTTCAAAATTTGTTGTTTTTAACATCAACAAGCATGTATTAAGTACCTACTATGTGCCAGGTATTGTGTTAAGTTTTAAGGCTACCAGAAAGGTAAAAAACAAGTCGCTGTCCTCAAGGAAATCACCATCTAATAGGGAGACTCCATGCAAACAACTATGTACAAACAATATATATATATATGTATCTACACAGGATAAATTGGAACTAATTATAGAGAAGAGGCACCAGCATTAGGGGAGAACAGCAAAAGCTCCTTTCAGAAGAAGGTAGGACTTCAGCTGAGACTTCACCTTCACCTGAGGATTACCAGGAGGTAGAGATGAAAAGAGAGACTTCTAGGCATGTAGCAAAGTCAGTCAACATGAATGGAGCCAAGAGATGGAGTGTCTTGTGCAAAGAAAGACAAGAAGGCTGAAGTCACTGGCTCATAGATCATGTGGAAGGGAGCAAGATATAGGAAAACTTTAAAAGCCAAAGTGAAAATCTTGTATTTGATCCTGGAGGAAACAGTGAGCCATAGGGGAGTGGGATGGTCAGACCTAAACTTCAGGAAAATCACTTCGACAGCTGAGTGGAGGATGGACTGCAATGGGGAGAGGTGTGAAGCAGGGAGACAAACCACCAGGCCACTGCAATAGTCTAGGCATCAGGAAATGAGGGCCTACGCTAGAGAGGAGCCAATGTCAGTGGAGAGAAGGGGGTATTGTATGAAGATAAAATTGACAGTACTTGGCAATAGATTTGATGAGTCAGGGATAAGAGAGAATGAGGAGCTGAAAATGACACCTAGGTTGGAAGTCTGGGTGACTGGGAAGATGGTGGTACCCTGAACAATAACAAGGAAGTCAGGAAGAGAAAGGAGTTTGGAAGAAAAGATAAAGAGTTCAGTTTTGTATGTTCTGAGTTTAAGATGTCTATAGGACACCTAATCGGAGATGTCTAATATGTAGTTGGTAATATAAAACTGGAGCTTAGGAGAGAGGTCAAAGCTAGATAGATCTGGGAATCAGACACATAGACATGATAACTGAGTCCATAGAAGCTGATGAGATCACCAAGTCAACATGCCTAGAACAAATCCTTAGGGGATATTAAAAGTTAGTGGTCTTAACATAGATAAAAATCCAGCAAAAGAGTAGTCAGACAGGTAGGAGAAGAACCAGGAAAGAACAGTCTTGAGAAAAATTAGAGAGAAGAGAGTATCAAGCCGATGAGAATGATCAGTGTCCAAGGTTGCAAAACAGTCAAGAAGGATGAGGACTGTGAAAAGGCCATTGGATTTGGCATTAAAAGATCGAGTCAGACTATTGACAAGACAAAGGTCAAATTCCACATCAAATAAGAGTGGATAAATGTAAGGTGCCAGCGTAGACAACTGCAGTAGTTTCAGCCTAATCTATTCAAATAAGCTATCCATGAGCAAAACTGAAAAAGGCAAAGATATTGACCTTGACTGTCATCATTTTCAGCAAAAGTTTAATGTAAAGAAGTTGCCACAGTGAGTATGTACAAAGAACCCAGAAACCTCCTTAGTCAAAAAACATTGCCCTCCTGTGCCAAGTGGAAAGACACATCAAGCAAGGGCAATACGTGTTCAGAATACAAACTCATTTGCAAAAATAAAAAAACAAAACCCAACAGATTATGTTGTAAGATTATGAGAAACAGTACCACCAAAATCATCTAATGTCAGTGAGAAATTGAAGTCTGTAGAAAGTTTGGCATGAGAGCCAACTAAGTTATAGCATTCCAAACACACACACAGAACAAACTGGCAACAGGACAATGAAGAGAAGAAACAGATTTCTCAGTATTTCCAGAATGACCTATTTGCATCATCAGTAACAGTGAAGCTACAACAATAATACATGGCTTCTCAATGTGCTAAACAAGGAAGCAGAAATGACACTTAAGGAAGCATAGGAGAAGTGATTGGATTAGACAAAGTACTCGCTGAAGGAATCCCTGCTAGAAATAACCAACAATGGAAACACTAAACAGTCTTTTTTCCTTAAAAAAAAAAAAACTCATGGAAGGTAATAAACTAAAAGGATGGAAAAAATAATAATAAAATAATAAATACAAAAATTAAAAAATTTTAAAATTCTAAAAAGACAATTGAAAAGACATCAATAATAGCTGATCTATGTTCCTACTTTTTCATCGTGATAAAATATGTATGTGAATAATCCACACATGTATCAAGAAAAATGTAGATAAAAAAAATGAGAAGGGAGCAAGTGGACGATTACAAATTATTTTCTACAGCAGACCACATTTTTATAGTCACACAACTGGCTGAAAGTTGCAGAGAATATAGGATCCCACTGCGTTATCTGTTGATTACAAAAATGCATTTGATTTTGTTGAGCAAAATACAGTTTTAAAGGTTCTCCTCCAATAAGGAATTGTTAAGATCATATAAAATTATTTCATGAATAGAATCATGGTGAACTCAGTTTAATGACCTGCTTACTAATGTTAATTTAAGGCATCAGACAGAGACGTATGCTTACCAAATGTTTTTTTGCCATTGTCATGAAGGACATCCTCTACTGGGTTCAAACAGAAGATGGATTTCCTATAGAGAGTTAGCTCCTACAGATGCTCCTATTTGTTGATTTCATCAAGACTCTCAAAGAGAGTCATGCTTTCTCAAAATAGGTCAGCCTAATTCATACAAAAATTATGTATAAAAATGGCTATAGTCCAGATTATGACATATAACTGAAAGGCCAGCCCATTAAGATTAGTAAATTGGAACAAATATCTACAACAAGTACAGGAGATAGAAACCAAAGTAGACACAGAATTAAATAGAAGCAACAGATAACAATAATAATGATGGTGATGATGATAATAATAGCAGCTAGCATAGATATAGTACTTAAACATTTTCAAAGTGCTCTTTCTTATCTCATTTGAACTGGATTAGTTTAGATTGCATTTTGGAAATTGTAGTGCATATAACAATTCCAAGATGCTTTCTGGCACAAGAACTCATCCTTTTTTAACATAAATGTTTGCCCAAATAAACTCAACAAGCATTTATTAAGGGCTTGCTGTGTGCAAGGCATTAAGCCTACAAATATAGGAAATGTGTCCCTACCCTCAAGAAGTTTATTGTCTACTGGGGGCAGGTTATGTGCAACCAAGTAATTAAAGGTAATTTGAAGAAAGAGAGAATAGTAACAACTAAGAGGATCAGGAAAGACTTTCCCTATGAGGTGTTATATGAGCTGAGCCTGGAAGCAAGCTAGGGATTTGATCCTCAGATGTTGAAGTGAACAAAGAGTATAATTTGGGCATGGAAGTCAGCCTGTATGAAAACATATGAAAGGAAATGGAATGCCAAGTTCAGGAATAGCAATTACAATTAGAGAGATTCAGAACTACTGTTGATGAAAATGTTAAAAAGCCCAGGGACTTGCATAGCTCCCTGGGTCATCTCCTGGAAATATCCTTCTAAGATGACATAAAATCATTAAGTCATCAATGAATCAAGCATTTAGTAAGCACCTACCATATACTAGGCCCTCAAGATACAAAAATGAAACAGTCCGTGTCTTTACATCCTTGGGGTGTGGGGAGTTGGTGGGAGGGAAAGGGGTAGCACAATTTCTTATGAATCAAAGATGCACATGACTCAGAAAGTAAATGAAAAAGCCAATGTTGGGTACAAGTAAGTTAAAACTATTTCCAGCAATGACTTTTGAGGGGAGAAGCATATTAAGGGACTAATGTATGATTAGGTAAGGAAGAAGGTTGGTTAAATAGTAAGAGTTAAGGGTAAGAGATGGATAGTCCAACTACTGTACTAATATCCAGAAAATCTAAAAAAGATCTAAAGAAAAGTCCCTTGCATAATGGGGAGGCCTTCTATGGAAGATAAAGGGGAGAATATGTCCAAAAACTGGATAGTTGGTTACAAACTGCACTGGTGGAGGGAATAGTTACATTGATGAAATTTTATCTTCGTTGAAGGACTGAAGAGTTAACTATCTGGGGTCCATTCAGAGGAAGGAGACCAGAATAAGGAAATTGGAAACGAGGCTATAGAGGATAGACTGAAGGAAATGGGTGTGTGTGTTTAACCTGGAGAAAAGATTTAAAGGGGGACATGATAGCTGTCCTAAAATATCTGAAGGATTGTTAGGTAAAGAAGGTTCAATGGGCAGAAGTTTTGGTGAGGCACATTTCTGCTTAATATAAGTAATAACTTTCCAATAATTAGAGCTCCCCCAAAAGTGAGATGTACTGCCTTGGCAGTTACAGCTGTCCTTGGAAGTCTTTAATTACAGGCTAGAAGATGGCCAGATGTCAGGATTCACATTTTGGATGAGCAGGGAAGGAGATGGCTAAATAACCTCTTATTCTAGAGTCCTAAGATTCTAAGTTATATCTTCTTCCCTTCTTGAACCCTTCCCTCTGATTCTATATCAGTTGATGAATTTATCATCTTAAAATCTGCCAGAAATAAACAAAGCATCATCAGCTGAAAGTATGGAAGTTAGAGACAACAAGCAATCTACTAGCTTCTGTCTTTTTTCACATTCCTGTTCAAATCCAATGATGATATAGCTGCCACTAGATGGGGGTGTTCTGCTGAAGTAGGTAGGAAGATTAAAATCAACCTTAGACCTAGAAGGTACCTTGGAAATTATCTAGGCTACAGCAATCCTTTTCACCCAGTTTGTAAGTGACAGACCTTAGAATAGAAACCAAGTCTTTTGATTATGTGCAGTTCTCTTTCTACTACATCTCTTTAATGTTTAATACTTTCTATCAGTGTTGCTAAGTATTATGTACGTATTTTCTAATTCAACGCATAACTATAACACAAAGTGAAATGAAATGGATGAATTTTATAAGGTAGATTTACAAAGTCCATGGGTATTTAGAGAAAGTAAACACACAAATTTGAGGAGAAATTATGAACTCTGCATTCAAAGGGCACAAATGTATGCTCTAAAAGAATTATCAAATGAAATAATATTTGTAAAAAATTTGTAAACCTTAAAAAAACAGGAAGCAAACATGGTATAGTGCACAGATTATTAGGCTTAGCAGGAAGACCTGGGCCCATGTTCCCCCTTGACAATTACTAGTTGTGTGATAATGGGCAAGTCACTTAACCCCACTGAGTCTCAGTCTTCTTATCCGTAAAATGGGGGTATTAATACTAGCAATACCTATCTCACAAGATTGGTATAAAGCCCAAATAAAATAATTTATGTGAAACCCTTTGCATAATTTTATAACACCATGTAAATATCATCTATCATCATCATCATCGTCATTATTATTATTGTTATTTTGGTCCAAACCCATGATTTCATCAGCAGAGACCTTGTACAGAAACTCCCATCAATAATAAAAATTGGTAAACTAATTTATAAATTACAGTCTTGGAGAGAAGTTTGGGGCAGAGGCAAAAATTATTACTGGAAAGTATTTTAAATATCTGTTGTTGTTATTGTAAACCTATGGAAATGACTTAAATAACAAAGAAAAATGCACTCTCTTTTGTTTGTTGAGGGTTATTTTTTGAAAAATGAGACAGAACTTCCTAGTTAGCAAATGGTACTCTTGGGGGCAGCAAGGTGGCACAGTGGATAGAGCACCGGCCCTGAAATCAGGAGGACCTGAGTTCAAATCCGATCTCAGACACAGGATACTGGCTAGGTGTGTGACCCTGGGCAAGTCACTTAACCCCGATTGCCTTGCCAAAAAAAAAAAATGTAGGTATTCTTAATTATGAAGGAGTGATGTCAAGAACAGGTTCGTGCATTAATACAAATTGGTTGCCCTGACTGGAATGACCACTGAACAAGTATGACCTCCTTTTGAGAAGGAAGGGATTGGTATAGGTGAACCTCAGGAGACAAAATGGGTAGTCCCAATTAACTACATGAAAATCCTGTGTTAAAAAAAAAAGTTGAGGAGCTGACTACTTAAAGAAAACTAATGGTGAGTTTTTCTGTTTTAAAATTTCAAAATTTAGAGAGAATGGATTTATTTAAGTTAGAGCATACTAGCTGAGTTTGCTAATGTGTCACTGCCAAGAAGCCAATAAGACTTGAGGTTGAAATTACTACTGCTGCTGCTGCTACTACTATTATTCACACTTATATAGAACTTTAAGGCTGAACACAACCATGTAACTGGAAGTATTATTAGCTCCATTTCACAGATAAGGAAATTGAGGCAGATGTCAAGTGATTTGCTCCCAAATTGTGTGTGCGTGTGTGTGTGTGTGTGTGTGTGTGTGTGTGTGTGTGTGTTGTTTTGGAGTTTATAAAGCACACTTACATCAATTATCCCTCCCACCCCCACCCCTTTGTTCCCTGCAACAATATGAGGAGGTAGACAGGGAAGCTTGCCATTATTATTCCCATTTAGTCAAAGAGGAAACTGAGATCTAGAAAAGTAGCTTAATTAGGGACAGAGATCAGGTTTTGTAACCCTTAGTGCTTTTTCCAAACCATTTTTCCAACACAACACATTATATTACCCTCTTAAAGAAGACCCAATAAAATACAAGCAGTGAGAATTCACTCTAACTCTCAGGCCTCAGGACAGTCGGTCAATTAGCATTTATGAGACATGCCTCCTCTGTGTCAGGCACTGTGCTAAATTCCGGGGATACAAAAGACAAGCAAAAAGCAAAGTCCCTCCTCTCAAGGAGCTCCCAGTCTAACGGACAGAGATTGAACAAAGATATTCCCCAGAGAAACTCAAAAGGAATCTAAGCCGATTTGGGAAGGATAGTCTCCTTTCCTACAGTAAGTCGGTATAAAACAATTCTTTAGCAGCGCCCTCAAATGACAGCCCCGAAACCAGCTCCCAAGATGGGGTCTGAGCAAATTCCTTAGTGGGGGGATGGACGAGAAGGGTGAAATTGGAAAGGAAGGAAAAGTATTCCTTCTCTTATCTCTATTCTAGACCCTAAGGCATCTGGTAATGCCCCAACCCAAGTGGATGAGTTATCTGTGTGATAACTGAGAAAAGTGAGGGATTGAGAAGAATAGGCCAAAAATAGCAGCGTTAGGAGTTTTGAAACAATTTAGCAGAAACTTTTAAACAGGACTGGAGTGCTAAAGAAAGGGAAAACTAATGGAATCCTTTCAAATCTGGTCAAATTAAAGCTACCCTGTATTAAATCGAATCTATTTTAAAATAACAAACAATAAAGGTCATCTTGAATCAGTCAATCTACAAGGACAGGTACATACAGGATCATTTTAGGGGAAAGGTACCAGCAGTTAGCGGAATTCAGGAAAAACTTTATATAAAAGGCATTTGAACTAAGTCTTAAAGGAAACCAGGGATTCTAAGAGGGACAGCTGAGGAAGGAATATATTCCTTGTATGGGGGAAGGGGTGGGATACAGCCAGTATAAAGGCATAGAGAGAGAAGATGGAGCATTGTTGAAATACCAGTTTGACTTATCTCCAAGGCTGTTTGCTGCATCTTCTCTCTGTTCCTACTTATGGCTCGTCCCCTGAAAACTGCTCACCTATAGCAAGATTATGATTTAAATTCAATATAATTCAACATTTATTGTTTACTATATGCAGGATACTACACTCTTTATAATACAGTTAAAAATGGTATAATCCCTGCTCTGAAAGAGATTATAGACTAGTGCGATAATATATTTATACAGATAAGTATAGAGAGGTAGCTTTATGTAATAGATAAATAGTGAATTGGCCTTGAAGTCAGGAAGATTTGGTTTCATCTCCTGCCTCTGACATATACTAGTTGTGTGACCCTGGAAAGTCACTGACTTCTCAGGACCCCAGTAACCCTAAGACTATAAGTTACAGAGTGGGTACCAATTTGTCTTGGTAGGAGATTCCTCTACTGAAATTCCATGAAACAATTAAATAGCATGTCCAGTCCAAAAAAGTATAGACAGGGAATGGTGGGGGCAGAGGAGAGATCCAGATAAAATGAATTACAGATAGGAAGTGGATCTCTGATTTAATTGGTCTTGGACAATTCCCATATAAGGAAACTCTCTCTACCAATGCAGGTGGATATCTCTGCTATCTTCAGTCTTAGAAAGTTGCCTAGAAGAATGGTGTCAAATGCAAATAGAAACAGGGCCACTAAACCATACATAAGGATCCCTGTGGACAGTATATTGATTTAGTCTTAAAATGTATGTTATTTATGTTTACTTGTATTTTTATTTCTATTGTTAAATATTTCCCAATTAGATTTTAATCTGGTTCCCCCCTGCACTGTGTGTTTGACATTTCTAGCCTAGAGCACTTAGGGGTTAATTGACTTGCCAACGGTCATGCAGCCTGTATGTATCAAAGATAGTGCCTTAAGCCAGGTTTTCTTAGCTGGGAGGCCAGCTTTTTATCCAATGTTTTTATCCAATCCACGCTGCCTCTCCAAGGAAAATTCAAAGAAGAGAATCAATGAATGGATGGATGAGAATGAATGACTGAAATAGAGAACATTTTTAAAACTGGGTAGATCAGGATACAGGAGATAAGGATATGATAGATTCTCACTGATGAAATAGCTACAAATCCTTGAGTGTGGCAGTATAAGCAAAGTCTGACATTTTGTCACATATCATATCCTCCCTTTACCACTACAGGAATCAAATCTCCATCCGACCTCCCAACTGGTTTGTATTCAATTCAGTGCACTTCTTCATTAAGTACCTATTAGGTACAAAGCACTGGGGACAGCAAAGAAAAAATTACCTACCTGTTGCCCTCAAGGAGTTTACAATCTAATTTACAAATCAAGGGAAAATGCACAAAAAACTCCACCATAATACATGCTAGAGCAAGGTAAGTCTAAAGAGGAAGTCAGAGAGGCATGAGAGGTTTGAAAAGATAGGGATCACTTGTAGCTGTGGGGAAATCAAAAAAGGTTTCATGGAGGTAACACCTATGATGGGCCTGAAGAAAGGGAAAGACTTTAACAAGCAGAAATAGAATTCAAGAAAGACCCTTTTAGGCAAGAGGGGCAACAAATATAATTGTAACAAGGTGGTAAAAGGAAGGAAATGATGAAGTAGTAAGTATTTTACTGCAATGTATAGGGTGTAAAAGAGAGTACTAGGAAATAAAGCTGCTTTATAGACATGGTGTTCCAAAAGTCTTAATGCAGTTTTAAGTTTTAATCACTTGAAAAAATATGTATTTATATATTTAAAACAAGTATGTAATACATTATTATATAATTTAAATATATGATAACTTAATATCTTAAAACTGCATTAAGAGTTTTGGGACACCCTGTATTTATGCATGTACACACATATTAATGTGGGTCCCATATAAAGGACTTATGGGAATAAGTATATACAAGAATGACCCAAGGACAAGAAGGCATGGATGAGTCAGGATCTGTACCATTAAAGGGAGAACTCAAGTTGAGGAGATGATCAACCCACTAAAATACTGTAATATCTTTAGATTTGTTCTACTACACTTTTCTAAAACAGAATTAAACATATATTAATGAAATAGAGCATGTACTATATTCATTGAAATACAAGAACTGACTATTAATATATCAGAACAAAAGAGTATTTGGGAGGAAACCAGGCTATGCTCCACAAATGCGGAATCTGTTTTATTTTCAGCACTCAGACAGAAACTGAAAAAGGATTTAGCTATTGCATTTACATGACAACCCCCCAGATCTCTTTCAATTATATGCCTACTCCCAAAAGGCTTTTCAGCAGTCATGGAACACTTCAAATGCTTCCTACTTCTAATTCGGTAGCAGAATGGTCCCTTCTCTTGCCCCTGTTACTATGAATACAGAAGAAAGCTGGGTCTATAGAGGTCTGTTAGCCAGACATCCAACAAACTGTTAGCACTCTAGATCTTGGCTCCCAAAACACATTTCAGTGCGTTCCCACTGGGGAATGGACTAACAACTAGCCAATTTCCATGAAGTCCTTAGCCATGTTACTATTTGGGGATCCCAGGGTCTCTGTAGACCCTGCCTCACTACCATAAGATAAGAAAGGACTGCCATAGGTGGAATAAATCTCTATAGCAGGTGGCCCTGAATCTTAGACATGCATTCTGGTCTTTGAATCAGAGTCTCTGGGACCCAGGAAGGTTACTGTACTTTTTTTCTGAGTTTCTATTTCATCTCTGGAATGGAAATAATAGTACTTGAAGTGCCCATCTTGCAAGGTTGCTATTATCCAACAGATGACTAGTATACAGGCTTTATAAGCTGTAAAGCACTACAAAAATTTCAATTATTATTGCATGATGATAATAATAACAGGTTAGCAGGCCGGTATACTTGAAAATCATCTTGAACAGAGAGGAATGTCTGTCTGTTTAAAGAGTGACTCAACTCAACTGATAATGCATATGTAGGTATGGAGCATCTACTTTTTCACATGCTGTGGTTTAGGTAGCTGGTATGGGACCTGGAGTCCAAAAGACCAAACTTCAAATCTTGCCTTAGACACTCACCTGGCTGTGTGGCCCTGGACAAGTCATTTGATCTCTCTAGTCCTCAGTTTCCTCATCTGTAAAAATTGGGGTTATCAGTAGTATTCACAGTGTTTTTGTGAGGATCAAATGAAATACACTCATGTACACACAATGGTGCACCAAAAGTTTTAGTGAAGCTTTAAGCACTGACTTTCTGAGGGCAATAACTTTAAGCAATAGTTTAAAACTTCACTAAGACTTTTGGGGGACCCTATTTACAGGAAGCACTTTGTAAACTTGAAAGCAGGATATAAATGCTAGCTATTGTTTCTTCAAGATAATGATGATGTTTGGTCTAAACAAACAGAAAAGGGGTTTCCCAAGCAAAGAGAACAAGTCCCATAACCCTTTGAGAACACACCTTTTCCATGAGAGCTTATGCACACCAACTCTGATGTGTGAAGAAACATCCAGGATTTCCTAATCTACTAATCTGGCTTTGAAGCTTCTATTTTTAAAATGGGACACCTGCAGAGACATGTTTCCCTTTTGTTCAAAAAACTCCAGTTTAAAATGGGATTATCATATAATCTAACTCAAAAATGTATGAAATTTAAAGCAAAGATAGTTAATTATGGCTATAAATGTGTGGATATACAGTTAGAGGGGGGTGATAGGGCCCAGAAAATAAAGGACTCAGCTAAATTGAGTATTAATTGTACAAGGCCACATTATTTTTTTTAAAAAAGCAAACAGCTAAGAAGTTACTATGTCACGTTATTTTGATGGTAGCACTGGAAATTTTAAACTGCCTTATTTACTTTTTTTAAAGGAAAAAACTTCCCAAGTCTTTCAGTTACAAAGTTGTGAACTGTATATACTTACAGTCTTCAGTACATGTCATTTAAGATTTGCTGCCAAAAGACTGAGTTTCCCACTCTCAAGACCTAAGAGTGTCAAGGTCTTTCTTGAATGCACTTATGCTCTCCACTACATAAAGACTGGCACACTGAAAGGCCTGCCTTGTCCACTGGCCTGGCTCATCAGCTGCCCAGATATCACGTGGGGAATACTATCCAAAGTTCCCTTAGAGTTTCACCTTGACACTGAGTCACTCACACCCTCCACTTCAAGGCCCTTCAGTCATCCAGGTAAGTGTACTGACACCAATTTACATATTAGTTAACAAACAGTAAATATGTGTTGGGTCTCATATACACAGGTGAGGAGAAATTAAAAAAAAACAATAGGAAATAAAGAGAAATGAGTTTATGGTCTAGTCAGGGAAAAATCTATACAAATGAGAGAATGTGAAACCAATTCTAGAGAGTCTGCACTACACTATTGCATGTCAAATAAGATACAGGAACAAGATGCAAGAGTGCAAAATATAGAGTAATCAGAGTTGCATTGGCTTTAATTAGAACAGATTCCTTGAAGGAGGAGGGCTTTGAGTCAGGTATGGAAGTATAAGATTTATGTGGACAGATAGGTGGGGTAGTGAAGAACTGTGCTAAATAAATCGAAAGAGTTCCTTAGCTTTTACTCTCTGCTAGATGAGTTAGCCTATTTGTGAATCAAATACAAAACCTTGGTCTCATATAGCCCTTTTATAGAATTAAAAATGTATATCTCTCTTGGACAACACAGTCCTCTATTCAATTGCATGCGATTCAATTGCATAAGGTGACAAAACATACAGGGTGTCCCAAAAATCATAGTGCAATAAAACTGCCCTAAAACTTTTTGGGACACGTTGAATAGGCTAAGATTGGAAGCATCTAAAAAGTGGTGTACCAAGCATCTCATATAACTTCCTCACTCCATCCTAGAGCAACCAAGTCTGACTGCAAACCAGGGACCAAGATGGATATGACACCATTCTTGATAAGACACAAAGACAGATAGAGGAACCTAGAAGACATGGGGAACAGACAAAGCAAGATGATATGTGGGATGGAGAAAGTCTATGGCCTTGCCTGTACTCCACTGCTCCATTAGTGATGAAAAAAGCCAGAAAGAATTCTCAGGCATCTCAGCCAAGGTTATATGACTGGATTCCAAAAATATATATAGCAGATTTGGGCAGAAGGCAAGGTTTCTGGTAGACTGGGGCTTGAGAGCTAATTGGTTTGGTAAATCCACACTAACAAAATCTCTTTGAAAAGCAGATTCTTAAACTTTTTTATGTCACAGACTGGGCAGTCAGGTGGACCTGTTTTCAAAACAATGTTTTTAAACACATTGGATAACAAAGAGAACCAATCACATTGAAATACAATTATAAGAAAAAATTTAATTCACATGCTTCAGAATAACAGCTTAGATTAACAAAAGGAGTGTGCTCATTCAGGGAGAGGCATAGAAGGTTGCCCACCTTCTGAGAGACATCAAACACTTAGCATTTTCCTAACATATGCTCTAGATCAGAGGCCACATGCAGCCCACAACTACAGCCCCAATCAGATTAAAATGTAGTTCCTACCTGATGTTAATATGTTGATGTATTAATAAAAAGTAAATATATAAATGGGTGGTTTTGTAAGTCAATGTGGCCCACAGGGATCCTTATGTATGATTTCTATTTGAGTTTGGCAACACGGCTTGAGATCACTGAGTAAAGGACTTCCCAAAGGGTTACTTATTTTTTGGTGAATGGATCAGCTTAGTGGGTACCAACATTCACCTGGTGGTTAAGACTAAATTAGCTGAAGTACTGGCAAGGACACCTAGAAAATGCCTGCCAAAGTGAGTTTGGCAGGACTGGTCATTTGGTGCTAATGATTATAATTCAGAGGTCTAATTCAAGCTCAACAATGACTGGTCATTTTAGGGTAATTAGGATGACATGGATCAAAGTTGAATATAGGGGAGGAAGGTGTCTCAGATCTATGACAGAATGAAGCCAGGATGAGTTCCTCAACAAGATGAGTGAAATGAGCAGCTGACAGAGAACAGTTAGAGGTGTAATCAGCGAGTCAGGTAAGAATTATATAGATAAAGGTGTGGCAAGGCAAATGGTGTACTAAAGTCAAAAGCAGTAGCCAAGAACTAGAAGGGTGTGTGTGTGTGTGTGTGTGTGTGTGTGTGTGTGTGTGTGTGTGTGCAGACTTTGCCAATGGAAACTCTGTTGAATTGGATTGGATACTGAAACCCCACAAAAATTTGACCTCTTTAAAGCCAGGGAATCACAGCCCTGCCACAGGTAAGGCTAGACAGGAGGCACTGAGCTACTCTATTAAACCTCCATACCTCAATCATTTATCATCCATTCATGTCCAACTTCCTCTCCCAAAAAATCTCTGATGTCAGAAGGCAGGAGAATGTCTTTGAAGCATATGGAAAGAGATATCCAGGCATAAGAGGTAAAATCCCTCTGTATCCCTGGAACCTTTGCTATCCATTTCATTTCCCTGACAGAAGATAGGGCCTCTGATACAACTTTCAACCCATTTGCTTCAAGAAGGGAAGAGAAGAGAAAAGAGAAGAGGAAAAGGATTTTGACTCTATGTTCTTTGCAAATGGAAGAAAGTAGTGAGGAAGAGAAGAAAGGAGATATGGTGGTGGCAAGCATATCCTAGCCTCTTATTCTCAGGAGGGACAAGACAGAACATGTCAGCTCATGAACGTCCAACAGGAAATTTCTTACAAATATCAGGGAAAGGGGCATTTTTAATAGTATCTTATTTCTTTCCTAATTACATGACAAGACAATTTTTAACATTCATTTTTACATTTTGAGTTCCGAATTTTTCTCCCTCCCCTCTCCTCTTCCGAAAATGTTGGGCAATTTAATATAGGTTATATATGTGCTATCATGTAAAACATATTTCCATATCAGTCACAGTTATGAAAGAAGAAACAGATCAAAAGGAAAAAGCCACAAAAAGAATAAAGTAAGTAAAAAAAAAAGCATGCTTTGATCTGCATTCAGAGTCCATCAGTTCTTTATCTGGATGTGGATAGCATTTTCCTTTGTGAGTCCTTTGTACTTGTCTTGGAACATTGTGTTGCTAAGAAGAGCTGAGTCATTCATAGTTGATCATCATACAATGTTGCTGATACTGTGTACAATGTTTCCTGGTTCTGCTCATTTCACTTTGTATCAGTTTGTACAAGTCTTTCCAGGTTTTTCTGAAGTGTGCCTGTTCATCATTTCTCATTGTACAATAGTATCCATTACATTCATATACCACTGCTTGTTCAGCCATTCCCCAATTGATGGGCATCCCCTCAATTTCCAATATTTTGCCACCACAAAAAGAGCTGCTATAAGTATTTTTGCACATGTAGATTCTTTCTACTTTTTAATGACTGCTTTGGGATACAGACCTAATAATGGTATTACTGGATCAAAGGATATGCACAGTTTTATGGCCTTTTGGACATAGTTCCAAACTGCTCTCTAGAACGGTTGGATCAGTTCACAACTGTGGATCAGTCCACCAACAGTGCATAGTGTCCCAATTTTCCCACATCCTCTCCAACATTTATCATTTTCCTTTTTTGTCATAATAGCCAGTCTGTTAGGTGTGAGGAAGTACCTCAGAGTTGTTTTAATTTGCATCTCACTAATCCAAAGTGATTTAGAACACTTCTTCATATGCATATAGATAGCTTTGATTACTTCATCTGAAAACTGCCTCTTTATATCCTTTGACCATTTATCAATTGGGGAATGGCTTGTATTCTTATATATTTGATTCAGTTCTCTATATATTTGAAAAATGAGGCCTTCATTGTAGATACTTGCTATAAAGATTGTTACCCAGCTCTCTGCTTTCCTTCTAATCTTGGTTGCACTGGTTTTGTTTGTATAAAAGCTTTTTATTTTAATATAATCAAAATGATCTATTTTACATTTCCTAATGCTCTCTATCTTATTTGGTCATGAATTCTCCCCTTCCCCATAGATCTGACAGGAGACTATTCCTTGCTCTTCAAATTTGTTTATGGTATCACCCTTTATGTCTAAATCATGCACCCACTTTGACTTTATCTTGGTATAAGGTGTGAGATGTTGGTCTGTACCTAGTTTGTGTCCTATTGTTTTCCAGTTTTCCCAGCAGTTTTTGTCAAATAGTAAGTTCTTATTACAAAGGCTGGGATCTTTGGGTTTATCAACACTAGGCTACCATAGTCATTGACTACTATGTCTTGTGTACCTAATCTATTTCACTGATCCATCACTCTATTTCTTAGACACTACCAGATAGTTTTGACGATCACTGCTTTATAATAAAGTTTGATATCTGATATTGCTTGGCCACCTCCCTTTGTATTTTTTCATTAATTCCCTTGATATTCTTGACCTTTTATTCTTCCATATGAATTTTGTTATTTTTTCTAGCTCTATAAAATAATTTTTGGTAGTTTGATTGGTATGGCACTGAATAAGTAAATTAGTTTAGGCAGAATTGTCATTTTTATTGTATTCGCTTGGCTTACCCATGAGCAACTGATATTTTACCAATTATTTAAAGCTGACTATTTGTGTGAAGTGTTTTGTAATTGTTTTATAAAGAACCTAGGTTTGTCCTGGTAGGTAGACTCCCAAATATTTTAAATTGTTTACACTTATTTTAAATGGAATCTCTCTTTCTATCTCTTGCTACTGGGTTTTGTTAGTCATGTAAAGAAATGCTGATGATTTATGTGGGCTTGTCTTATATCCTGCAACTTTGCTAAAGTTGTTAATTATTTCAAGTTGTTTTTTAGTTGATTCTCTAGGGTTCTCTAAGTATGTCATCATATCATCTGCAAAGAGTGATAGTTTTGTTTCCTCACTGCCTATTCTAATTCCTTTAATTTCTTTTCCTTTTCTTATTGCTATAGCTAACACTTCTAGTACTATATTGAATAACAGTGGTTAAAATGGGCATCCTCACTTCACCCCAGATATTATTAGTTAGACTTCTAACTTATCTCCATTACAAATAATGCTTGCTAATGGTTTTAGATAGATACTGCTTATCATTTTAAGGAATGCTCTCTTTATTCCTATGCTCTCTAGTGTTTTTAATAGGAATGGGTATTATATTTTGTCAAAAGTTTTTTCAGCATCTATTAAGATAATCATATGATTTCTGTTGGTTTTGTTATCGATATGGTCAATTATGTTGATAGTTTTCCTAATATTGAACCAACTTTGCATTCCTGGTATAAATCCCACCTGGGCATAGTGTATAATCTTTGTGATATTTTTCTGTAATTGCCTTGCTAGTATTTTATTCAAGATTTTTACATCAATATTCATTAGAGAAATTAGTCTACAATTTTCTTTCTCTGTTTTAGCTCTTCCTGGTTTCAGTACCAGCACCATTATGTCATAAAAGGAGTTTGGTAGGATTCTTTTGCCTATTTTTCCAAATAGTTTATATAATATTGGAATTAATTGTTCTTTAAATGTTGGATAGAATTCACTTGTGAACCCCTCTGGCCCTGGGGATTTTTTCTTTGGGAGTTCATTAATGGCTTGTTCAATTTCTTTTTCTAAGATGGGGTTATTCGGGCATTCTATCTTCTGACATATTAATCTGAGTAATTTATATTTTCATAACTCTTCATTGATTTTGCTCAGATTGTCAGATTAATTGGCATATAATTGGGCAAAATATTTCCTACTGATTGCTTTAACTTCTTCATTGGTGGTGATTTCACCTTTTTCATTTTTGACACTGGATATAAATGGTTTTCTTCTTTTTTTAAAATCAAATTAACCAATGCATTATCTTTCTTACTGGCTTTTTTCATAAAACTAGCTCCTAGATTTATTTATTAGTTCAATAGTTGTTTTTTTTAACTTTCAGTCTTATCAATCTCACCTTTGATTTTTAGGATTTCCAATTTGGTGCTCAATTGGGGATTTTTAATTTGTTCATTTTCCTAGTTTTTTTTTTTTAAACTTTCATGCCCAATTCATTGATCTGTTCTTTTTTCTATTTTGTTGATGTAACAATTTAGAGAAATAAATTTTCCCCTAAGTAATGCTTTGGCTGCATACCATAAATTCTGGTATGTTGCCACATTGTTGTCATTCTCTTTAATGAAATTATTGATTGTTTCTATGATTTATTCTCTGACCCACTTACTCTTTAGGATTAGATGGTTTAGTTTTCAATTAATTTTTAATCTATTTTTCCACTGCCCTTTGTTGAATGAAAATTTTATTGCATTATGATCTGAAAAGAATACATTTAATATTTCTGTCTTTCTACATTTGATTTTGAGGTTTCTATGCCCTATTATATGGTCAATTTTTATGTAGGTGCCATGTGCTGCTGAGAGAAAGTTACATTCCTTTCTGTTCCCATTCAGTTTTCTCCAAAGGTCTGTCATATCTAACTTTTCTACTATTCTATTTATCTCCTTAGTTTCTTTCTTATTTATTTTTTGGTTGGATTTATTGAGTACTGAAAGGTGAGGTCCCCCAATAGTATAGTTTTGCTGTCTAATTCTTTCTGTAACTCAATTAACTTCTCCTTTAACAATCTGGATGCCATACCACTTGGTGCATATAGGTTTAGTATTGATATTGCTTGATTGTCTATGGTACCTTTTAGCAAGATGTAGTTTCCTTCCTTATCTCTTTTAATTAGGTCTATTTTTGCTTTTGTTTTGTCTGAGATAAGGATTGCTACCCCTACTTTTTTTTTTACATCAACTGAGGCATAATAAGTTCTGCTCCAGTCCCTTATCTTTACTTTGTGAATGTCTCTGTTTCAAGTGTGTTTCTTGTAAACATCATATGATTCTGGTTTTTGATCTGCTCTGCTATCTGCTTCCATTTCATGGGAGAATTCATCCTATTTACATTCCCTGTTATGATTACTACCTGTGTATTTCCCTCCAAGTTATTTTTCCTCCTGTTTGTCTTCTCTCTTCTTTCACCCTTTCTTTCCTCACCAGTGTTTTGCTGGTCTGTCTGCCATCTACCCCAATCTACCCTCCCTTTTGTCAGTCTCCCCACCCCTTTACTTAATCTCCTCCCCTCCTACTTACTTCCCTGCTGGGTAAGATAGATTTTTATATGCAACTTATGGTGTATATTATTCCCTCTTTGAGCCAATACTGATGGGAATAAGGTTGAAATGATATCCATTGCCCACCCTCCTATCTTTTCCTCCACTATAATAGGTCTTTAGTGTCTCTTCATGTGAAATAATTTACCCCATTTTACCTCTCTCTTCCTTCTGTACCCAGTGTACTCCTCTTTCTCATCCCTTATTTTCTGTCATTCTCTCAAATTTACCTTATATCCATACCCTCTATCTATGTATATTCCTTCTAGCTGTACTATCAGTGATACCATTTTTAAGAATTACAAGTATCATCTTCCCATATAGGAATGTAAACAGTTTAGCTCTACTGAATCCCTCATGTTTGCTTTTCCCTTTTGACCTGTTTATGCTTTTCTTGGTTCTTGATATTGGAGATCACATTTTTGGTTTAATTCTGATCTTCTTATGAAAGCTTGAAATCCTTCTATTTCATTGAATGATGATTTTTCCCTTGATGTATTATGCTTAATTTTACCCGGCAAGTGATTCTTGGTTGTAGTGCTAGCTCCTTTGCCTTCTGAAATATTATGTTCCATGACCTCTTATCTTTTAATGTTGCAGCTGCTAAGTCCTGTGTAATCCTGCTTGTGGCTCCCCAATATTTGAATTGTTTCTTTCTGGCCACTTGCAGTGTTTTGTTTTTTTTCCCTTGATCTGATAGTTCTGAAATTTGGCTATAATATTCCCTGGAGTTTTTGTTTTTTGATCTCTTTCCTGAGGTGATTGGTGGATCCTTTCAATGCCTCTTTTGCCCTCTGGTTCCTGGATATCAGGGCAGTTTTCTTGATAACTTCTTGAAAGATGCTGTCCAGGTCCTCCTTTCAATTATGGCTTTTCAGGAGTCCAATGATTCTGACATTGTCTCTCCTGGGTCTATTTTCCAGGTCAGTTGTTTTTCCCATGAAATAGTTTACATTTTCTTCTATTTTTTCATTCTTTTGAATTTGTTTGATTTGATTCTTGATGTCTCATAGAGTCATTAGCTTCCACTTGCCCAATTCTAACTTTTAAGGAGCTGTTTCCCTCAACTAACTTTTGTACTTTCTTTTTTATTTGGTCAATTGTACTTTTTAAGAAGTTGTTTTCTTCAGTGGATTTTTGTATCTCCTTTTCCATTTGGCCAATTCTACTTCTTAATCAGTCGCTTTATTTTTCCAAGTTATTGACTCTTTTTGCCGTAATTCTCTTGCATCACTCTCATTTCTTTTCCCAATTTTTCTTCTTCCTTTCATATGATTTTTGAGCTCCTTTTGGAGCTCTTCTATGAGTTCTTTCTGGGCTTGAGACCACTTCCCACCTTTCTTTGGGGTCAGTTTGTATCTTGATCTTCCCTGTCACTATAATAACTTCCTATGGTCAGATTCTTTTTTTGTTGTTTTTTTGCTTATCTTTTTTTCACCTTTTTCCTTTCTTTTAAATTTGAGCTCTGCTCTTGGGATGGAAAGGGAACTGTCTCAGGCTTCTTGTGCCAGGGGCTGCAGGCACTGGCTGTTTACCTAGTACTGATACTGGCTAGCACTGCTGGAGGCAGTGGGGATCTGGCAGCTTACCTGCTGCTGACAGGTTCCTAGTGGTGGTATCTGGCATGTGCTGAGGCCAATGGGGTGTTTATGGGTTTTCCTATGGCTACATTGAAGGAAGTGCAGGTCTGGCTGCTGAAGGTTGCTTGTTTGCCCCAGGGTATGCTGAAGCACATGGCAGTTTTCAGAGCTGGAGTCTGCTGTTCCCATGGCTATACTGAGGTAAGTAGAGGGTCCTGGTGTTGATATTTGCCTGTTCCACTGCAAGATCTATTGCTGGTTTGCTGAGGTGGGGCTTGCTTGGATGTTTCCTGTCCTGGACTCCACTCCCCTTTTACCCGAGTAAGAAAGACCTTTCCTGCTGATTTTCCATATTTCTTGGGCTCAAAGATTGTTTCACTCTGTCTTTTTGCTGGTTCTGCTGTTCCAAGATTTGTTTTGGGACACTATTTAACAGCTGTTTGGAGATGAATATGGGAAAGTTATGGTGATTTACTGCTTACTCTGCCATCTTGGTTCCCAGAAGTCAAGGGGCATTTTTTTTCTAAACCTTCCTGTTGTCAAGTCATCATTGGTACATATACTGTAGATTGCAACTGCTTTATTTAGGACAGAACCCAAGTACTTTTTACTATGACCCTAGTGGGTAATTAATGACTAAAACATATTCCCACCCCAGGCAAGTACAGAACCAAAAGAAAAATTATCATGTCTTAGGCTTCTATGTTGGTTGTCCCTTTAAATATTTCTGCATTTGTTATCATTAATTCTCTGAGAGAAGAGCTTCCCTGAAGAACGTAGTGCAAACATACTCCCTGGTAATATCAGTTAAAAGGCAGTTTTCAGTATCACCATTTACCATGAAGATTAAGATTTATCCATTTCAATAAGTTGGGTATCTATAAAAATCATGTCTTTAAGAACATTTTGAAATATGAATCTAAAATGTTTTCATATGCTTAATGATTGGTGAATGTCTGAATAAACTGTGGTATATAAATGTAATGGAATATTATTGCACTATAAAAAATAAATATGAAGAATACAAAGAAACATGGAGAGATAAAGGAGGTGATACGGTGAAGAAAAAAAGAAACAAAACAATATATACACTCTTAATAACTATACAAATTAAGATAATGTTAAGCAGTAATAAAATTCATATTAAATCATAAGAAGCACAGTAGTTGGGATTTACGAGCTATAACATTAGAAAGATACTCTCCTACCCCTCAGGGCTATCACTGGAATCCTGAGGGGAGACGTAGCAGCCACTTTGGGAACCCAGCATGCCAATGGGAATAGGGGTTTAAGAGAATAAATATAGAGTATGTGTTATACAAGTATACATCTAGATTTAAGAAATAGGTGGGGATAATGGCAGAAGAGCAGGGATTTTTCCCACTGACATCTACAGATAAACAAAATCATTTGTGTAAATAAACTGTTCAAAAACAAACCAACCCTAGTGTGTTCAGTCTACTAAGGACCCAATTTGTTTTATATTAGTTTATAAATCAAGACTTCAAGACCTTAAGATAGAGTGTTTTTTATTTGTTTCCCCTCTCTACTCCAATTCCATTTCTCTGTCTCCACAATTATCTTTTGATTTGCTGGGTTACTATGACATACATTTAAAAGTGCTATAATCTCATAAAGAACAAATTAATATCATTTTGGTTAATGTACAAATATTACTCTCACAATCACATTCTACATGAAACTATAAAATTATACTACCTATAAATATAATACAAATCCAGAGAAAGACAATGCATATGTATTTACTCAACCTGCAACAATCTGTTGAAATGACTATTTACTATAACTTAGTTGAATTTATAACAGCATGGTTAAGCATTAAGAAAATTATAACCATAAAAAACCACAGTATGATCAAAATAAAAAACAAAAGATTATATCTATAGCTATATTTATATCTATAGAAAGGGAATTTGAAAAATATAGCACTCATTTATAAGTCAATCAATAAACATTTATTAAGAGCCTACTATATGCCAAGCACTGGATAAAGGACTGGGGATACAAAAAGAGGGAAAAGACAGTCCCTACCCTCATGGAGTTTACAATCTATGGAGAAGATGACATGCAAGCAAATATATACAAAGCAAGAAATATATAGCATAATTAGGAAAGAATTAACACAGGGAAGACACTGGAATTAGGAGGCATTGGGGAAGGTGAGATGTTAGTTGGAACTTAAAGGAAATCAGGGAGGTCAGTAGTCAAAGCAGAGGAAGGAGAGCATTCTAGGAATGGGGGACAGCCAGAGAAAATGCCTGCAGCCAAGAGACAGAGTGTCTTGCTTGTGGAACAGCCAGGAGGCCAGTATCCACTGGATCAAAGAGTACTTACTGGAGGGGTAAGGTGTAAGAAGACTGGAAAGATAGGAAGGGATTAGATTATGAAGGGCTTTGAATGTCAAATAAAGAATTTTGTATTTATTCTTGGAGGCAACAGGTAATTTATGCTAAAACATAAATAAACAAAATAATAAATGTATCTCTCTCTTGATATGATAAACAATACCCACTGAAATACCTACTGAATATATTATACTGCAAAGAAGTAAGAGAGAAATGGAAAGGTCCCTTATATACAAAAATATTTCTAACAGCATTTTTTGTAGTGACAAAGAACAGTGGATAAACAAATTGTGTTGTATGAATTTGATAAAGTATTATTAGGCCATTAGGAATGAGGAAAATGAAGAAATTTGGAAACTTGTAAACACTTGTATGAACTGATATAAAGTAGGCAAAAACAGAACAATTTACACAATGACTACAATAATGTAAAGAAAAGCAATACTACAAGACTTCAGAATTCTGATGAATGCAGTGACCAATCATGACTTCAGGGACCTTTTGGTGAAACATGGCTTTACTCAGTGTGGTAGGAGAGAAGGACTATTGCCTCTGAAGCTAAAGAATCTGTGTTCAAATCCTGCTTCTAATTCTTTCTATGTAAATTTGGATGTCAGTTAATCTCCTAGTTTCTTCTTCTATAAAATGAGTGGATTGGATTAGATGACTTCTGAGGCCATTTCTAGTCCCAGAGCTATAATCTATTTTCAGACACCGCCAATGTGATAAATTACTTAGTTGATGGTACTTGTTTGTTGCAAGGAAGGGTTCTATAGGGAGCAGGAGGTAGAGAAGTCATTAGGAAGTGACAATAAAGTAAAAAAGGAGAAATTCTAAAATAGAGTATTTTAAATGAAAAAAATAAAACCTGTTATAAAACCATGCTTTCTTTCAACTTAATGAAATAGCCTGAAAGTTGAAAAGATCAAAGATGGGAATATGTGGGGAAAAAAAAGGAAAATCATTTCCTCATCAAAGAGGCTTTAGGAGGGACAGTGGAAAATAATAATAATAATTAAGGTTTATATTGTGCTTTAAATTTCATTAAGAACTTTACACATGTTATTTTATTTGATCCTCACAACAATCCTGTAGTTAGGTGTTATTATTATCTCCATTTTATGTCTGAGGAAATTAGGGCTAGAAGAAGTTAAGTAATTTGCCCAAGCTCACACAAACACAACAGCCACATGCAAACTGGTTAACAGATATTAGCCAAAAGGTTTTATATCCCTTGGGGGGGGAGGGGGGAAGCATTCAGCAGGGTTAAAATAAAAAGTTAGGGTGGCAGCAAAATATTCCCGGGGGTTGCCTGAGTTTAGAGGTGATAATCTTTGAGAGCAAAATAAACCAACAAGCATCTCTTTGGTGCTCATCAATCATGGTCTTTGGGATAGCAAATGCCCTGTCAAATGGTGAGCCATGCACATGTGTGAAAAGTAAGGTTTTCTCAGTAGTCCCAGAGGGAAGCCAATGACTTCTCAGCCCGAACAGAAACCAGGTGAGCTAGGCAGTAGTTCGGAAGCTACCCCTCGCTAGCTATCTCCTTTGTGATTGTGCTCCAACAACAGAGAGCTACCCCAAGCCCTGAATATTTATAGCAACAATAAATATATATGGGTTTCTTTCCTTCCACACATCCAGAGATCAGTTATCTACACCAGTCCTCCTCCAGACTTTCGGTACTATAAGAACATAAAGGCAACCCTTGATTCTGAGTCTGAAAGCCACTGGTTCCAGACTCAAGACCCTGTGTTTTCTGTTTTCTTGGTCTCCTGCCAGACACCATTGCTGAATGATGCTCAGAAATGATTCTCAGTCAACAGAAATACGTCTGTCCTTATTTGATTTGGCCTCAGTCCCAAATGATCAGCATATGAGAAAGGGATGGTGACAAGAATAAACCAAAACGATATATCATAGAATAGGTCTGGAGTCCAAAGGGAAGAAAAAGAACTGGGATTGAGAAAAGTCTTCTTTCAGGTAAGGAGTCAAGCACTAAATTCTCTTTGAAAGGAATTAATCATTCGAATAATCTTGATCTTGTGATCCATAATTATGATTTAGAAGTTTCCTGATTACTATGGTTTTAATCAATTGATTAAACTGATTAAACCTAATTAAACTGACTAAGCCTAATGGCTTAGTCTAGCCCTTGTGGTTAATACACTTAGTGCTTTCCACAAAGGACTTCAAGGATTTCCTGGTTCAAAAGACTCAATTTTTGACCATAGAACAGTTTTTCCAGTTTCAAAGTGAGATGTGAGGAGAATGCACGATGCAGTATGTTTGTCTGGATCATTTCCCATGTGATTCTCATTCCAGAGGCAAATGTAAGAATTTCAGTTTCCAACATAAATTTACTCCGAAAAAAATCATCAAATCCTGGGTTGGGAAAACTGGATGTCAGATCAGAAAAGAACTTGAAGAGATAATTGTTTTTAGACATATATAAAACCAGCAACCACAATTGGTGGAAACTGACAGAAGAGTAGCGAAGGAGTCAAACGTGTCACAAAAAACTTTGAATACAGATCCGTGTTTGTGGAAAGTCAAGGCTGTTACACATGTGTAATGAGTCATATTTGAGAAGAGGAATATAAGGACTTTCTGGGATTTCTGAAAAAAAAAAGCCTCAGGAAAGGATTCCTTTCTCAGCAGTAGCAAATAACTTTATAAAAAATAGCAATTCACAAATTTATATAGTAATTTACGTTTTAAGAGGTGCTTTTCTTTGCAACAATCTTGTGAAGCAGGTAGTGAAAGGAAGCCTTACTATCCCCATTTTACAGATGAATGATTGAGTGAATGAATGAATAAATAAATGAGTGATTTAAAAAACATTTATTAAGTGCTTACTATGTGCAAAGCACCATGCTGGGTACTGGGGATACCAAAAAAAAAAAAAAAAAAAAAGAAATGGCATGGGACAGCTAGGTGGCGCAGTGGATAGAGCACTAGCCCTGGAGTCAGGAGGACCTGAATTCAAATTTGGCCTCAGACACTTGACACTTACTAGCTGTGTGACCCTGGGCAAGTCACTTAACCCCACTGCTTGGGGCGGGAGGGAGAAGTGAGATGATCTCCATCCTAGAGGAGACAACACATATAGAAGGCTTCATTTATAAATCAGATGGAAAGCTCCCATGGTTCTTAGGGCGCAGCAGCAAAGCGAATGTCAATGTCTCTTCTTTAACGTTATTTCCACTGATACAACTGTATCAGTTTCCAGTACAGAACCATCTGCCAAGGACTTTGATAATGAGAACTTTCTTTCCCGAGTCTTCAGGAGCTGATGCTGCCATACCCACAGCAGCAGTGTCCAGGCTAATAGATGTTGCTTTTCTCCATGATGACCACAGGAGCTGGGCTGCGAAGCAGGACCAGTTTGGGTAGTGCTGCCACTCCTAGCATTTGGGGGCCTATCTCCTCTGCTGGGAGCATTCTGTCAGCAGCTGATATTGGTGACTGTGAGGAAGGTATGCTCTTTCTCCACAGTAATTGTTCCCCTCCATGACTGTGGGTCCCCAGCGAAGGAAGGGGGGAAGAGTGGAAGAGACTTTGCTATTCCCAAGGGGCTTGGGTTCAAGGTTCTGGGTTATCTCCATCACAGACTGAAGACAAACGGTGGTTGATATGACAATGGTAGTTTGACTTCATTGACCCCGTCTCTCCCTCAGGGTACTTAGCTGCTTTAATTCAGCTAGCTTCCAGGCCCTATCTGGCACAACTCCCTCATTTTACAGATGAAGAATAAAAGCCCAGAGAGGTTAAGTCTTTTGCCCAAGGTCACACAGGTGGTAAGTAAACCCAAGTCCTCTGATTCCAAATCCGGAACACTTTCCACTCCACTCGACTGCCTCTCTATTATTAGATTTTGTCATGTAACCTCGAAGGTCCTTTTCATCTTTAAATTTATGATCCTATGAAGGCTGGATTGTATCCAAAAGAAAAGACATTAGCCAAAAAAAAATAGAGTCAGAAGCAAAATAGGACTATCAATTTCATTGAAAGGTAGTAGTATTTTGAGAGATTCAGAAATGGGTGAAGAGGTAAAGCAGAATGACCTCACCAAAAATACAACTTGATATATCTGACCATATAAATATGATGATCCAGATGTGAAAAAAATAACAGCCTCAGAACAACTTGTAGAAAAAAGATCTACCATTTGAAATGAACAAACATTGAAATAACTAAGAAGCTAGTTGATGTAGGACACAGTGCAGGGGCAACTAAACCATACATAAGGGACCTGGAAGCCACATGCTAACTTAGAAAATCATATATTAACATTATCTATGTTCTATTGTATTTTATTGATTTTCTTAACTATTTCCCTATTTTAATCTGTTTGAGCACTCAGGAGCTTTGGGCTACCAAGCACCTATAGGCGTCTTGTCTGATACCTCTGTATCAAATGGTCTTTAAAGCCAATTCAACTTCTCCCTTGACAAATACTGGTTATTATGACTGAGCATTCCAAGCTTTCATTGGTCTGATGAGCCACAGTGGGACACACTGTACTTTGACCCCATCCTAGTGATGTCATTTTGGTCCTCTTCCACAATGAAGGTTCATTCCAATCAATGAATGTTGATTCAACCAACCATATGACTGTGGGCAGGTCACCTAACTCATCTGTGTTCTATGCAACTTTCTGAGACAAGTATCAGAGTAGGTATGACCTGCATTGATAGAGGTAAAGGAAGAACCATTTCTATAGAGCCTACCACCTGGAGTTTCCTAAGCAGGGAGGCTCCTTAGACCTATGAAATTGTTAGAACAATACCTATCCAAAACAACTACCTGAAGAGAGTGAAAAATAGGAAGAGATTCTATCAGAAGTACTGATTGTCAAACTAGGTCATAAATAATCTTAAACTGGGCAAAGAGGTATATTCTATAAGACAAATTTGAGCATAGGGAACTACATATCGTGTAAAAGAAAAACCTTAGGCTTAATTCTTAAAATCTAGCCACTGCTTACCCATGTTCAGACTCCTTAAGGGTCTGCCCAATATGATGGATGTTCTAATAAACCTTGTCTTTGGCTGAAAGAAGGCTTGGGTTGAATTCTTTCGGGCAGGACCCGCATGTTGTGATTTTGGGGTCCCAGCACCCCTGAACTCCTAAACCGCATCATTTTGGTGGCCCGTATGGGGAAACTGCCTAACCCCAAGTTCTTCTCCAGCCAAGACTGGAAGGTATGTAAGCCTTCCCCCTCCCCTCCTTTCTTGCTCTGCAGTTGGGGTCACTCTCCAAGCACCAAGGCTTGGAGGTGCTTTTCGGGCAGACAATTACGAGGCTGTCTATCACTCGGCCTGATGCTCTCAGGCTCTCAGTCCACTGGGTTGGTTCAAGGCCATGGACCTGGGTACACCTTCTGCAGCATAGAGGACAAGGACAGATGCCCTATCCGGAAGTGTGTCTGTTAATTCCCTCGGCGCTAGGGAATTGGGGAAAATTGCAGTTGCTTTATGGTTCCCTGAGGCTTACTTACCCCCTTCCCTCTGCACCTCTGAATCCTCCTTCATGGAGGTTACAGGGAAAGTTAGAACAGGTAAAAATATCTTGGCAGATTCTGGAGGTTTTGTGATTGATCATTAAGGAGTTTAGAACTCCTCCTTACAACCCTGGTCACTCTTTTCTTACTTTTGATTTCACCCTCCCCCACCTGGGAAACGAAGGAGGGGGCAAGGGCAGCAGCTACAGCATGGGCCCCACTGGCAATGGGCTTGGGCCCTATGGCAACCTTTGCCTGGAAGCATCACCCAGGTTCAGCACATCCTGCTCAAGGTAATGAAGCTAACCTTCAAACTTGGGTAAGCACGCTCTTTTAAATTTGTAGTTTTAACTGTAAAGATGAGATGTTGATTCTCTGTGTAAAGTAATTCGGAAGCACATTTAACAAAACTGAAATATGTATGGCTTGCTGAGAATTTGCAAGTGCATAGAAATCTCTAATAATTGACTTTTTACACTAGGATAAATTTAAGTTTGAGATGTAAATCCTGGAAAAGTTTTTCCTAAGCTGCGATTGGTAATATTTCCTGTTTGAGGTAAAAGCTCATAGGATTTTATTTTGGGTTGTCTGATGGATCATAATCAATCGATAATCAATAATCCACCATCTGAGAGAAATGCCACAAGCTACTCAGAGAAGGTGATAGAGGTGGGAAGTCAGTATTGGGAAAAGCTGAGAGGACAATTTTAGCCTCAGTCTCAGATGTGATCCTCCTGGCTCAGTTTCCCCATTATGTTCCTTTGAAAGGGAATGTTACCCACCTGGCTATTGCTGAGTGTGGCTATGAGGTGGAATTGATACTGCATGGTTGGAAAACTGAATTATCTGAATCCAAATAGAACTAAGGATGTTTTATTCTCTCATTTGGGCCCTAAATTTAGTCTCTGTTTTATATCTGGGCCCTGCAGTTTTTCTGTCAGATTTACGTCTTCCAGACTATGGGCGATTCACCTACAGTTGGTAGCAAACAGCAAATACCAGCCAATGTCCCCACATCATTCCCTGGATGCAGCCTGTGCTCTTTCCAGTCAACCTCACCTTTGGGACCCTCGAGGCAGGGACAGCTCTACGCCCCTTGCCAGCAGGAAGCATTTTCAGAAGCTGAGACCTTCACTCTTTACCCCAAAAGAAATTGGGTTCCTATTTGTTTGAGGGGGGAATGATGGGGTTGGAATCTGGGCCCCAGAAAGGAAAAACTCTGGCCCCAGACCATTTCCTACCCTTGGTAATTCTATTACCTCATAGACTCTACTTTCCCACAGGGCCAAATCTCTGGAGGCTATAGTCCCATCAACTGGTCTTTCATTGTGGCTATACCTAATCTCCCCTCCATTGTCTTGCCTCCCTATGGCCCCAGGCCACTTCCCACCCTTGGTCCCACCTAGGGCCCATTTCCCACCCTTGGGAATTCTATTACCTCATGGACTACTTGGCCACTCTCCCACAGTCTTTCTGTATATAGTCTTTTCTGTATACAGTCTTTCCGTTCATAAGGTCCATCTTGTCTCCATTAAGAGGCTTAGATTCTTAAAATCTAGCCACTGCTTACCCATGTTCAGACTCCTTAAGAGTCTGCCCAATATGATGGATATTCTAATAAACCCTGTCTTTGGCTGAAAAAAAAAAAGAAAAAAGAAAAACCTTAGAGAAATCAAAACTGTACAGAAAGTCAAAAATGGAGGCAAGGTTTTCCTAAGCAGAAGTAACTAACAAGGCTATACTTTCTTTCTTCTTTTCTTTCTTTCTTCCTTCCTTCCTTTCTTTCTTTCTTTCTTTACTGGTGCTCATTCTAAGCGTTCTGGGATGGGAGAGTTTCTGTTATTAAAAAACAAGGAGAAATTAAATAAAATATTTACCAGACTTTTAAAAAATTCACTAATACATACAAAAGGGGCGCAGCCAAATAATTTTAAGAGCAATGATGAAGAAAGTAATACCCATACAAAAGGTTTTTTACATTTCTGAATAATTTACTAATATCAGGAGATACGTTACTCAGATATGGGCAACACTATAAGTCACGCCCAAAGAAGGGCTATTTGTGGCTGTAAGACTACCACTGCATTCAACTGATAATTTCCTTCAATTCACCAAACTTTAAGCACCTATTATGTACAGACCACTGTGACATGCACTGGAGAAATCAGATAACCCTTCTGGAGCACAGAGAGCTGTACATAGTGCAACTTAATAAATTACTAAGTATCTTCTATGTGTTAAGCACTGTGAGGAATAGAAAAATTGAAGAAAACCTGATCCTTGCCCTCAGGGAGCTTAAAATCTAGTGGGAGTAGATAAGACACACACAAACAAAAACAAGACAAGGCAGAATGTAAAAATTGTTGTAGATGACATAAAAGTCAAAGTACTATGGGAACACCCTCATAATAACATTAATGTGTCATATTTATATGACACTTTAAGATTTACAAAGTGTTTTCCTTACAATAGCCCACGGAGATCAGTACCAGGGGTGAGAAACATTACTTCTGGTGAGAGGAACATGGAAGAAGACTTCATGGGGGAGTGTGGCATCTAAGATGAGCCTTGAAGGATAGATTTTAACAGCAGAAAGAATAGTGTGAACAAAAGTGAGAAGATTAAAAAGCAAATGGCATGTTTGGGGAATGGAGAATAGTCCAAAAATTTTAATAAAACCCCCCAAGACTAATAGAGTTAAGTCTGGAAGCATTAAATTTGTATGTCCTCAAATCTTCATCCTGTGGGCCTTGCCTCAGAGAGATTGTGTTTATAAAACCACAAAAGTACATTCACAGAGCCTGAAAAAACCATGGCAAATGTTTCATAAGCAACCAGTTCACCAGACTCCCTTCCATCCTAACAGCAGTTCTAGGCCTAGCTGGTATATTATCTACAGCTGACACCTGGCACTTAACAGCATCTGGAATCCACAGTTCTCCTTAAAAAAGAAAGGGAAAATGATACAAACATTCCCCAAGAGAGAAGAGATTAGGAGAGCGCCTCACTAAGCTATTATAATGAGGTGTCACCAGACTCAAAGACATTACAAATGCATCCAGGTTCACTAGTAACCTTTCCGGCATGTTTCAACTGAAGAATGAAGGTCAGTGTTGTCTAAAACAAGCTCAGAAAAACTTGAGAGGAGTCTTTAAAGAATCTAAAACAAGTAACTGGTACATTGTGGTTTTTTTCTTTTAATCAGCTGACAAATATCAAAAGGGAATATTTCTGTATCACAAGTTACACAATATCACAAGTTTATAAGATCAGTAGCATCCCTCTCACCTTGCATTCTTTCCTTGTTTTTCCATTGAGAATCAGGACATTATTTTAGGGAGAGAGTATTTTGTGCTCATCAAGCATGCAAACAAATGAGCAAGAAGTAGTAGAAAGAACCAAGAGCCATAAAATCTGGGTTCCAGTACTGGCTCTGCCAGTATGACTTTAAGCTAGTTTCTCAGCTCTCTGGATCTCAGTTTCCTTATCTGTAAAAGGGGACACATCATCTCTCCTGCTTAATTGATGGGGTTGTTGTGAGGCTCCAATGAGACAATAGATAGGAAAGCACTTTACAAATTACATGGACTAATACATACTGTAGGTCAGAGGTGTCCCCCACACCCTGGGTGGCCCAGTAATATGCAGCGGCAGGGATCTTTACATATTCTTTAGCAGCTCCCATTGCTATCTGAGTCTGACACCACTGCTGTAGGTGAAAAATTAGTTGGTAAATTCTATCCACCTCCAGAGAGAAAAATATAAGTGCAGACTAAACCATATTTTTTCCACTTTATTTTTCTTGCCTTTTTTCCTGCAACATGGACAATATGGAAATATGTTCTGAATGATTTCATATGTATAATGGGTATCATATTGCTTGCCTTCTCAATGGGTAGGGGTTGGAGTGAGAGAGAATTTTAAACTGAAAATTAAAAGATAAAAGTTTTAAAAAAAGAGAGAATCTAACAGATTGGGCAGAAACTTTTGTGTACAAAAATGAAAATATTTAAACAACAACAAAAAAGAAACACTCTTTGGCAATAATGGATTCTGACTTTAGATTTGAAAGGCCACCCCCCTAACCTGACCTTAACATGAAACAAGTAGGTTCCCCAAAAAGTGATATGCACTATATAAGGCCTTCTATGCACATACATCATAATAAGAGAAGTAAATAAGGGAAATTTAGATCACTTTTCTTTCTTTTTTCTTTTTCTTTTCTTTTTACCTAAGCAATGGGGTTAAGTGACTTGCCCAGGGTCACACAGCTAGTAAGTGTTATGTGTCGGAGGCCGGATTTGAACTCAGGTCCTCCTGAATCCAGGACCGGCGTTCTATCCACTGCAACACCGAGCTGCCCCTTGGATCACTTCTTATTCACTTTGCATGGTAGAGTGGGAGGAAGAGGCTTCTGGAATCAGAGGGCCTAGGTTCAAATCCCACCTCTTACATTTACTACTTGAACTTGGGAAAAATTATTTCGCCTTCCTTTTTTTCCTTCACTTTCCCCATCTGTAAAATAAAAGGATTCTATTAGGTAGCCTCTCATGTCCCTTCCAGCTCTAGGTCTATGAGACTATGACTTGGAGACAGAATGAAGCGTACAATAGAATCCCTACCTGGAACACAGGCTTTCAATCTGAGTGTTACACCTGATTTCTCATTCTCTCTCACCTTGCCATATCTGATCAGTTACTAAATGCTATTATGCCTCCCTTCATAACATCTATCATATATGCCCCCTTCTCTCTCCTGGTACTGCTACCCTAGTTCAGGCCCTCATCATCTATCTCATGCTTGAAGAGCCCCGACAGTTACGATATCTCCCTGCCTCAAGTCTCTCCTCGCTCCAACCCAGCCTCCACTCAGTTGTCAAAGTAATCTTTTCGAGTCCAAGTCTGAGCAGGTCAACCCTCTATTCAGTAAACTCCAGTGACTCCTATTACCCCCAAGATCAAATATAAAGTCCTCCAGCTTTTAAAACCCTTCATAACCTGGACCCTTCCTACCTTTTCAATCTTTCCTACCACGTATTCTACAATCCAGTGACACAGGTCACCTTGCTATTCTTCACACATGAGCCTTGCTTAATAAATGTTAGTTGAATGACTGACATTACCACTCCATCTCTCAACTCCAAACACTTTCACTGGCCAGACCACACTTCCTCCTCATCTCTGCCTCCTGGCTTCCCTGACTTCCTTCAAGTCTCACCAAAATCACACCTTCTGCAAGAAGCCTATACCAGTCTTCCTTAATCTTAGTCCCTTCTCTCTGAGACTACTCCCAATTTGTCTTGTATATATCTTGTTTGTGTCTATTTGTTTGCATGTTGATTCCCCCTTAGATTCCATGAGGGAGGGACTATTTTTTTTTGTATTGTTTTCATTTCTTTGTAACCTCAGTGTTTAGTACAATGCTTAGTACGTAGTAGGTGCTTAATAGATGCTAGCTGACTTGATGTAGCTGTACTTTCTAGATCAGGTTAAATTAGATCCCATCCAGCCTGTTACATGAATTGACATGGCAGTTAGAATGGAGGGGAACACACTCAGGGTGTAAGGGATTTCTTGATGTTTTACAGCATAGCCCACATAGCAAAAGGTAAAGTGACAGTACCCTGAAAGATATGTAAGTGCTTCTAAAACAGCCTTATGATGTAGCAGGAGAAAATGCCAGACCTGGAATCACAAAAGATCTGGATTCAAACCTCTGCTTCTGGCCCTGAACAGCTGGTTGACCATGGGCCAGTCATTTCACCTCTCTGAACCTGAGTTTCCTTACATGTCAAATGGGAGTAATCATTATGGTACCCACTCTGCAAAGCTGTTATAAGGGTCAATGAGGCAATATATGTAATGCTTTGTAAACCTGAAAGCACTAAGCAAATGTCAGGCCTTTCTTTTTTTATGGGACTCAGCAGCCACATCATCAATAACCATAATAAAAAGAACTTGACCTTTGTAAAGAGTCAATATCTTCCGACTTCTTGACATGCAGCCTGGGACAGAAACACACCAAAGTGAAATCCAAACCTCAGGCCTTTTAAAGGGTCACAGACTGAACACCCATTAGATGTGAAAGTCTAGATACTCAGTGTCCTGTCCCTAAAGGACAGGACATGGCACTAACAGGTCTAGACAACAGACTGGGGAAGGGCGGAGGAGGAAAGTTGAGAAAACCCGGAAGTTTGGGAGGAGAAACCAAGAGGGGAACATTACAAGGGAGAAAGGAGGAGAAAAATGAATGAGGGAGAAATAGAGGGTGGAAACTGGGTGGATGGAGCCACCGTGTCTTGCTGGCAGCATATCTTTCCTTACCAAGTTGACTTTGTTGCTGTGAATGGTGCTCAACCGGCCACAGCATCAAAAACTTGCCAGAATCTGAGCAGTGGGGGGTGGAGTCCTGCAGACGCAGCAGATTCCCATCTGTCATCAACACCAAGCTGTGGCTGTCAATCCCACAGACCTGCCAGCTTCCCGGGGAAACTTTAGTGTTACCAATCAGCTCAGCCTACCGCGCACACGCCACCCAGCCACGCACCATAAAATTAGACGTTTTACAAGAGTTATGGATTTGGAGCTGCCCTACAAGAAAGCAGCCCTGGAGGGCTCTGTGGCCCCCCAAAATCATGATTGTGGAATACTTAGGGTTAAAATGTCTGCTTCGTGGACACAGACGGAACACTCCCACAAAACGGGGCTCTATTTTTACATGTAATAAAAATTTGCCCCAACACAAAAATCAGGCATTTCCTTTAAAAAAAAAAAAGGCGGGGGTGGGGTGGGGAGGGGGAAGCATTTCTGCTTGCGTGGGTAAAAAAGAGACAGCTGGAAAGACAGTTTCAATCCCTTGAGTTTCATTCATGCTGTTTCTGAATCCCAGTCACGCCCCGTCATTTTCCTTTTAGGAAATGATACAATTTTTTGTTTCTGGGGGAAAAAAGTAATCAACAAAGAAGTAACTCAGAACATTAAACAGTGATTTGAAACAATACAATTACCTTAGATTTTTAAAACTACTACTCCTACAGAAAATTTTAAAGGTTTCTGTTTCTATTTCCTTGTTCATCTTCATGACTTACCTGTTAGGTTGGGAGTGCGGGTATTATCGTATTCAGAATTGTACAGATGGGTGACCTGCCCAAGGTCTTAGAACCCAGACCTGACAAGGACAGGACCCAAGCAGGCCTCACCGGGTAAGTACAGTAAGCATTTGATAAATGCTTTTTGGTGATAATGGTGATCCTGCTTTCCAACCTAATGTTCTCGCTCCTCAGATGATTCACACAAGGCAAAAATATCTGCTTTGGCTACAAAGAAAGAATGTAGACTTGCAGGCTGCCTAAAGTGACAGATCCCAAGCACAGCGACAATGTGACAATTTAACTGCACCTTGGGCAAATTTGGTAAAGAAGCCAAAGACTAAACTCAAGAAGACTGAATTAAAGATAATCTTCCCCATTCTCACCATTTGCCACTCTAAAGTGATTAATCTGAAGACCTGGGCATTAGTCCATCACACTTGCCATTTCTCATGCAGAAGCAGAACTGGGGAATTGTAATGAACTACCTTCCCCCTACACTACCTACACTACAACCCAATTCTCTGACCATCCTATGGATTTCTGTTACAATGTACCAAATTATCACTGTTCTTTTGTCATTCATTACACAAGCCAGCAATTCCATGTTAAAGTTACTCTGATTTAATAGCAACCCTGTTTAAACAGCTGAAATTTATGCCTTTTACAATCTCTTAACCAGAGGTCTGCAGAAATACTGTTAGGTCCTAGGCCACCTGAAATATCAGAAATAATCCTAATTCACTGATAAAAGCAAATATAACATTTATTTACCATATTCATTGCTGGTGACAGGAACTAGTTTCTAGTATATAATCTTTGGTTTCCTGGCAGGTGAGGTGCAGATATCCTTAAAACTCTCAACTATGAAAGACTTATTGAAATCCTTCCTAATCACTTGTTTTCTGTCCACTCCCTCAGAGGCTGCCATATCCTTCCGGATTCCAGAATTCAGTTATCTCAAGGCACAGCTAGCTAATACAATGGCTTTCCTAATCGGCAAAATAGACTTGCCTATGAAGACAGGACCTGGAGAACACTAGTATTTGTTTTATCCTGCCTCATAAGGCTATCACTATCTACCACACAAGATTTTTCACAGGACAAAACAGACTGATGTGTCTAAGATGACTTGTAACAATAAAATGAGGTACAAATGTAGGCTATCGATCACTACTCTGGCAAGACCAAGGATACTCCCAAATTCTTCCTATCTTCTGACAGCTCATTCCATGGAGGTTAAAACTGGGCAGATGATCTATTGACATGAAAATACAGAAGTCACCAGCCTCTAGTCATTCTGGGGAACTAGGGATTATGTTAACTACAAACAAATATTTATTAATTACCTACTGTGTGCTGAGAGATCAGCTTAGCAGCTAGACAGCCAGCCTCAAAGTAGGAGAGACCAGGATCTGAGGACTGCCTCTGATTCATACTGGCTTTGTGACCCTGGTTGGGCAGGTCGCATAATTTAACCTCTCCATGCGCTAGGCAACCCTCTAAGATTATAAATTTCAGAGAAAGTGTTGACTGGCATTGACAGAAAAAAAAGTACTGATCCAGTTATTCCCTAGATCAATGAAATCACAGGCCCAGTCCCTATTCCCTCTCTGTATCACTGTATACAGAGTTCTGTACTAGGTGCCTGAGGGGGATACAAAGTCTAGATGAGATATGGTCCCTGCCCCAACGGAACATAACATCTTGACTTAAACTGAAGAATTTACTAATCTTTTTTCCCCCCTACCTTGAAGGGCAACTTCTTCAGAGATCTCATGTGTTTTTGTTCAAGAAGAAAGAAGAATTAAGAGGATGCTCTTATGTCACCCACTGGAACATAATAGGAACTGAAAGAGTCCTAATAAGTTATTCAATCAATGAATAAGCAGTTATTAAGCATCTTCTATATGCCAGGCACTGTGCTAAGCACTAGGGATACAATGAAAGTTAAGACAGTTCTTGCTCTCAAAGAACTCAATCTAATAATAATAGTCAGCTACTATGGAAGTGTTTTGCATGATTATACATGTATAACCTGTATCTAGTTGCTTGCCTTCTCAGTGAGAGTGGGTGGGGAGGGAGGAAGGGAGAGAATTTGGAACCCAAAGTTTTAAAAACAAATGTTAAAAGTTATTTTTAGGGAAGGCTAGGTGGTGCAGTGGATAGAGCACGGGCCCTGAAGTCAGGAGGACCTGAGTTCAAATCCGCCCTCAGATCAAACACTTGACACTTACTAGTTGTGTGACCCTGGGCAAGTCACTTAAACCCAATTGCCTTAAGAAAAAAAAAAGAGGGAATCATTTAAAATAAAGAAAGAAAAAAAATTTTTTTAATTGTTTTTACATGCAACTGGGAAATAAGATATATTAGCAATAAGGTATAGAAATCTATCCTGCTGTACAGGAAAATAGAAGGGGAAGGGGATAAGAGAAAGGGGCAGGGTGTGATAGAAGGGAGGGCAGATTAGGGGAAAGGGTATTCAGAACGCACACTGTCTTGGGGTGGGAGGGAGGGGCGAGATGCGGAGAAAATTTGGAACTCAAAATCTTGTGGAAGTGAATGTTGAAAACTAAAAATAAATAAATTTAAATAAAAAAATTTCCCAAGGAAAAAAAATAATAATAGTCAGCTTATGGTAAGAAGACTAGTAATTTCCCCCCACCATATATAAACATATCTACCTCAGATATTTATATATACAAATACACATTATAGCATACCCATATAATAGGTATATATGTCCATTATCAAGTGATTAGATGTGTCTAGGTATATATACATACATGTGTACATAAATGTTTTATATTAATGGGAGGAAGAATATGAAAATATATCTCTTTGTTAGACTCATAAGCACAGTTTTATTGTTAGTCACCAAATAAGCACAACAAACAGGTAAATAGTCATTAAATATGAATATATAATTATATTTAATAATGATTAAGCATAAGTATATAAGATTACATATTAAGTATAACTAAGTATATTAAGGATATGTTTATAAGATTTAAGAGGCAGCTAGATGGTACAGTTGATAGATTGTTGGGCCTGGAGCCCAGAAGACCTGAGTTCAAATCTGGCCTCAGACACTTTCTAGTTGTGCGACCCTGGACAAGTCACTTAACCTCTGTTTGCCTCAATCCACTAGAGAAGGAAATGACAAATCACTCCAATATCTTTGCCAAGAAAAACCCATGGACAGCATTGGCATGCTATGATCCACGGGTCATGAAGAATTGGACATGACTGAATGACTAAACTACAATGGCACAGAGGAAAAAGAGATGGTCTAGAATCCAAAAAGAACTAGGTTCAAGTCTTGCCCTGTCGCATTCTGTCTGAGTGACCTTTGACAAGTTACAGTGCTCCATTTAACTTTCTAAGTGGAGAAGGCACTCTCTTGGTAAAAAGAAGTCACTTTACCTGGGAGTTCTCTAGACTGGTAAAAGCACAGATCTAGTCCCCATCCCTATATAAGATTATCTCTTCCCTAGAGGTGATAATCTATTCTACAAGAGAGCACAGCTAGCTGGTGATTCTAGGATGAGTCCTCAAACATAAATATTTGTTGATTTGGTTATTTTGGGGTTTTTTAAGTGATCTGTGTTTACTCTAGTTCCCAGGTGCAATTCCTGTGATTTCTGGAAAATAAAAACACAAGCACACACACACACACACACACACACACACACACACACACCTCCCTCCTCTTCCTCCCCACAACCTTTTTGGTGTTAATAAATAAATTAAAACAATAAACTAAAAACAAAACTTTATTTAAAAATAAACTAAAAGTGCTCTAAGAAATTCATCAATTAAGAACTATTACTATACTAAATGTCAAAGATGTTTGTTGTCAAAGATGACACTACTTATCATGATTTATTTTGTATAGATTTTGCAAGTTTATTTATATGTTGTTGTGGTAGTCATAATAGTTGTAATAGTAATAGTAGTAGTAGTTCTTTATATCTTCTGGAAGTTCTGTTAGGGTAGGGATTGTTTCATTTTCGTCTTTGAATCTCTGGCATGTAGGACAAGGTGTGACACTTAATAAACTCTTTCTGATTGACTGCTCTATACCTATAAAACAAAGATAGATATATGTTCAACTATCCTTACCACATGATGCACTAGTGAAGTCTGTCATTCAGCTTTTTTTGCTCTTTTGTAGATGTCTACAACTAGACCAACACAGTGTTCTATATGCAGGAGTTATCAGAACAACCAGTGTTAATGATAGGTAGATGCCCATCTCTGAGCAGCATTGTGTGACATAGCAGCTCTCCAACACCTATACCTACTTGTCAGAGAAGCCTCAATCTAAATTCAAAACCAGAACCAGGCCTTCTATACATGTATTTTTCCTTGAAGGTATTTTGTCCTTCTGTTCCTCCTTCACTGGATCAACAAAAGAGGAAAGATTTGCATGGAAATACCATTAATGCCCTTTCCATGCCCCTTTATTTAGACTTCCACATTTAGCCATTTACTGTCCCTGGCACTGTTATAAAGGGAATGGGGGAGGAGGAATCCAGGATACAGACAAGAAAGGAAAGGACTGCAGAGGATGCTTTGTTAGTAGGACAGACATGCTTCATAAGAAAAAAGCAGATTAGAAGGTCACATGGTTTTGGGTTTTTTAAAGAGGGCAACGGTCAGGGACTCTCTGAAGTTTGTTTATTTGCCCTTGGGTCATATGAAAAGTCAAAGTATGTGTAATAATAACTTACTGCCAGGAACAACTGCATTTGGGAAGGTCACTTTGATGATGTGAGTGAGGCACACTCTTAACTCCTGCATGCCTATTGTAGAGCTAACTTATACCTAATAATGTTCACGTTGGATACAAGCATATGTCAATAATGCCTGTCACAAACAAAGCTGACTTGGGAAATCCCAAGGCTACAACAGTAGGCTAGGGCCCTTATCTGAAAGAAACTAGATTTTGAATGAGACTGCCTGATAACTACTAATATCATTTGCAGCTCTATGATTCTATATAATCCTGAACACAATTAACAGACACAATAAACTAGTCAGTGGAGAGACTGGGGCAAGGGTCCTACAAGCACCACTCAGATCAGTTGGACCATTTATCTGATGTCTGTATCAGACTCTGTCATGCAGGGAATCAGTATAAATTGGGCATATGTATTGTAACATTTGTTTAAATGCACAGCAGAGAACAGAAGGAAATTTAGTAGGGAGTACAGACAAGACATGTTTAAAAGTAACATTTAGAATTTGTATGGAATTTATTTTATACTTCTTTTTAAAGTAAGAGGCATGAAACAGTAAGTTGTGGTTTCATGTAGAATCATCTTTTTGCATTTTGCTATGTGTATAGAAAAGGTCATTTTTTGGTGTCTAAGTTGAGAATTAAAAAAACTAAAAATAAAAAATGGGAAAGGGAACATAAAAAGTAAAATAAATTAGATGTGTAATCCAAATCAGAGATTACAGATTCATAGATGCAGAAGTTTTTATAATTATGGGACCTTAAAGATCATCTAATCTAACATGTTTTTATTTTATAAATGAGGAAACTGAGACCCAGAGGACGAGAAATGACTTGCCCAAGGTCACATGGCTAAATAATAACAGAGCTAAGACCAAAATAGACAGCTAGGTGGTACAATGGATAAAGTGCTGAGCTTGGGGTCAGGAAGACCCATCTTCCTGAGTTCAAATATGGCCTACATACTTACTAGTTGTGTAATCTTGGGAAAGTCCCTTAACCCTATTTACTTCAGTTTCTTTACCTTTAAAATGAGCTGAAGAAGGGAATTACAAACCACTCCAGTATTTTTGCCAAGAAGATCCCAAATGGGGTCACAAAGAGTCAAATACGACTGAAATGACTGAGCAACAACAAAAAAGTACCAAAATCCAGACATCCTGATTTCTAGTATAGTGTTCTTTCCATTGCACCTTGATAGTTCTTATATCAAGTGGCTTCAAGTGCCACTTATATCAAGCGCTTCCAGAGGAAATGTTCCCAAAACAAAATGAGATTTTTTTTTCACCCAGAAATGAATGTACTATAGGGAAGGAGTACTGGGAAAGATAACAGCTTATTATTAATATTAGCTCTAAGAATAGCTTACATTTATATTAGAATAATTAATATTTATATGTAGCACCATGTGTTTACAAAATATTTTAATGTTTTATTGGTATCTTTTGATTTTTTTATATCACTATAATTTCACCCAGTTTCTTCTCCCTCTCCTCCCAGAGAGCCATCCCACATAACAAATGATATTTTCTAAGACAAAAGAAGAAAAAGAGGAGGAAAAAGTAAGCATCAAAAAAATCTAAAAGATACGTGAAATCTACCACGCTTGTAGACCTTCCATCTCTGCAAAGGGTAGGGGTGGGAATTTTCTTCTCACATATCTTCTTTCAAGGCATGTTTATTGTTTCTAATTCTGTATCATTCAAATTTGATCTGTATGCATTTGTTTTTTACACTTACATCACTGTAGTTGTGTAAATGGTTTTTCTTGGCTTTGCATCAGTTCATGTAGATCTTTCTCATATATTCTTCAAACTTTTCATTTTTTATAGTATGGGAATATTACATTATTATTCATATGTCACCGTTTGTTTAGCTAGCTCCCACTTGATGGGCATCGACTTTGTTTTGGTTACAAAATATTTTAATATACGTTGTTTCGCTGGCTATAGAATTTGTAATACTGTAAATTGTTAAGAAAAAACAAAGTGGCATCTTTATAGGACAAACCTTTCATGAATTCCTAGTAAGAAATAATGGAGAAATGGGAGAAAAATGGGACATTCACCTGTAATCCATACACACTTATCAACATCTGAAAGTTTTTATTAAAAAAATGCCTGACTTTGCCCACACAATGTTGTGTTCTGTGTTGTATGAGAATTATAATGACACATACTTGCCCCTGAGAAGGTGGTCTGAGGTGCACTAGTAACAATACATGAAATTAGTACAGAAAGCTCCCATTTATCTAGAATACAAAGAATTGGAAAGATTCATAACCAAAATCTTCTTCACATTCTAAAATCTACTATGTGGAAAAAAGACAAACGACAGGTCATTTTTGACTTAATGTGAATCTATTCAAAATTCCCATGACAAATCTTGGGTTTAATACAGATAAAACCTAATTTCCTATACCTTCCTCACTTACAGTCCTTTTTACAGTGATAACTGATATTTAGGATGATGACCCTGAGATCCTACCAAACACCTAGAAACTCTCTTAATCATTACGCTGGGTATAATTTGAGGTTGTATTTTTTTTCAATTCTTGGAAAACTGATGTCCCTATAAAATAAATGAGGAAGTATCATTGTATCAGTGAACAGGAAGTTGGTCTCAGAGTCAGAACAACCTGGATTCAAGAGTTACTTTTGACATTCTAGTTGTATATTTCTAGGCAAATAATACCTCTCAGTGCCCTGGGCAAATCTTTATGACTATAAATTGCAAAAGAGTTGCCTATCTGCATTAGTAGAGGGTGTTCCCTCACTGGAGAGCACCTGACACTAATAAAATCATACAAACAAACAAAACAAACAAACAAAAACAAACAAACAAACAAAACAAACAAAACAAACAAACAAAGATAAATATGGCAATACTCAACCATAGTATCACTCAGATACATGATATTGAATTGATTAAACTACCTCATTCCCTAATCATTCTGGTTGAAATTTAGTTAAATGTGTAGAAAAGGGCAGTGAATTGTTTAAACTTATCTGCTTCAAAGGCTCTAGGCAGTACTTCTTAAACAATGGGTCACAACCCTATATGGGATCCCATAACTAAATATAGGGGGTCGCAAAAAATTTGGCAACAGTAGACGGTTTCTGAACATACAATAACCAAAAAGTAATTCAGAATCAAAACCATAATGAATCTGAGGTGTTTCTGGGAGCACTTGCCCACGTTGTACTGAGCCTTGGCACTGCAGCCTTGGTTCTGAACACACAATATGCTCACTTTGCACTGTGCCCTCAGGCCACACAAACACCAATGAACACTACTAGAAACACCTTGGCTCACATTCAGGACTACTGTACGTTATGAATTGAAGTGTTTTTACTGTACATACAAAATTCTTAAATGAATTTTGCCTTGGGATTAGTATAGAATTTCCAACAATTTCTGAAATGGCCCTAAACATACTTCTGCTATTTTGTACTACGTATTCATGCGAAGTGGCATTCTTGGCATTGATGATTATAAAATCAATATACTGATCAACTCTGGAAAATGTTGAAAATGCTCTACATCCTGTAGTATCAAATATTCCTCCAAGATTTATGTAAAATATAATGTGTAAAAATGTAAAAATAAACAAGAACATCCATCTCACTAGTATGCAAATTTGCTTTCATCTTTAATAAATGGTAAAATTATATGTACATCTAAGAATTGTTTGAAAATAAATTTCTTCATGATTTATTATCAGTAAATGTTTGATTTGTATACCTATTTTATATATCTATGTACCTGGGGCCACATAAAAATTTCTTGGGTAAAAAGGGTTGTGAGTAGAAAAAGTTTAAGAAACCCTGCTCCAGAAGGCTTCCTCATCCTGTTCATTCTGATTCATAGCGGTATTGTTCAAAAAGCATGGGACTTGGAATTTTAAGATCTGGGTTTAAATCTAAGTTCAGCCATTTACTAGCTATGTCACTGAGGCAAATCATTTAATGTCTTTGAATCGTTTCTGTATCTGTAAAATGAGGATAATTATTACTGTAAAATATCAGTTGAGTGCAGAAACAGATTTGATAATATCGAGATTTACCTATGTATAGAACCACAAATGTAAGAGGGAAAATGAAGTAGAGAGTATTTGAAATTCAAAAGAGGAAAAACCAGAAATGATATCATGGTTGGAGTAGCTATAAACCATCAGCTTTTCAGGAGAAAATAGCTGATACAAGTAACGATCCTGGCATGTAGACAGGATATAGATGCTTCAACTAATTAGACATATGCTATAGATCTCTCTTTGATAAAAGTAGAGCAGCTGATAAATTCTTGACATGTCTTGTTGGTGCTTCTATCTTTTGGAAGATACAGAAAGTGAAATGTCTATTCTGGAACTAATTCTGACCAATAAGAAAAAAAATGGCTGGTGGCAATTCCATGGAGGATCCACCTAATTCGCTAGTTGTTTTTCTCTTGTTATTTTTAGATCATGATGATACAAGTAAGTATGCCATTTACATTGATCTTTTGTACTTACCGCATGAAATGGCCACATTTCCTTTGGATTGTTGCCAAAGCAGAATATAGCATTGATGCAACTGTCCTGAGGAACAGAGTCAGAAACACTATTTGGTTAAATAATGTAGGCCAGAGCAAGGTTGGGGGCAGACAGGTGGTGCAATGGATAGAGTGCCAGGCCTGGATTCAGGAGGACCTGAGTTCAAATGTGACTTCAGACACATAACACTTACTAGCTGTGTGACCCCAATGCCTAGCCTAAAAAAAAATAAATAAAAAAAGAATAATTTTATCTGAACTCTCTGAATAACTGCCTCACTCCTCTACCCTTGCTAGAAGGATATGAGCTTTGTGTGGCAAGAGTCCAGGAGGGCATACCAGCCTTTTCTTGTACTTCTTCAACTCCTTTTACAAATTCTGGTCATTTCACAAGTATTAAGAGAGTACCAAAGTGATCACGTTGTGCATTGTGACCAAGATGTCAACAAGGACTAAGTCTAAAGCGTTTACCTAGATATTTGAACCCAGATCTGCAAAAATAGGAGTTTCAACAATCAGCTCGACTAAGAAATTGTAACTTTTTGTTAATTTTATAGGGGAAGCATATTCAGTTTACAATTTTTTAAAACTTTAAAATAGCAGTTGCTATTCAAAGACTATGTTGTCCTTGCAGTGAAGAAAAGATCTAACAGTATTTCACGTCAGACTTATGCATGATTTAATACCCCTTGTTTACAAAGACCTACTGAACATGCTTGCCACAAACAGCACTTTCTACCAATGGCCAAATTAAGTCCAAGTTTATTTCTTCAACTTTACTAATACTGTTTAACATTCTAGCCCTATGTTCCAATGTATGGAAATACTGTCTACTTAAGACTATTAGGGATAGGGGAGGAAATTAAAAAGAATTCATTTACTTGTATTTACAACAAAGAAAATAATTCTTCTTTACCTGTTACTTAGGATCACTTTGTATTACGGGCTGCCACGGTCAAGGAATTCATTACCAAATGGTCAGCATACTGGCTATGAGTCTTTCTATACTTGACTAGGTTATCCTCAGACATTGAACTCAGTCTGTCACTGGGATGATGCTTTAAACCTCTGGGTCTTGGAAGAATCTGCCACAACATGGGACAGCTAGGTGGCACAGTGGATACAGCACCAGCCCTGAAGTCAGGAGGACCTGAGTTCAAATCTGGCCTCAGACCAAACACTTGACACTTATTAGCTGTGTGACCCTGGACAAGTCACTTAACCCCAATTGCCTAAAAAACAAACAAACAAACAAACAAAAACAAAACAAAGAATCTGCCACAATTTGCACTTTATCAGCATAACTTTCAAGAACTCAGGGTGCCACAATGAGACATTCAGAGTAGGATTTGTGTGGAGGATTGGATTGCATTTAGAAAACTATGCGGTTCTTTCAATGAAGCTAAGGTGCTCCTTGACACAAAATCCTATATTTTCATGCCAACACTTCCCCTCTACTGCTATGTAGCTAAGAAAAAGTCAGACTAAAATAGGTTATTTTAATCGTCCAGATGTAAGAAGATAAGGCCCTGAACAAGGATAAAGATAACATGAGTGAAGAGAAGGGAGTAATGTTAAATGAGAAATGTGAAATACTGTGGAGATAGGATTGATAAGACAGCAACTGAGTAGTTAAGGGAGAGGGAAGAGGTGAGGATGATTCCGACATTGAGAAATCTAAGTGATAAGAAGGATTGTTGTACTATCAACAGAAATGGTAATGTCAGGAGGAAAGACAGGCATGGGGTGAAAGGGAAATATGATTTCCAGTTTTGACATGTTAAGTTTCAGGTAATTATGGAACATCCAGACAGAAATGTCCAGCTGGCAGGTGTCCAGCAAGACAGTGAAGGATTGAAATTCATGAAAGAATTGGGGCTAGATACATAGATTTGGGAGGCATCTGTGTAGAGATGATAATTGAACCCATCGAAATTGATGAGATCCCAAAGGAAGAGAGTATGGAGAGAAGAGTGGGCCCAGAACAGAGCCTTAGAGGATTCTGACTCTTAGTGAGTGGGATAAGGATGATGACCCAGAAAGGTCACTGAGGAGTTGTTAGGCAGATAAGATGAGAACCAAAAGAGACCAACATCATGAAAGCCAAAGGAGGAGAGAACATTCAGGAACAAAAAAAATTGGGACAGAAAGATAAAAAGATAGATAGGGCATTTACTAAGTGTATACTATATGTCAGTACAAAGTTAAGCATTAGAAATACAAGAGGGAAAAAAGACAGTCTCTACCCCCACCCAAGAAGCTAATTTTCTAATGAAAACAACTCAAAACAGGGAGCTGGAAAGGAGAAGGAAGATGCCCATGTAGAGATAAGGTGGAAAAATCTGGAGAGTGATTCTGGAAAGCAGAACCAAGGGAGAAATTAACATGGATAGACAAAGCACTTCCTTAAATGGTGGTCCTAGGCAGGACTTGCCAATTGGAGGGTAGAAGAATCTCTAGGGTGAGGAGCCTTCTGGGGTGGAGTCCGGAGAGTTAGGAGTAGATACAAGGTAGAAGTGATATTGTTGAAACTTGAAAAGAGACCAAGTAAAATGAGAACAGAGAAAAGGTCACATACTACAAGGAATTGAGAAGTGAGTGGGAGATAAAAAAATGGAGGCAACAAATACAGACAGAACTTCTTCGAATTTGGCTGTTAAAGGGAGAAAAATATAGGTCAATAGCCTAGTGGCATTGAAGGATCCAAGTAAAGGATGTTTAAGGACAGGGAGACTTGGGCATGTTTGTAGTCATTAGAGAGGATATCTTTTTGGATAAGAAGAGACTGAAGATCAAAGAGATGTTATGATCAATGAGGCAAAGTCCCAAAGAAAATGGGAGGGGAGGCCCACCTCTTCATCAAAGACTTAAGCAAGTTATGAAACACCGTGATTTCATGGAAGGATGGGAGACCCAAAGGGACACATGTGAAAGATGTTATATGTTACCATGATGACTTTCATACAAAAAGTTGTGTATTTCTTCATCTGAGAACTGTCTACACATATTTTTTGATTACTTATCTATTAAGGAATGACTCTTTTTTGATATGTTCACAGAAGAAAACAAAAAAAGTGAAAAGAGGAATACAAGTAGCGTATTTGTTACTGCCTTATTAAATTTAATATATGTATATATCATATTTCAAACTATACATAACTGAAGTTCACAGTTTTTACATCTTTTTCTTGTTCTTTTTTGTATACTGAAATGTTTGTGTTTTTATGATTAAGTTCACAATAAAATTTTTTTTAAATATGTAAGGGAAATCATTTGATAAATGTATAATCAGAAAAGACAGTGGACCATGCATCTAGCAAGAGTGAGTGGTAATAGATGTACCCATAAAAGGCATATAGAAGGTTTCTAGTCCAGTCATGCATATCTTCAGTGAAGAGTTTATGGATGGACATAGATAAGTATCCTACAAAATGATAGGGTATGGATAGGATGCCATCTGCCCAAATGGAGAGAATACCCATAATAAATAAGATCATGGATCCACTGAAGTATCAAAATATATTTCCAAAACACAATTACACTAATATTTATTCATATAGAAACTTTTTAAAAATCTGCATCATATCTAATATTCTTAAATGCTACTTCTGTGGTCCTTAAATATTTTAAAACAGGTGACAGCAGTATATTTAAATAAAATATACTTAGGTTGACTCTATACAGAAGATATAAAGAACTACTACTACTATTACTACTACAACTACTATGACTACTACCACTACAATAACAGCTACTACTGCTACTACTACTACTATTACTACTACTAGCTAATTTATATAGTGCTTACTATGTGTCAGACACTGTGCTAAGTGTTTTCTAATTATTATCTCTTTTGACCCTCACAACAACCCTGAAAGGTAGGTGCTGTTATTATCTCCACTGTACAGATGAGAAAACTGAGGCAGAGAGATTAAGTGACTTGCCCAGGGCCACACAGCTGGTAAGTGTCTGAAGCTGGATTGAACTCAGGCCTTCCTGACTCAAGGCTGGGCACTCTATCCACTGGACCTCCTAGCTGCCTAATTATCTTGTTAATTAAGATGAAATTGTATAAGGCAGTATAATGGAGTGAAAAGATGACTAAATCTGAAGTCAGAAGACCTGTTTCAAATTCAAGCTCTTCTACATTTTATTTATATATGGAGGATCTCAGTAGAAGTAACCTTAAGCAAATCACTCAAATTCCTCATCCTGACTAGATGAACTTTAAGGTCTCTTCAAACTCTAAATCTATAATCCAACGAAGAGAAAGAACCAGAGGCTCAGTCTAATAAAATAAAATAAATTCACAGCCACCAAAGCAGAAATCTACTTTGGACATAAATTATTAGGATATCTACATAGATCTGATTAATCAGATAACTACCAGATTTCTCCTTATGCTCTGCAGACATGGCTTCTCCAGTCCTCAAATACTGAATATTTTGTGTGTCTTTAGGAGGACTTGGCATGTGAACTGACAGAAAAGTTTATTTTGCAATAAAAAATTTTCAACTTGCTCTCTCTATTTTCTTATGGATTAAAAAAAATGTACTGCATCAATGGACACAGCTTGTTCCTTTAAGACATTCTTAAATTCTGGTCCTTCTAATGTTAAAACACATTTTATTAACAAAATGCTTTAGTTTAGTTGAGGCATAACAAAAGAAGGAATGGGGAAGAAGGATATAAGTGAGTTATTTTGGCTTGACCTTGATTAATCTATATATTTTCAAACATTATCCACTTGAAATGAATTGGCCATGCAGCTTATTTTGGAAAACTACTAAACATTCTAGCATATCAGGTTAGTCCCTTCACCCCTTCCCCCAAAAAAACACTTAAGCTTCCTTTTACATCTCTAAATCCACATCAGAGATTTACAACTTTAAACATACTACAAAATAGATTTTGTAATCTATACTTTCCAGCCTTTTTTTAAAGTAATGTGTGCTATCCCCAAATTAAACCAGCACTAAATCAATTTCCATTTTTTCAAAAAGAAAGAAAAAGAAATCTTTATGACTTGGCAAACAGAACTGCATGAAATTCAGAATTCTTTTTGTACCTCGCAAAGTACACCCGTTTCATTTTATGAGATAAAATTGCTATGTGACATGGTCGTTGAACATTCTAAGCATACTTCTATCTTTAGCATGATTTCTGTAATACGGAATAATCTGATTTTTAATGTAGTAACAAAGACATCAAGAATTCCTTCTTAACTATTATAAGAGGCTCCTAAAAGCCCAGACAACATTCTTCAGAAATCACTAGCATCAAAAGGACACAGCTTGTAGGCAGAAAGCAAGAACAAATACATTTCACCCCACCATTGCTTTCCTTTCTCCACTGAAGAGGAGTGATCAGCTAAACACAACTGCAAATAGTAGACTCTCCATTGAAACAAGAACACTTTGTTTCTGTAGTGTACCCTTCTAACAGAGTGCTCAAAACCCTCTCCCAAATCCCTTTGATAAACCACACCACAGCAAAGGGAGGCCAGCATGATTATCTCCCTAGAGCACACATCTCCCCTGTGTCACATAGCATCTTTCAGCCCTTATAAATATTTCAAGCTTTGCTCAGTCTATTGCATTGGAAAACTGTGTATGTTGAAACACTAGAAAGATGATAAGAAGAAAAGTTGCTTCTGGGGGCAGAGCCAAGATGGCAGAGTAAAAGTAGTGACTTGCTTGAGCTCTCCCCCAAACCCCTCCAAATACCTGTAAAAATGACTCTAAACAAATTCTAGGGTAGCAGAACCCACAAAAAGACAGAGTGAAACAAATTTCCAGCCCAAGACAACCTGGATGGTTGATGGGAAAAGTCTGTTGTGCCAGGCTGGGAGAGGAGCTCAATTCAGCATGGGCTGTGCGGGCAAAGATGGGGCCTCAGAGAACCTGGAGCAGGCCTCGGGGGACTGAATCACTAGCAGCTGTGGTGATTTCCAGACTTCTCAACCCACAAACACCAAAGACAACTTAGGTCAGTAGGAAAGGTCAGTCGGACCTGGGTGAGAGAGAAGTGCAGTCTGGCCCTGGCCCTAGTGCAGCCCTGGTGTGGTGGCAACAGCCGCAGTGGTTGCTTCCTGAGCTCTCAGCCCACAGACTGAGGGGGAATTGAGGGGCTGATGAGAGGGAGGTTGCAGGTATCTCTTTGCTGGTGCTGAGGCAGGATTCTCTTGCTTTACCGGTGCTCAGATCTGGGTCACTGTCCTGGGTGGTGGTCCGGGGGCAAGCAGGAGTGCTGGTGTGATGGAGCTGGTGGTGGCAGTGGAGAGGGAATCCTCCTCACAGTTTCAAGGCAGAAAAGAGTGTTTGTGGTCACTCATAGACCAGAGCACAGGCCAGGAAAGGAGTAAACACCTCCTACCACCTTGGAAGAACTGAAAATTTACAGGTCCCTAGAAATATCTCTGAAAACAGCTGCACAAAACCCCCAAAGCTTGAGACAGTACACCCTCCATACTGGAAGCAGAGCCCTACCTTAACAAAGAGTTTAAAAGTCGTGCAATTGGCTGTGAACATGAGCAAACAGAGGAAAAAAACTTAAGACTATAGAATCTTACTTTGGTGACAAAGAAGATCAAAACATACAACCAGGAGAAGACAATAAAATCAAAGTTCCTACATCCAAAGCCTCCAAGAAAAATATGAATCAGTCCCAGGTCTTGGAAGAGCTCAAAAGGGATTTTGAGAAGCAAGTAAGAGAAGTGAAGGAAAAACTGGGAAGAAAAATGAGAGTGATGCAAGAAAATCATGAAAAGCGAGTCAACAGCTTGCTAAAGGAGACCCAAAAAATACTGAAGAAAATAACACCTTAAAAAATAGACTAACTCAAATGGCAAAAGAGGTCCAAAAAGCCAAAGAGGAGAAGAATGCCTTCAAAAAGCAGAAGTGCCCAAATAGAAAAGGAGGTCCAAAAGCTCACTGAAGAAAATAATTCCTTAAAAATTAGAATGGAGCAAATGGAAGCTAATGTCTCTATGAGAAATCAAGATATTATAAAACAAAACCAAAAAAATGAAAAAATAGAAGACAATGTGAAATATTTCACTGGAAAAACAACTGACCTTAAAAATAGATCCAGGAGAGATAATTTAAAAATTATTGAACTACCTGAAAGTTATGATCAAAAAAAGAGCCTAATCATCATCTTTCAAGAAATTATCAAGGAAAATCCCCTGGTATTCTAGAATCAGAGGGTAAAATAGAAATTGAAAGAAAAGTAGCTTCTTAGCATTACTTATAATATGCTGCTATCCGACATACTCTGGTGGCTAACCCCTGAGCTACACAATAGTTTCTCCACTTCAGGAAAAAAGGAAACATGAAAAACCAGAAAGAACACTGTTCAAGATTGGGAGAAGATAGGGTGAACCAAAGAACCACACCAACAATACAAACATCACCAAATTTCATGCAAATCCAAACATCCCCCAAATTGAAATCCTAGTTGATAAGTAATACCAACCTTGCTTAAGACTGGAAGGCCATGGTGGTTTAGTGATTTAGAGTTGAGAGCACCTGGATTCAAATCCCTGACATTTACTGTACAAGCTATGTAACCATGAGCCAACCATTTTAATTCTCTGAGTCTGTTTCCTCCCCTGTACAATGTGGATAAGAATACCTGTAATAGTTTTGTCACACAGTTGTTGTGAGGTTCAAATGAGTTAATGAATGTAAAGCATTTTGTAAACCTAAAAGCATTTCATAAATTCCACCTGTTGTCTATTAAGAATGTAAAATGGTGGCCTACCCTACTAAATCCAAAATCCTCTCCATGACTTTCAGAGCCCTGTATAACTTGGCCATACCCTATGTATCCAAACCTATCTCCCACTATTTTCCCAAAGCTCTGAGATTGTACACTACTAGGGGGAAGGGACCATATCACATAACACTTCTGTATTATCCACAGTGCCCTGAACAGTACTGAGCATACAGCAGGTATTCAATAAATATGTACTGATTCGCTTTTTTCTCTCTCCACTTTTTTCTTGGAAAAATGTGAGTTAACTGGGAAATAAATCAAGACAGTAGCTTCAAATCCATTAGGATTTTAATAAAAAGTTTACTAATATCTTTTGTTTTTACACCATATTCAGTTCCTAACACATCCCTTTTTCCATCCCCCTGTCGGAGAAACTACCAGAAAATTAAAAAAGAGAAAAAAAACCCATTTCAGCAAAACTGACCTATAAACCAAGTCCAACATTATATGCAACATTCCATTCCCACAGTCTGCAAAGAAATGACAGATATGCTTTCCTGACAATCAGTTTTAAATACTTAGGAGCTGACCTAGTTTCCCAATTAGTAAAATGAGGAGAATGAACTAGATTACTTCTAAATTTCATGTTTTCATTCACATAGTTCTCTATACCCCAAATGTCTATCCCTTCTTTCTTAACCCATGTCATTCTGTTGAAATAGCTATCTTTCAAGATCCTGCTCAAATACAGTCTCTTCCATGAAGCTTTCCAAAATCCTGCTTTATAAAGACATAATCCTTTCTCGAGGAGCTTACCACACTTTGGGCCTCACCTGTCTTACGTACGTAAGGTGGTTTATTTTTTATTGTACTTATTTCTGTACATGTCTCTCTCCTCTATTTGATTATAAACTTGAGGACAAGATCTACAGCTTAGCAATGTCTAGTGCCGCCTAAGGTTGAGAAGAGAATTCCCCCAAGCTTGCCTTCAAAGGTTGAGTTCCCCCAGATGATGGTTCACTTGTGTTCGAGGTACTATGTGGGATTGTACTTACCTTTAATAGTCAGCTAATAGACATAATTTGTACAAAACAACGATGTTTACTAGTGTAGCACAGTAAGATGAGTAACTACAAAACAATCCTCTTTTAAACTTGGAGCACCCGCTGTCCCATCAAGTGGATATACAGGGAATATACAGGGAACACATATGGCCAAGGCAGCTCATGCTTCTGGTACTATAGAACGCTGGTGCCCTTTTTCTTACTGTGTTGTCCTCAGACTGCTTCCCCCTGAGGTGCAATGTTGCTGATGGGAAGGTCTCCCAGCTAAGTTCCTTGGGTTTGTTCCTGTCTGCAGCTCAATTGCCAACTTCTAGGGCTAATTCTCTTTTGAATCCTTGGTTGGCTCTTTTCTCCGATGCCAGGAGCGCCATTTCTTAGAGCTTTCTCAAATGAATTTCTGCTCCCTACTTGGCAGTGGCATCTTCTGCAGGCAAAGTAGTTCTAAAACAAAGTACCATAGCCAATGGGGTAGGGGTGGAAGAAGGGGTGTCCTCTGGTAGAGGTACAAGGGAAAGGCAAAGAACTGAACTCTTCTTTCATAGCTGGCCAAAGGACACTCTTTGAAACTCTTCACTGCCTAAATGGAATCCAGATCTGACAAGCCAGTCTTTTTAAGGCCACCTGAGGCAGTGCTGGACTTCAGCCGAACAATGGTAGCTGCCTTTCTAAATTCCATCAAGTTTAACTAATAGCTTTTCAATATTTAATAATGGGGTAATAAAAAGTATGTTGCTGTTAGACTTTCTTTAAAACCTTAGGAATTCATTTTCTCTATTATCTCTCATTTACCTTCTGTGATTATGTCAACAGGGTTAAAGGAAAATCAGTTAGGGGTGTTCTAACCTAATTCCTTCAACATATCTTTTCATTCTCCACAGCATCTTTTCAATTCAACAGGTACTGTTAAACATCTAGCATATGCCAGATACTATACTAGGTTTTAGATATAAAGACCAAAAAAAGTCCCTGTACCCAAGAAACTCACATCTTAGGGATTCACATTAAAAAAGGCAGATAATAAGTGTCTGTTGAATGCAACTAAAGGCCCTTTACAGCTCTAACACTTGGTGATTCAACGAACTAAATAGCAAAATTAAAGAGTGCTTTGCCTTAAACCTTCCTGATATTTTTACCAACAGGGGAAGGGAGAAGAAAACAGAGAAGAACTTATGCAACTCTTTTGGACTTATATGCTAAGGTATCTATGGATAAGAAAGGAAAACTGGGGCAAAATGGGAAAAGAACTATATAAGTGGCTCATACTATGTGCAAAATTGCCTCAGCTATCCAAATCCTGCTGCCATGGCATTGAAAAAGAACTATTTTTTCTATACTCTTGAAATGATCTTCCATTAAGTTTTTTACTTATCATTTTCAAGTCCACAAGCTCCCTTTGCAACTGTTAACATATCCACCAGGAATGAAACATAATTTATATGGTATGCCAGGCTTGCTCACAGCAAGGCAATCCAGCTCTGAAGACTTTCAGATTATCAGGCAGTGAGAGCGGCAATGTTACAGTCTCCATTGCTTGATGTAGGGGGGACATTTATCAAAAAGACAGTAGCCATGAAATTGCCATCTCTCTTTCCCACTGGAGTGGTATGGAGCTGATATGTGTCCATGTGTATGTGTGGATGTGGATGATTTTGTTGGGAGAACTTATTTCCCATTATTCTATACTAGAAAGAAAAGAAGGGCCTAACCTGAATAATTGGTTCATGGTCACTTTCAACACTCAATCTTCCAACTGGAAGGGCACAATAATGCACCACTCATCATGAACTTCCCAGTTCACACAATTCCCACTGGGTACGTAATTCAGAGAACAGCTTAGTACCAGTGGTCCCAGATGCCATCCAGACAGCAGGAAATGGGAATAAATTTTTCTTTGCAAAGTCAGGAGTTTAAGTCTAGTGTTCCAAAACAAGAATTCTCCAACATTCCTGGGCAAGACTTAGACCATCAGTTGATAAAGGATCCAATCCCATCTGGGGATGCTAGTAGGGAGGAAATCTGGCAGAAATCTGGTAGGTTGTGAAGTCACCAGACTTTGGAGAAGGTGGGAGGGTAACTAGACATTTTTTCTTTTCCATTTCACCACTAACTTGCTAAGTGACCTGAACCACTTGTGCCTCAGTTTACATATTTAAATGGCCATACTTCCTAAATTAAAAAAAAATTGCTTCACAACTTCACTGTAAGTTCCACTGCTGTGTGATTATCTTCTAAAGACTTTCTCTCTCCTCCCAGTAATAGTCTGCATATAGAAATGCTTAATAAATGGTTTGTTGAACTGAATTTAATATGAAACAATCACACCACTTTTCTAGTCTAAGGGAGAAAGGGAGATAATAATTTTTCTGCCATTACTTCAGGTGATACACCACCCAACAGTTCTCTTCCTTATCCTAATCACTCTAACCATCAACTCATTTTGAAAAAGGAATCAATAATAGTTGCACGCATTTAGGCATCACTCTAAGATTTACAAACCATTTTACTCACAGCAACCATGTGAAATAAGTAGTATAAACATTTTTGTCCACATTTCAAAGATAATGAAAATGAGACTTACATTAACTAATGTATCCACCAACAGACAGGAAATAGCTGAGCAGGAACTCAAACCCAGATCTTCTGGCTTCAAGTCAAGCACTCTTTCCAAAAGACCTATCCCCTAATAGTCCAATAGTTTCCAAAAGATCTTTTTTAAGAACTTATATGGCTAGCAAAGCCTTATAAAAATCTTAGCTCCAAAACTATGACTTTATTTTAAAAAGTAAGACATTATCATTAATAAAGTTGAAATCCTATGTCAAATCACGTCAACAAGCATTCATTATGCTCCTACTATATGTGAGGTACTGTACTAAGCATTGGATATACTGAGAAAGACAAGGACCATCCTTACCCTTACGGAGGACAAACAATACATATGTAGGATAAGTTGGTGATAATTACAAAGAGATGGCATTAGCATGAAGGGGAATTAGAAAATTCTTCTTGTGGAAAATGGTATTTAAGCTGAGATTTGAAGAAAGCCAAGTAAGCCAGGAGACAGATATGAGGAGGAAGAGAATTCCAGGAATGGGAAAGAGCCAGTGAAAATGCATTAAATGGGGGGATGGAGTGTCTTGTGCAAGGAACAGTAAGGAGGACAGTTCCTCTAGATCATAGGGCACATGGAGAGTTGCAAGGTATAAGAAGACTGGAAAGGTAGGAAGGGGCCAGGTTATGAAAGGCTTTAAATCTCCAAAATTGAAACTGAGATTTAAGAGACCTATTATCTTCGACTTAAAAACTGAATCTGAATATCCAAAACACTACATACGAACCCTTAAAGAAATCTGATCTTACCTTGAATACCTGGAAGCAATAATAATGATAGCTTATAGGTTTTGAAAACATTGTCTTCATTTTACAGATGATAAAACTGTGGTTTGGAAAGGTTAAGGACTCGCAATATAACACACAGATAAAAAAGAGCAGACATAGGACCGATGCCTAGATTGGCTAGCTTACAGAGAGTTCCTATTCAGGAAGTTATTAGGGGATGAAAGAGGAAGGAGAAAGAAAGAGGGAATGAAAAAGAGAACATGCTGCAGAAAAGAAAGACAGAGAAGGAAGAGACAGAGGGGACTGGAATCAAGGAAGAAGAGGAAAGGGCAAATAGATGAGAAATTTCTCTTGGGAACAAAAATGAAGATCTTTTAAGGACACTCCTTAGCCTTTCAAAAGCAGCAAACTATAAATAAAAAACTACTGTGTGTCTGAGCTCTATCATCAAATAGTTCTGAAAAAGCCAAAACCCATCAGGGTAGCTCACAGACATGTGGTGCAGACGTGTAAATTACTCATGTGTTTTTTGCCTTCACTGTGCATGACTTGGCCGTCTGAAGCATATTTTACAACAGCTTAGGTTCTGACATTGTATCATGCTCCCTTGTCCAAAACCAAGTGGTTCTTTGAAACTAGCATGCCAAATGCCATATAACAGAATCCCAGTAAGCTAGATTTTTTTTTTCTTTAGCAAATGTCATTAAGTTAAGGATTCTTTCTGCCTTCCCAATTAAGGTTTCCTGAACTCAACTCAACCCCAGGATTAGGCTGGTTCAGATAATTACCTTCAGACAGACCAATTTTCTACAACAGAGACCCTTTTCTGGGGTCACTATATTTTGAGGCATTTGCAATCATTTCTTTCATAGCAACAAACATCCCAAGTTAATCACAGCAATCATATTCTGAGTCAGAAGAAAAAAATTCTGCAGAACAGAATGGTGAGCTCTCCTGAACCTTTGGGAGGGGTCCCTAAGCATCAGAGGCAGGAGAGATGACCCTGGGAAAGGGAAACCAAAGAGTCTATTTCCATTCTAGGATCACAAGGCCTCTTTAGGTGAGCTGACAACCAAGTCAGTCCCTGTCACTCCCAAGGGACTCTTGGGAGTGAGATGGATTGTAAGGTGAGAACCACTAAAAAGCCTCACATGACACCACTTGGGATGCCTGAAGCACTGCAGTTGCTGCCTCTATATACTCATTTGTGAGTGTTGCAGCACATACTTGGAAGATGGGTCTTGAAGAACATTCCTGACACTGACAGCGAAGACTCAGTCCTTTCTCTTTGAAAAAAAAAATTATCAATTTATAGTCCAAGGACTTACTATTATCTCTGGCCCCTAAATCCACTCTTGCAAAAACAGTTTCTTCATGGGATTCTTTGTCTTCTAATCCAATTGTCATTCATTCGTTCATGTAAATAAGACAATATTTGCTGAACATTTACTGTATCCACAATCTTCCTTACTCTGAGAGAATACAAATAAGTACAACTTAAAATCTCTGCCCCTCAGGGATCTTACAATTTAACTGGACACATATGAAAAGTTAAATAATACAAAGAATTCTATGCTGCTATTTTGCTAAGTTCCAAGTGAGTAGAACAGACAAATATTTGAAGAGCACAAAGGACAGAGGGCTCATAGGAACCTAATAGTGAAAGTGAGACAGGCCCTTGGAAATTTTCTAGCCCAGTTTTATAATCTCATAGATTAGGAAACTGGGGCCCAGAGATGTTCAGTGAGTTGCTCAATAACATTCAGACAGTATATTATCAGAGCCAGAATTCAAATTCACACCTTCTGACTACAGGTACAATGCTACTCTTTCCACTACACTCAAGTGCCACCCACCGTTCTAGTCTGGGAGTAGTCAGAGAAGACTTCATGGAGGAAGTGGGAATGAAGGGTAGCTTTGAAGGGCAGCTTGTGATTCACAACGGCAGCAAAGAAAAACAAGAAAAACCAAGATGTAAACAAGTTCACAGAGGCTGAAATGCTGAAGACTTGTTCTGTGGAGAAGGCAAGAGACAAGCCTGCATGGATCAGAGTCCATTTTGGGAAGTAGTAGAAGAAGACTGAATAGGCAGATTGAAGACAGGCTAAAGGAGATGGGCTAAGGAACTTATTAACTAAGCACCACAGCCAAGCCAAGCGCTGGAGGTGGGGGGACATGGGACAATGACATTAAATAAGCATAAACCCAGCTCAAAGAGTTGACATACTAAAAATGGGGAAAAGTCGATGTGAGCAAGCCCTTGATTACAATTAAAACCAGCTCTGGGGCAGCTAGGTGGCACAGTGGATAGAGTGCCAGGCCTGGAGTCAGGAGGACTCATCTTCCTGGGTTCACATCTGACTTCAGACACTTAGCAGCTGTGTGACTTTGGGCAAATTGCTTAACCCTGTTTGCCTCAATTTCCTCATCTGTAAAATGAACTGGGGAAGAAAAAGGGTCATGGAGAGTCAGACACAACTGAAAATATTGAACAACAACAACTGGGATGAATAAATATGTGATGTCTAATGTACCCCTGCAGATACCAAACAAAAGTTGATATAATCTAAAGACAGTATGATACTACGGAAAGAATTTGTAATCAGAGGACCTAGGTTCAAATTCTAGGTCTGATACTATTTATATGACCTGGATCAAGTCATGTTCCAACTCATGGACTCAGTTTCTTCACCTGCAAATGTGGGTATTAATCTAACTGACCTATGAAATACCTTCTAACCAGGGACTGGAGGGTCTACTAGATTCTAAAAGAGAAATGCATAAAGTTTGTCCAGATGTATGGTGCAATCATATGGATAGGTGGAGATCTGTGACAAAATTTCCCTCAGTGTCTTCCCTCAGCTCTGGGAATTTTCCAAGATAAGAGGGCTATTTTATATATACACACATACATACATATGTATGTGTATACACACACACACACACACACACACACACACATATATATATATATATATAAAATCTACATTATCTCACCTTCCTTTTTGCTGGAGAAATATCAAAATTGTAGTACCCTGGAAAATACTGGTAATTCAATTAGTATTAAGTAAATACAAGGTGAAAATATTATTATTGTTGTTTTTATATTAGCTAGAGATGGAGGGCTATGTCTTCCCTCCCCCTCTAAAAATGAACTGGTACTTAATGAGTAGTTATGAAAAAGAACACAAGAATTAAGTCATACAACACTAGTACTAGCGGACCTCATCCACATAACTTAGAATCATCGAATTCTAGATGTAGGAGGAACTTGAGAGTCTAATTCAATCGTTTTAGCAAGGATACCCAAAGAGGAGTAATTATTTGTTCAAAGTCACATAGCTAAGAAATGGTAAAGACAGGATTTAATCCAGGTCTTCTGACTCCAAGGGTTCATTCTATTCCTCTGGGTAGCCTCTTTCAAATGTCTCCCAAGATGATATTTCCTCGGCCTCTCTTGGCCACAAGACTCATTCGCTTAAATACTAATAATTCATTTATACAGTGCTTTAAACTTTGCAAAATGCTATGCCATGTCAATAGCAAGTTGTTGTTTGTTTGTTGTTGTTTATAAAAGAGAGATCATAGAAAAGGAGACAGCCAAGAGTGGAACAAAATCAAGAAGGCATCTTGCCTGAAATATAACCCATCACTAGTCACGAGCTGTGTCCTCATCACAACATATTCAATTACAAGTGGTGGGGCAGCAAAAATAAAGAGGTGTTGATGTGCTTACTTTTGAGTAGCCTAGAAAGACATTATGTATATTCCCTGTAGCCGTGGAGGTGCTTACTTAGTCTCCAAAACTGATTTTCTAAACTACAGGAAAAATAGCACCTCGGGTTATCAATAACAAGAGAACATAGATAATTAATCCTCAAGGGAATGGTAGCTCATTGGTCACAGCTTCAGTATAGGCTATAGGGAGATCTATATTGTAGCTGTCATCTGATCTGGGGCAAATCATATAATCTCACTATCTCAGTTTCTCCATGAACACTAAAAAAATAAAATCTATAATATGCATAAAAATGTCTTGAGAACTAAAGATATTCCATAAATCCTAATGTTCCATTCAGAAGATATTATTCCAGATTCTAAAAAAGTAAGGCCAGGAGAAAATACATAAGAAGGGCACCTTTATAGTTAACATATGATTTACAAATATAATTCATTCAACAAATATTTACTAATCATGGACTATAATTGTGTCACACCCAAATAGAAACAGGGATCAATAATCAATACATAAGAATTCCTGTAGTACAGGCCATATATTGACTCAGTTTTACATTTTAATATATCTATGTTTTATCGTATTTTATTTACTTTGTTAAATATTTCCCAATTACATTTTAGTCTGGTCCAGGCTACATGTAGCCTGTGGGTCAGTGTTTGATACCTCTGAAATACTACGTGTCAAATACTATATTAGATATTAGTTGGTGATACAAATTAAAAAGTGAGCCAATCCCTGTTCTCAAAGAGCTTGCATTCAATTAGAATATGGAACAGAATAATCTATAATCACAGCTTCAGTACAATGTAAAACATTTTAATAGCTAGGACACCTAAATCCTAGGTATCTTCTTTCTAAAGTTATTTTTCACTGACTTTTGTTCAATAAAATAAATAGTAAAGCTTTATGCCACTTTCTGTTTTGTACTGATGACTCAATTGTGTTAAAATAAGAATAAATTCAAATCTTGAACTCAAATTTAACCAAATATTTACAAGCTTTCGGAAATTTTTAACATTCATAGTATTTCATTTGCATCAAATAAAAGTTACATTTTCAATTAATACCGAAGCATCATTAGAATACATCCTAGAGAAATATTTAATGAAAATGTGCTTTGAGCAAAATTTAAATTAATAAACTTTGAAATACTGACAAGATGCTACGCTAGGGTACTTTCCAAAGGTACCTGACACTCTCTCCAGAAAGTTCACAACTTATTTGAGATCTTCCTTGAACAAGGTAAAGAAAGAATCTTAGAAATTGTTCACCAATCAACATTAAATGGCTTCTTTAGTCTGTAGTAATAGGGCTTAAAATGAAACAAGGTAGACTCAGGGTTTTAACAGAACCTGTTGCTGTTCATTTGTTGTTGTTTTTTTAAATAGTAAGTTAGTTTCTTGCTACTAATTGGCCTATCAGTAAAGGGAAGACCTTTTAAAAAACCATTAAAGAGTGCCATTCAGTTGACCCTTCTTAAGTCATAAACTTCAGAGTTCTTTTTCTTGTCTTTCTTTAATAGGTGTTATGTGGTGGGTTAAGAGTGGGTTTCAAATTGGTCTGTGGGGATAATACCAGTGTATCTAATGTACTCTCTGCTTCTTGCTCCTATGCCTGTTCTCTGAAATTCTTAAGACTGAGCTAAATTGTGAGACCAAAGAAGCTTATATCTGAGCTTTCTTTTTTAAACAAAAAATCATTTTTTATTTTGTATTTAACAAACATCAAAATAAAATTTAGCATTTCCATATGCACAGTAGAACAGAAAAAAAGGATGATTGCCTAAGAATCTGCAAGCCTGTATTACATACTGCTTGCTTTTTTAAAAGGTATATAAATTCACGTGTTATTTTCAAAGCTGTCTTGTCTGTCTTTGATTCCTTATGAATTTCCATCTGTTCTCTTCTGTGCATTTTATTTTCAATGCTTCAATGACCCTCTTTTCTTCCTTTTTTTTTTCTGGGCGACATTATCACTACACCCCTGTTCCCAGCTAAAAATAGAAACAAAACCTTTGTAACAAAAGCACATATTTGCACAAAACAAATTCACATATTGGCCATGTCCAAAAAGTCATGTTGGCTTCTGCATTTGAGTCCATTGCCTTTCTGTTGAAAGGTAGTTACGGCACTTTCAACATCAGACCTCTCAAACTATGTTTGGTCTTTCTGGTGTCTTTCCAAAGTCGGAAGATTAGAGTTCTATTTTTCCACATTCTGCCAAGAGAGCAGGGGAGGATTTTAGTTATCTGCCACAAGTGCCCAGAGAAGACTGTTATGCCATTCAAAAGTTTTCTTTTCTGTCTCATTACAATATATTCTATGAGGTGAGATGTCCCAACCTCCCATGAATTCTTCTGACATTGAGTTCAACACAGTTTAACTCACGTAGAATAACAGATCTGGAATAGGAGGGGACCTTAGCAATCACCAAATCTAATTTTCTCATATCAGACATGAAGGAATTAGGCTCAGAGAAGTTAAATTATTTTCCAAGATTACCATGCAGGTAAGAGTAGGGAAGGACCTCAGATGTCACAGATTCCAACACCTTCATTTCACATTTGAGAAAACTAAGGCCCAAAAAATTATTGATTTGCCCAAATTCACATAGCTAATAAGTAGCAGATGCAAGATTCGAAGCTCGGTCATTTGCCTCCAAATCCAGTGCTTTTTCCCATTTTACCTGGCTGCATTTAGGTCAAACAGATGATGAACCTCAATGAACATAAATATGACACACTTTTTAAAATTTTTTTTCTTTTTAAGATTTACATTTCAGTTAACTACAAAGGACATATGAAAGAAGAATCTATCTGCATCCCGAGAAAGAACTGATAAATAGAAGTATGCATAGAATGATTTATATATGTGTGTGTGTATATGTGTGTATGTGGGTGTGACACACACACACACACACATATATACACATATTTGTGTCTAATGGTAGTCATCTCCTGGGCAAGGTGGGGGGAGAAGGAAAAAGGGAGGAAAAAAAAGGAAATTTACGTGATAACTTTAAGAGGACTAACAAGTTGTACATAATAGATCTGCAGTTTCATATGCAATCATTTCTTTTATTATACTATGTTATGAAAATGCTTGTTTTATCCCATAAATTAAAAATAAAATAAAATAAATTTTAAAATTATAAATCTGTGAATAGTTTTGATTCATGCTTCAGTTATTTTAAACCTCTAAAATGGGATCTATAGAAGGAACAAAAGGTGAAAATATTGCTCTGATAGCCAACTTATATATCTTTTGTCTTGACTAATGAAAAACACTAATGCTAAGGAAATTCCTTTTTTTAGTGACTAGTTAGTCAACAGTAGATGGGAGCAATTATTTCCAACATGAATTTCAGTCTAAATTTTTTAAAGCTTATCTTAATCACAGTGTTTCAGGGATGGATTAAATATGTAATAATAGGGAAAAGTTACAGAATGGCTAAGAAAATGAAACCCAACAATCTATTTTATACAAAAAGAAATGAACTCAAGAGGTACAGACACATACAGAATGGAAATGAAAACCTGAAACAAAATTTACTTCATGTAAGTTAAGTCCAAAAATAAAATAGATGCTGCAATCATACTATCAGTCACAGAAAATATTAAAATTCACAATATCAGGAGAGATTAAAAGGAATGTATAATATTTTAAAGATGCCATAGAAAAGTAATAAATGCAAATACTAAACATATGTGCCTTAAATGTTATAGCAAATAAATTCAAAAAGGAAAAGTTAGCTCAATTTTAAAAGTACATAGAGAATAATACAATAATAAGAGACTTTGCTATTCCTTTCTCAGAGCTGGAAAAATCTAACAAAAAAAAAACTGAACAAAAAATATAGAACTGAAAAAACCTGGAGAATTTATATCTAAAATACTTCTGGCAACTTCCAATGTGAATGATAAAATGCTTACGGGAAAAAATTATCGACAGTTTCCTGGATAAAGATCTCACATCTCAAATATATAGAGAACTTTGTCAAATTCATAAAAATATGAGGCATTCCCCAATTGATAAATGGCCAAAGAATATGCACAGGCAGCGTTTGGATGAAGAAATCAAAGATATATATAGCTATAAAAATGCTCTAAATCATCACTGATTACAGAAATGCAAATTAGAACAACTTTGAGAAATCATCTCACACATACCAAATTGGCTAAAATGATAGAAGGGGAAAATAACAAATGTTAGAGGGGATGTAGAAAAATTGGGACACCGATACACCATTGGTGGAACTGTGAACTGATCCACTCATTTTGGAGAGCAATCTGGAATTATGCCCAAGGAATTACAAAACTCTTTGACTCAGTCATATCACTATTAGGTCTGTTTCCCAACATGATGAGGGAAAAACGAAAAGTACTAATATATTCTAAAATATTTATAGCAGCTCTCTTTGTGGTGGCAAAGAAATGGAAATTGAGGTGATGTCCATTAACTGGAGAATGGCTAAAGAAGTTGTGGTATGTGATTACAATGGAATACTTCTGTGCTGTAAGAAATGATGAGCAGGTTGATTTTAGAAAAGCATAGAAAGACTTTTATGAAATAATGAAGAGTGATATGAGGAGAACCAAGAGAACACTGTATACAGTAACAATAATATTGTCATCCAAAGGATAATTGTGAATGACTAAGCTATTCTGAATATTATAAATATTCAAATTAATTACAAAGGGCCTATGAAGGAAGATGCTAGATACCTCCAGAGAAAGAACTGATAATTAGAAGTATACATAGTATGGTTTTACATATATATGTATATATGTCCGTGTCAAATGGTGGCCTTCTCTGGTGCAGGGTGGGGAGCAAGAGAGGGAGACAGTTCAGGAACTTAAAATGTGACAAAAAGAAATAAAATTAAATCTAAGACTAAATAATATGCTTATTTTTCGGGATCAAGTGGTACTTTTACAAATATAGACCACAAAAAAACTATAAACAATATGAAAAGCAGAAATGCTAAAGTTATCCTTACAGACTATAATGCAATAAAAGTAACAATTAGTGAGGGGAACACAAGCAAAAAATAAAAACCTAAGTGAAGACTTAATAATGATATCCTAAATAAAGAATTAATTTTAAAAAGTCATCGATAGAATAACAAGGTGAAAAAGAATGATAATGAGACAACATCCCAAAATTTCTGGGACACAGCTAAAGTAGTCCTCAGGGAAAAATTTTTATCTCTGAGAATAATTATTAACAAAAACCAAAAAAAAAAGGATTAATGAACTGAATATGCAATTTTAAAATTAGGAATTCAACAAACAACATTTCAAATTCTAGAGCTGACTCTAGAATTATGTTTAAATGGAAATATTGCCACCGCAACTAACACTCAAACAGTACCCTGTGCTTTATCAAAGGTGAACAAATGGCTGTAACTTAGGTACTTCAGCATCAACTGAATCTTTACAGCAACATCACTACACAAAATGAAGAGATTTACTATTATATGTGGGGTTAGTGCAACTGGAACAATGTATGTTCCTGTAAATTGATTTTCATTTTATGACATGCTTCACTTAGAACAATGCTATGATTTTCTAGCAAATTTGTAAACAAAATTGTTATAAACAACACAAATATAATTCTTCTCTTCACTTTTTTTAATTGGTGAAAATATTTTGATATAGTAATTTTAAAATCTGTGCAAAAACTGTAATTTTATCTTAGTTCATTTTAATAAGTGAATCTGATTCACTCTTCAGGGGGGAAATTACATAGAATTCATACTAAAAATAAGCATTTGGTACATCAGTTCACATAAAATTTAGTTGCATGACCAATGTGAAAGTCTAAAAAAAATAAAAAGGCTTTTACAAAACCTTAACAGATCTTGAAGTTCCCTTCATTTCTCAAAGCAGCACTTAAGCAAATACATTTCTTATTCAGAAAACTGGACATTGTTTTTCAAGCCTTTGCGTTGGGACACACATTAAACATCTGGAAGAATGTGAAATAAAGTTATATTGGAGTCTTAACTGACAAATGTTTCTACTAGTTTTATTTTCTCCAATTCAATTATTACATAGAGGTCTGATTTCAGTCTCATATATTGTAGCTATGGCTTTCTTTAAAAATGCATAAATCATCAACTACTATAAATCAAATTTAAGCTTCCTATCATATTACTCAGCATAGTTATTTAGCAATAAATATATCGTATGTAATTTAAATCACATACCACTAATTTGGTTCCACATGGCAAATGATTTAACCCTTTGTCTTTAAGCAAGATTTGCATTTAATTTAATCAAAATTATAAATTTGCGAATAGTCCTGATTAATGTTTATGGCTATTTTAAACCTCTAAAAATGAAATATGTAGAATTTTGTGCTATTGAAGAAAAACAATTTGTGACCCTGAAGCTTTTGGCTTAAAAGGTTGGAAAACTTATCTGTTCACCAATTGAATATAATAGTCCTGCCAGATTTCTCATACTTGTTTGGCTAATAACTTTACTGTGTCTCTTTATTTTAGCTTACAGTACTAGAATTAGAACATAGCTAACCATAAGTGGAACCCAATTCAATGCTCAGTCTTATAATACCAAATATGCATTCAAGCAAAACCTTCCAGGTAGCTTGAACATCACCTTTATTTGATTATACTGTCTCCTCATCAGTAAAGCCAGTAAAATAAGTTCCCTCATTAGTAAAAGGAAGGTATTGGACTAGATCAGGGGTATCAAAACTCAAATAGAAAGGGAAACCTGTGGGCCACATGTTGACTTAGAAAACCACAAATTAACATTATCTATGTTGTACTGTATTTTTATATCTTTTGTTAAACATTTCCCAGTTACATTTTAATCTGGGTCAGGTGGCTCTGGGGACTTTTGCTGGCCACAAGGCAGTAAGTGTGACACCTCTGGTCTGGATGAACTTTCAACTCAGAAATTTTATTAAATTGTTTTAAATGGTGTATTTCAAAACGTGCCTGCTTGGCCCCATTGGGGCAGACTTAGGGGTAGCTATTGCTGAGAAGCAGAAATCATCTTTATAGAAGGAAAAATTTTCTAGCAATTAGTTAAATAAAAATGGGATAAGCTGTTTTGCAAGGCAATGGAGTCCCCCTCCTTATAGTTCATCAAACAAAGGTTGATTGAGCATTTGGTGGGCATTTTTAAAGACTACTCTTTTTCAAGTATGGGCTGGAATAGATAGACTTTGGAACCCTTTCCAACTCTGACATTCTGTAAAAAGAATTAATGAAGAAGCAAGCAACATGTTTGAGTGAGTTCTCTGTTTTCACTTGGAACTTAAAAAAAACAGCTATGAATTACAATACTAACTGAATCACAGGATTTAGAGCTGAGAGGGGTCTTAGACATCACCTCAACAATGCCTCTCATTTTACAGATAGGAACCCTGAGACCCAGAGAAGTAAGAGCCTTTTTTAGATAGTAAGCTCCTTGAGGGCAGGAATTGTTTTTTGCATCTTTTTATATCTCCAGCACAGCACAGTGCCTGGCACATGGTAGGTGTTTAATAAATGTTTAATGAATTATTGAAGTACTCAAGGTCACACTGATATCTCATAGTAGGTCAGGATCTGAACTCTTATGTATGTTCAGTACTTTGTAGTTTACTAAGTGCTTTCACATTCATTCTTTTATTTGATCTTCACAACCACACAAAGATATAAGGATAGATGGACATCATTCCCATTTTGAGGAGGAAACAGACTCAGAGAGAAGTGGTTGGTGTAGGATCACCTAACTACCAAATGTGAATACAACAGATGGTAGACACAAAAGCCTGTCTCATTCCTCAGGCCAATTAATGACCCACACTGTATATACAGAATTTGCCAATAAAATTTTCCTATTTAAACTGCCCATAAGTGTATGTAGCTCTTAATCTTCCATCACATCACTACATAAAAATGTTACTTTTTTGAAAACAAACAAGGACTCCAAATAAAATGAGAATTTAAAAAAACCCTAATTTTCCAACATGTGAGTTTTTATTGCTATAGTAATATACTTAACATAGAGTTGGTGGCTTTGAAAATATGCTTCTCCTCTGGCATTTCCCCCAATTGTTTATTGTATAAAACTATACATGCTGTGAAAGTACCTATGACCAGTCCTTTATTTTTACTTTTTTCCTTTATAAAAATTCTTCTCCAGGAAATAGAAATCAACAGCAACTGAAATCTTCTTTTCCATAGCACCTAATGATACAATGGTTAGTGATACCTTAGTTTATGACTCCATCCCCCATCTCGGTAGATTATTTGAAGTTTGCTAACTAAAATAGCAAAGAAAAATAAATTACACATTCTCTTATCTAGGTGGCTAAATACCAAAGCTATCTGTCTTCTCATTTGCCTGTGACATGTCAGGGATAGAGACGGTGTTGTCAACAGATGGGTGGGGGTGGGAGTGAGGGGGAAAATGGAAAATAGAAAGAAAAAAAACCAGTAGAAATGTCTTTGGCTACAGCTCTTAACCTGACAAAAGGCAGGGCTTGTCATTGGTCTCAGTGTCAAAAATAGATCACCCACTTAGAAAAGAGCAGCACACTTATCCACACTTATCTCATAGGCAGTCAGTTGTTACGTGAAGTGCATTAAGCACTTGATATAATGGAATCCACAGTCAGTGTAACATTTGAAAATAGCTTCTTCTCTCTAATATGCCCTTGGAAGATCAGGACTGCCAAGGACAATCAGACCCATGAGGTCATATATGATAGCACTGGACTTTAATGTTTATCCACAATAATAAAGAGAGAATAAATGGTATGTATATGCCAAAAGTCCTCAAACCTCATCATTACCTGACACAAATGTATTTTAAAAGAGGATAGTAAAAGAAGAAATGGAAGATTTGGAATCAGAGAATTTAAAGTAGGAAAAAAAAAACCATAAAGATCATCCACTCAGATGAGGTCCTTAAAAGTAAGGAAAGAGATATGACTGGCCCACACACGCAGTAGACAAAGTCAAACTTAGTCCACAGAGTTCTTATGTAGAAGTCTTTAAACTGATATATAAAACTAGATATTCTCAAAAAAAATTAAATTAACAAATAAACACAAGATGATGTGTGATGCAAAATAATTTAATATGAGAACTACAGACTCATATACTTGAGAACTGTGAAAAACAATGCGTTAGGTACTGTACATGGATAGTGGCTCATCTTCTCTGGTTGAGGCCAAGCCTTCTCTTTGTTATAAGAAAATTCTATTGAGATATTGGCATAGAATGGATCAGTGATTGACAGGGATGTAGGAATGGGTCAGTGATTGACAGGGATGTAGCTCCTCTCTGTAGATAACTTACAAATCCAGTCCTGACCTCTCCTCTGAACTCCACATCTGCACAAGTACCAGATGTGGGGGTTGGGGACAACAAAAATTTCACTGGGAGACTGCGGTATCATTTCACACTCTGCAAATTGGCAAAGATAACAAAAAGAAGGGAACAGTTAATGCTAAAAGGATTATGGAAAGATAGACACACTAATTGTTGGTCAAGCTGTGAATCATTACAATTAGAACAATTTGGAATTCAGCAAATAAAGTTATTAAATCATCCATCCTTTTAACCCAGAAATTCCACTACTGGGCTTTTGCCCCAATTAGGTCATTAATAAGAAGAAACTCCCCATACACACCAAAATATTTGTGATTTCTTTTTTTGTGGTAGCAAAGAATTGGAAGTGAAATAAATGTCCATCAATTGGAGGATAGCTAAACAAATTGTGGTAATGATAGAATAGTAGTACTGTGCTTTAAGAAATGACAAATATGATAACTACAGAGAAGTATGAAAAGATTTACCTGATTAGATGCATAATGAAGTAAGCAGAACAAAAAAAATATATATATATATAAGCAATGTCTATGACAACGTAAATGGAGAAAAAAACAACTACAAAGTTATCAAAAGTAAATATTGCAAAGAACAACAATGTCCCTAAGGAAGAAAAAAAGAAGACACCCCTTTTCTTGATCCTTTGCAGAGGTAGAAGAGCTGCAGTTTTGGTAAACTGCATATATTTCCAGACTAATTTCGATGAGTTGATCAGCTTTGCTGTTTTTTCTCTTCTTTAAATTTTTTTCTTTAAAATTATATGGGATAGCTCTCTAGGAGAGGGCAGAGGAGGGAAACTGGGAGAAAATTAATAAAAATTTATGATTTTTTAAAAAGAAAAAGATCTGGGCATTTTAGTGGCCTGCAAGCTCAATCTGAATCCTACTATACTCTGCTATGGTCAGACCACATGTGTTGCAATATCTTCACTTCTAGGTATAATATTTTAGGAATACTATTGACAAGGACTAACTATATTTGTTATTTATTTTGTATACATATATGATCATCATCGGCCTTCTGGAATCATGAATGGCCATTGTATTCATCAAAGTGCTGGATTTGGAGTTAGAGGTCTTGGATTTGAGTTCTATCATGTAAAACCTGTGTAAATTTGGCCAAGTTCCTTTGCTCATCTGGGTCAGAACACTTGCAAACATCAGGATCAGTCTGACAAAAATGTATCATACCATGCCACGCCACATCACACATGTCATGCCATATCACAAGTGCGTGTGTTACACCATGTCAATCCATACCAATGTGCCATGTCATGTGTGTACCATGCCATATTGTACATTGTTGCACCATGCCACACATGTCATTCCTTACCAGTGTGTCATGCCACATCACACATGTGTTGTACCATGTCACACTATCACACCATGTCACAATGTTGTGTCATACTGTTTCACACCACTCACACACATGTCTCACCATGTTTAACAAATTCTGCTTTTCTCTGTCTATAAGGTGATCTGTGGTATTTTCATGACAATAGTACTTATGTTTCTTCCTCTATTGATTTTTATCCAAATACTCTCTACCATGTACCCTCCATCTCAGCTATACTGTGCAATATGTTTCCTATATATGTTTCTTCACTTATGTGCCCTGGTTCCATGTGTTCTCTATATGTGTGCCCCTACATACATGGTCCCTATCCATATCTACTATTCTCACTTATGCTCTATGTATCTATGGGAGAATATGCACCAAATTTATGGAAGACATATTCAATTGTTAAATTTTGTTACTCTATTTCATAATAATGAAATAAGTTTTCTCCAGCTGAGGATCAAACACAGTAATGGGGGCTCACAAATAATAATTCTGAGTGAATTCAGATCTGTAGAGTATCTTGAACCTGGGATAGCTTTTCTGGGGGTTCATATAAGAGTGGGAAAAGACCCAGATCATATGAAAATATAATTATGCATATACATATATGTACATAAATATGTGTTATATGTGTGCGCTATATACATATGTGTATGTATACACACATACTTTCAGGCATTGTGTGAATAATTTTCCTAAAATGGACCCCGAACTCTGTCCTTAATCAATCTATCTGACTTCACTATTCTTTCCAGAGCTCCATAACTTTGCTTTGAATAATATCAATAATTCATATAGTTTTTAAGGTTCATGAAGTACTGTCTTCATTACAAGCCTAGAAAGTGGGGAAGTTTCATCACCATTTTATAGGTGAGGGCACTAAAGCTTGGAGAGGCTTAGTAACCACTTGAGGTCACAGCTTGTCAGAGTCAGAAATTTAATTTGATCCAAGGTCTCAACTCCAGTACCAGCACTCCATCTACTACATTACAATGTTACTCTTAAGAAGTCTTTATTATCTAAGAGAGTTCCCAAAGGACCCAATCAAATTTTTGGCTTTTAAGAAAACAAAAAAGAAAAGGAAAAAAATTTAAGATTAAAAAAAAAAGCAACACTTTATCAAACCTTAAATGGAGAACCAAATTAAGGTATGCAGAAGTCTCTAAGAATCCTTTGAAAAGGTTTTGAAAGACTGGGGTGAGGATGGGAGGGGGGCAGTTGAACAGCATGGAAAGAAGACTAATCTTTGTAGCCAGAAGATCTGGGTTAATTCAGTCAATCAATCAATAAGCCTTTATTAAGCAATTACTATGTGCCAATTATAGTGCAGGAAATACAAATACAAGCTAAAAGAAAGACAGACCCTGGCCTCAAGGAGCTTACATTCTAATGGGAGAACACAACACATAAAATGAAACTGACAAAGTTAGGCTAGGGTGGGGCAGAAAAGGCTGAAGATATCTTTCAGGATGAGGAGTTTTCTGGAGCGCAATGAAGGAGGGTGCAAGCTGGTGAGAAATGGAGAACTGAAGTCCTGATTTCACTATTTACTAAGCTATATAACCTTAGAAGGGTCCCTTCTACTCTCTAGATCTCAGTTCCATCATCTATCAAATGAATGGTTGAGCTAGATGATCTCTAAGGCTACTCTCATCAGTAACATTCTATGATTTCACAATCTGGCCAGATTAATTATAGGGCAATCGAAGGTCCCTGCCTATTTTGCTTCCCTTTCCTTTGAGCAGAAAAAGAAAGAACTCAGTTCCAAGCTAGAAGATGTATGGTAGAGACTGTGACAAGTCCAAGAAACTGCGCAGTGGTTCTTCATGACTGCCCATCCATACCAGTGACACTGGCTGGAACCATGTCTAAGGGGGAAGTGATCTTTCACATCCTGGATCAGCCTCTTCTGCCCAGCCCCACCCCTGGATCAGTTTCCTTTTATACTTTGTCTTCTCCCATTAGAATGTAAGCTGCTTTGCTTGTATTTGTATTTCACCACTTAGCAAGTCTTTTCCTTTCCTTTAAAAAAAAACTTTTAAATTATTCTGCACTTGACAAACACCAGCATATATGACCGTTTTCATATACGAAGAACAGGAAAAAAAAGACTATTGTATAAGAAACTAGGGATCTTCATTACATACAGTTTGTTTTTTAAACCATAGAATGTTTATAATTTCTTTTCAAGTTATTGGAGTAATAAAACTTGAATACATAATCAGGAAACAAGAAATGCACTTCCGTAGTCAGAAGCAATATTATGTTTGAGGCTCCACACTAGGCTCCATAGTGACCTGCCTTCTAGCACTCGTCCAGCCTGATTTACCTTACTCCAGACCCAATGATTCTCCTCTAGACTTACTTCCCTTGATGTAATGGATCTTTCTAAAAGTTCTTAAGTGTTAAACAAAAATGTAAAAACTATATATACTGTCTGTTTGCCTTATCTGCCACTTAGACACACAAAAAACATTAAACTTTAAATGCAGGGAGAAATTAAAGTTTCTTCTATTTCAAAAAGAACTCCCTTTTTATGCTTCAAGTTAAAAGCAGAGCAGATGGCTTATTCCATTTAAGTCTTTTGGTCTTCTACTTGTACAAACCCACTACAAAAATTTTTTTTTCTTTTATCTGGGAATGTTTATATAAGAGGAGTAAAATTGTGTTAATACAGAATATCCAAACAAGTCTTCTCCTCCTTCTTTAAATAAAATATCTAAGACAATTCTTACAGTCAAATTAATGCTGTTATTCTATAAAGGGGAAATGCTCTAAGAAGCAGGAGGCAAAGGTACAAAAATTACACTGGTCACACTAGCATAATATCTAGAAGCTGCCCTCTTACATTAAAGAAGGTCATGAATACCCTCCTCATACCCCTTCAGGCCCACATTAAGTGAATTTCTCTGTAACATAGAAGATTTCTGGGTAATTTAGCCATTTGCGTTTGAGAATCTGGGTTTTACTCAACCACTGGGTTGAACAGAGGTGATCAAGCTTTCTGAACAAAAATAACGGCACCCATACCTACTGGATCTGAGGCCAGCAGGTGGCACTAAGCAGACTATGAAATTAAGAAGAGAGCGGACAATTAGATGAGCCCAAACAAATCAGGAAGGAGTGAGGATTGGCTGCTGCTTCAAATGCTGCAATTAACTCATTAGTCCAGAATTCTGTCTGAGATTTATTAGGAGATAGCAGCAGCAGCCTATGTCCAGCAGCAAGCTCTCTGTTTTTTGGCTCTAACCTTCACTGATTTTTCTTAAAGGGGCTTAAGAACAGCTGTGTAAACAATTCCAAAGGCCAATGACTGAGAATGTTTTAGTTCCAGCGGTTTGAAGGCAGCCAACGTTAGTGGGTGTGGAATTCCTAACCTCAAGTAATAACTGCATATTTTTAAAATCTATTAGCTCCTTTGGGGGCTATGCTTAAATTGGGGAAATTAAAAAAGAGGAGGCAGCATCTAAACCTCTCCCCCTGTCATTCTCCTAAGCATAAAACTGCCCCAAAAGGCATGAAGTCACGCAATATTCTGTTGAAAATGCTTCCATGAAACATTGCATGCACTTTCATATTTGACTGATATGTTGGTCAGTTTTCTTGAGCTGTTTTTTAATTTCTTTTTTATTCTTTGTTACAAGGGATGGCTCTCTGGGTAGAGGAGGAGGAGGAGAAGGAGAAGGAATATATTTGTAAATGAAAGTTATACAAGAACAAAAGATACCAACAATTAAAAAAAATAAAATGTTTCCATGGGCAAGTCATTCATAATCCTACACGAGGACTATCAAATAGAGTAGTGGAAAGAGGGAAGTGGAAAGAAGACAGACAGTGCCCTATAAGATACTTGTAATTTTTCATTGGTATCAGAGAGAAAATAGAGGAAGAATGACCTGAAGGTAGGGTGGAATAATGTTTTCCAAAGAAAACAGACAGGTGATGAGTGACATTGTACTAATCATACGAATTCTTTAAGAGCGACATCATATGACAACTCTTACACAAAACCTCCTCAGATTTCATCCAGATAGCCATCCTTTGAGCTCATACAGCAGTGGATCCATTCCTCTTGTGCACTGATCCCACTACTCTGTATTTTAGTTATAAGACTGTAATCTCTTAAAGAACAGGTACTATTCATTGACATAACCTTCTCCAGCTCCACTCCTACTCCCTAGCACTGAAAACAGTGCCTTACATGACTAGAATGTGCTAAATATTTGTTAGATGATTTATGACTGAAAGCAAAGGTGTGCTGTGTGCAGAGACTCAACATCTCAATTTGCCAACATGGTATTATTATGTTGTCTCTTTGAAATTACGTTGTCTCTTTGAACAGGCAAAGTTCTTTCCATTCCCATCCAAAATGAGCTATACAAACGTAGATGTACCTGTTGTTGCTGTTGTTGTTCACTCGTTTCAGACTCTTTGTGACCCCATTTGAGGTTTTCTTGGCAAAGATACTGGAGTATTTTGCCATTTCCTTCTCCAGCTCATTTACAGATGAGGAAAATGAGGCAAACAGGGTTGAGTGACTTGCCCAGGGTCACACAGCTAGTAAGTATCTTAGGCCAGATTTGAACTCAGGAAGATGAATCATCCTGACTTCAGGCCCCATTCTCTATTCACTACACCACTTAACTGCCCGTCAAATGTGTCTGCAGATAGACTTAATTTCCCATCTCTTGGACTACCGTGTCTTGGACTGATAGAATACCAGCTGTTTGGGGGAATTATCTACACTACACTCTCCAGAAATCTTACAGTACATATTCTGATTGGGTAAGTCATGCTCCCAGCATAGGTTGCTTGTTTGTTTAAGGAAAAGAGTCTTGCAGAGAGATTGGCACAGGACGGAAAAGATGGTGGTGCCAAAAAGAGAAGTCATGGGATAGGTCCAGGCATAGCATCCTATATCCCATGTGATGGTTATGAGAGCTATGGCAAGAGGCTTAAGTGTCAGTCTGGCTCCTAAGAAATCTGTGCTCATTAACCTGCTGTGCTAAGATAAGCAAGAAGGGATTAAAGCAAGCAGCTACAGATTCTGATTTTCAACACCAGTGTTGGGGATGGTCTAAATATATCCCTCTCCTGCTATATTGGAGAAAATGGGGGATTCATTGGACAGTTGATTAGCATTCCCCTGGAAACATATGGATGTGACAGCCATTCAGTATGAGTGCAGAGACTACACTGATCAATTCAATTTTTTGCTATTTACCTTGCTACCCTGTTTCATTAAATGCCTTTTGTTCTGAATTCACCTGTTATCTTGCATAGTTTGACATATCACTGCATTGACAGGGGCTCGAAGTTGTATATTTGGAAAGATCATGACCCAAAAAATACTCCAAAATGTTATGTCACTGAGTGGCATGTTCTGTGAGTTCTGGTCATCCTTATTATTCCTTCACTAAAGTACTACTCAGATGCTTCATCATGGCATAGGAGTGACTGGGTTCTCAAAGGTTGTACCACTGCAAAGGCCCAGTAACAGGCTTTGTATCTGGAGACTACCCTAGCTAAGTTCAGAGACTCATTGTCAGAAGGTTGGCCATGAGGTGATGAATTTTTCTGGTCACAGAAACTTATGAAGACTGTATATTCTGATGTAGAGAGGTTGTGATTTGCATTGCCAGAGAGAGTATCTACACCGATAGGGGGCAGCTAGGTGGTGCAGTGGATAGAGCACCGGCCCTGAAGTCAGGAGGACCTGAGTTCAAATCCGGCCTCAGACCAAACACTTGACACTTACTAGCTGTGTGACCCCGGGCAAGTCACTTAACCCCAATTGCCTAAAAAAAAAAAAAGTATCCACACTGATGAAATAGCAGATCTTTTGTAGTTCTTTTGAAGTATTAAAAATCACACATTATTATACTTCCTGGTGCTTTCCTTAGTCTAGTGCAGTACAAAGAAACGACAAAAGTATGTGGAGGTAGAGAAGAGAGATAGAAAGAGAAGAGGGGAAGAGAACAAAGAGAAGGGAGGATGACAGAGTATGGGGAGAGAGCATGAAAGGAGGAACATTAGGGAGAAAAAAGGAAAGAGGTGATTAAATGTTAGCTTCTTGAGGGCAGAAAGCATTTTGTTGTTATTTCCATATCCCTACCACTCGGCACAGTGTCTTACATATAACAGGTGTCTAATGTTTGTTGAACTGAGTCTCAACAGGAGCAGAGAAATAGATAATGAATGAAATAGACATACACAGAGAAACAGGAAAAAGTGAGTGACAGAGAGAGTCAGAGAGTCTGCAAACAGACAGAGAGAACAGCAGAGGGCAAATGATAAATGAAGAGGGGCAGATAGAGAGAGACACAGAAAAACAAATAGACACAGAAAGATGGACAGACAGGCAGATAAAGAGGTGACAGAGAGAGACAGACAGGCAGAGAGAAAGTAGGAAAGAGAAGCGATGTGGCCAAAAGACAGACAGAAGACTCTCTGAGTATACATAAAGGTAGAGACAAATGAGAAGATGGAGAAGCAGGCAGTGATGAATACAGAAAAGGGAAGCACAAACAGGTAGAAGGCACACAAAGGCAGGGAAACAGGCAGGAAGAGGGGAAGATAGAGATGAAAGGTGAGCAAAGAGACAGAGGCAGAGGAGGAAAGGTGTGTGACAGGCAGAGAAAGCTGAGGTAGGGAAACTCAGCAGGAGGTGAGAGGAAGGAGAGGCGCAGAGAGGCTGAGGTGGGGAAACTGAGAGGACAGATAAATGAAAAAAAAACAAGACAAAAACAGAAGCAGAGGCAAGGGCGGGTGGAAAAGATGCAACAGCAAAGGCAACATCAGATGTGGGAACGCAGAGATCCAATGAGAAAGAGGCAAAGTCAGGGAAAACGCAGGGTGAGAATGAAAGAGAGAAAAGGAGAGTTAACAAAGTGCATGCATGAGGATGGGAGGGAGTCAAGGCAGATGGAATCATGGAGAGAAGGATCTAGTACCAGACAGAAAGAGGCTGAGGGTCATAGATTAAGAGGAGGAGATGAGAAGAGACAGAAAGAGAGGTAGAGGGAGGGAGGGAGGAAAGGAGAGACAAACAGACAGAGAGGTAGAGGGAGGGAAGAAAGGGGGGAAGAGGGAGAGAGAGAGAGAGAGGAAGAGGAAGAGGGAGGGCAGAA